>NC_142587.1:68479545-68782575 GCF_965207765.1 Zootoca vivipara | reverse complement strand
TGAACAGCCCTTGGCCTGACCCTCATTCATAAGAGAGCATTGAGCCTATAAGAATAAGAAGGTAAGAGCTTTTCTAGAATACCTTTATATGGTTACTACAGGAATGCCACGTGAGGTAAGACCCTGTTTTGGACCTGCAGAGAGTTGTCAAACACTCCGTATTAGCATGAACTATGCCACATATATCAGGTACACAAATGGCATCTGTTCCAACAAAGGTGAAACACTGAAATAGAATTTCATTTTCTTAGCCTTTTAACAAATCCCACATAGGGGGTGGGGGTGGGGATCCAGAATCAGGAAACAAACCACAAGGAAAGAAAGGAGGGCTAGAGACAAGAAAACTACTTGAGGACAAAGGCCAAGTAAGATGGCTGTTAAGACAAATTCACAACTTGTTCCAAAGTGTGAGGGTTGTCATATGGATATGGAAAGGCAAAACCCACTGTCAAGTCAGCCATCTCAGCCAAGGGACCATATCTGGTTCTTTAAGAGAATTCAATCAGTTCATAGTGATACATTTACCTGGGATTTAAGAGAGAACTGGGATTTGTTATACTGTACTGTATAAGGCAGGCATCCCCAAACTGCGGCCCTCCAGATGTTTTGGCCTACAACTCCCATGATCCCTAGCTAACAAGACCAGTGGTCGGGGCAGATGGGAATTATAGTCCAGAACATCTGGAGGGCCGGAGTTTGGGGATGCCTGGTATAAAGGGAATGAGAAACGCCCAGAGGAGCTTGCTAGCATGTACCTTACTTTTATCCTACATATGTAGGATATTTATCCTACATATGTGTGTGTCAGTGGGGGAGCTTAATGCTCTGGCACCGGGGGGGTGGGGGTGGACAGCAGGCAGGAGCATGGCTGGTGCACCTCCCGGGGGCATGGTGTGGCATGCGTCCTGGAAGCGTGGCATGCCGCCTGCAGGGGTGTGCAACACGTCCTGGGGGTGTGGTGCGCCGGCTGCGGGGGCATGGCACCCAGCGTGGGCGGTGGGGCAGCCGCGATGGCACCCCACCAGGCTTCTGCTGCCAGGGGCGGTGCGCTCCCCCCGCTGCCCTCTTCCTCCACCAGTGGTGTGTGTATCAATATCCTATCAGGTCTTTTTCTGCATCTGTCATGAATTGTTAGAGAACAACACATGGTAGCAGGAATGGGCTTTGAACCCAGGCAAACATGCTTCTATTGCACTTAGGTTGCTTAGTACGGAACGTACAAACCACAAATATGCCAATAAGTTAGTAGGCATAAAGAAAAGCCTCCCTAAGGATGTGTATTTTTTATACCTCTAGCGCAGCTTTAATCTCTTCTCTCAACAGACTATCTTCCATTGGAAACAAAAATCATTAGAATCAAATGAGATATGATCTATTCCCCCCTGCGTGCAAAAGCAAAAGCAAATATAGATGTATTTGTATTTCAGGTGCCACAAGAAGCTTTGTTGTTTTAACTAACGTTACCCTCCCGTCTTAGTTTATCACTTTCAGCTGGGGTTTGTGTTTGTTTTAATACATTTTCCTTTAAGCCTTGAAGCAGAAAGAAAATCCCATGACTCCTATAAGAACAGAGACCTTCCTTCTACTCCCATTTTCCCTTGTGTTCCTGGCTCTTCATGAAGATTTATCTTCACTCTCTATTTCAGCTTCAAAAAAGATTAAGCTTTGATATAGATATTCAGAGAACATCTGTTGTCACGCTAGTAGGAACAATTTTACAAGAGTTCTCAATCCCTGGGCTTTACGGGGAGTGTGTGTTGCTGGTGGGGGGGGTTATGGTATTTTCGTGTTTGCAATAACTTTCAAAATTCTAAGGCCACTGATTGCACTCAGAGCTAGAAGGTATGCCTTAAAATTTAGAGATTCCACATTTAATGCTGTCTTAGAATTTCATTTTTTCCTTTGTAAAATCGGCCATAAATGAAAAACAAATATTTGTTTGCTATCCCTTTGTCTACAAAGAAGTCACCGGGGAAAGGTAAGTCTCACTTTTGCCAATACCAAATACTGAAGAAGAAAAAAACCATGACAAGGCATCATTGCACTTTCTTCTGAAAAATTTGGAGTTCTTTCAGACACCACCTGTTATTGGGATCAGGAAGTGATTGGGGCACAGGAAACTGTTTTTTACAGAGTCAGAATAACAGTCCATCCTGTTCACTATTGACCAGAGCAGTTGGCAGCAGCTGCACTGGATTTCAGACGAGTCTCTTAGCTGACTTTGAGATACTTTAAATTGTATGCTTTAAGCATGCTTTGAATCAATGTTTAGCATTCTGCCTTAGGTGTTGATTGCTAGCAAACCAGAGTCACAATCATATATTTCCTTTTGCAGAGCACTCTGTTCTTCCGTACAAAGTTGTTTACTGCATACCCTCCAACATTTTGCTGATGTAAATAGGGACATCCTATTCCATCATCATCATCATCATCATCATCATCATCATCATCATCACCATTATTATTATTATTATTATTATTATTATTATTATTATTATATTTGTACCCTGCCTCTGGGTAACTCTGGTTGGCTTCCATCATATATTGAAACATAGTAAAACATCAAATATTAAAAGCTATCCAATACAGGGCTGCCTTCAGATGTCTTCTAAAGGTTGTACAGTTAGTTAACCCCTTGGCTCAAAGTTGCATAACTCTATACCCTCCAATATTTTTCAGATGAAAATAGGGATGTCCTAAGGAAAACTGGGGCATTCCGGGATCAAATCAGAAACACGGATGGCTTCTGTAAATCTGGGACTGTCCCTGGAAAATAGGGACACTTGGAGAGTCTGTTACTATACAAAGGTAAAACATGGAGGAGGAGTGAGCTAGCACCCCTGTTCTTTCTGCCGCTTCAAGTTGAGCAGTAGGCATGAGCTGTAGGAGACACATAATATGAACCCCTGCTCCATGTCTCCCTGAAACAGCAGATCCCTCTAGGCCACTTAAGCATCACTGGTTGTGAGCAGGTGGCAGCAGTGACTTGGTCCTGCCACGAGACCATCTGGAAGCATCATGTGTGCCCTTTGGCAATGGTAGGCTTCTCAACTGACAAGTCATCAATGTCAGTTTGAAGCAAATGCAAAACTTAAGCCACGCTTTTTGTCACGAACATCTTGGTTTACAAACTGAAACACGCTGCAGAGTAAACATTTTCTTGGAATATATGCATTTTTTCCCAACTGTAATCTACAGTGTAGATAATCCAGCAGTATTGTCCACATTTGTCTTTAAAGAAGAAGAAAAGTGTTCCTGAAAGCTTTTGCATTGGAGTGGTGCCAAGAAATATGTTACAATTGCAATGTGCATCTTGAATCAATAACCTGGAAGCTAACTTGGAAAAACATTTTACAACTTGCCTTATCTTTCCTATATGCCTAGGAAAATCTGTTCAGCGTGAATAGACTTTACTGACTTCCAGCTGTCAGAGCCACTGACTTCCTTCTCAAGATAGAACTGCCAGGTGCATTGGTCAATATTATTTGTTTTATCAACATTCACTCAGTGAATGGCTTCCAATTTGACCTAAGTCATCAGGCCAATGCCCTTGAAACGGGAACTAAACAGGGGGAATGAATATTGTTATTTTGAGAATTTTTTTAAAGTATTGTTTATTTGCAGTTTTATACCACCCATTGAACAATAAATTCTCTGGGTGAGGTCTAAAATGCTTTAACCTTAAAATATAAAAATACTGTATGAATGGCAGAGCTATCCAAACCAGGCTGGTGTGTGTGGTTGTATTGGGTAGAGGTGTCCCTTTGCCCAGCCCAGCCAGGCTCCATTGACTGCCTGTCAGTCACCTGTAAATCAGCACAGACTCATAGATTCGTAGACTTGGAAGGGATGACAAGAGTCATCTAGTCCAGTCCCCTGCAATGCAGGAATCTTTTTCCCAATGTGGGGCTCAAACTCATGACTCTGAGATTAAGAGTCTCATGCTCTACTGACTGTGCTATACGTTAGTATCATTCTACTGGAATGGAACTCCCCCTTCCACCAGCCTTCCACCAGCAGGTGAAAGTGTGACCAGTGGAACCCAAAGCTCTCAAATCAGGGCTTTGTGGACGTGGGGTGGAACAGAGCTGAGCCATCCCAGGAGTCCATGGATCCCAAGCTTCTTTCATATGATGATATTGGGTCCTGTTGCTGCACCAGTTCAAGCTGCCCCAGCCATATGCCTGTGCCCCTGACCTTTCACCTTGCATGCTATATACAGTAGGACTGAAGATACGGTGATGACCTGTGATAGGGTTGCCATAGGTCCTCTTTTTCCAGGACACGTCCTCTTTTCCATCGGTATATAAAATGAGAATCATCAAAGCAATCCATAGTTAAAAGTAGAAGTCGGCAAATGTGTCCTCTCCCCCCCCCCCAATATGGCAACCCTACTAACAGTACATGGGGAGGCGGGGGGGGGGGAGAGAGGATTCCTCCCTTAAAAAATGTTAATAGAACATAATAATAAAAACCAGCAAAGAGAAAACAAAAGCACCCAATCACACTTAAGTAGCTGGAATATATTCAATAATACGTTTAGCTGTTACACTTCCCACTTAGAATACAATTCTATAAAGATCAGGTCCAGATTAGGAAGCCTGGGCAAAATGTTCTCTGGATACTTCTGGACTCCTAGTGAGAGGAGGAGTCCAGAGTAAAAGCTGGAAGATGGAAGGAAAAAGGAGGAAAAAAGAGACAGATACAGAGATGAACAATGTAAAGACCTGGTTTCGAGACATAGAGGAGGAAAAGAGCGCAAAGGAGGAGGGGAGGGTTCGGACAATAGGGGTAGTCATGAGGGGGTGGCAGAGCACGTGGAAAGAACATCAGGGTCGAATTTGGGAAAGGGTGGGAGTAGGATGAATAAGTAAAGAATATTTTTAATGGATAGATATGTATGGTTTGATTTGGGAATGATAAACGGATTTCACTGAAATGTTTACAGGATTTGGCTACAGCAGTAGGGGGGACGGAATGAATTAACTAATGAGGAGGTAAGAGGATAGATAGATTGATTTAAAAGTGAAATGAATACATTTTTGGTAGAAAATAATAGGCTAAGGGAAGAAGTAAAAGATAGATGAATTAAAATAGAAATAGAATTAATTTAAGTTTGGGAATTGAAAGTATGAATATGAATATTTAGATATATAAATATGTTATTATTATAATATACAAAAAATGAATTTTGAGTACCAAAAAGAATTATTTTTCATTATTGTGGAAATTGCCCAATTGATAATTAATAAGGAACCCAGAGTGGGGGGAGTCGGGGAAGTCTAATTTGGTCTTAATAATGATATGAATTAAGAATTTTTATTTTTTAATTTTTGTTTTTTCTTTGTGCTTTTTTTTGTGTAGCATTTTTCTTTTTTCTTTTCTTTTTCCTGTCTTTTTTTCCTTTTTTGCTTATCTTTGTATGTTTGAATGAAATTTGATCATGATGTATCTTTTGATATGAAGTTAATGGAAAATGAATAAAAATTATTTTTTTTTAAAAAAAATGTTCTCTGGTTGTCCCACTTCTCTACTCGTGGGCCCTGGTGGGCTTATCTGCTTGTGGCGGCAGCTGCCTCAGTAGTGGTCCTCTGAGTAGCACTGGGTGGGTGGGTCCAACTACCATTTTAAAGGTAAAGGGACCCCTGACCATTAGGTCCAGTCGGACCGACTCTGGGGTTGCGCGCTCATCTCGCATTATTGGCCGAGGGAGCCGGCGTATAGCTTCTAGGTCATGTGGCCAGCATGACAAAGCCGCTTCTGGCAAACCAGAGCAACACATGGAAACGCCATTTACCTTCCCGCTGTAGCGGTTCCTATTTATCTACTTGCATTTTGACGTGCTTTCGAACTGCTAGGTTGGCAGGAGCTGGGACCGAGCAACGGGAGCTCACCCCGTCACAGGGATTCGAATCGCCGACCTTCTGATCAGCAAGCCCTAGGCTCAGTGGTTTAACCACAGCGCCACCTGGGTCCCCTCTACCATTTTAATTTCCCACAATGCCCTGGAGCGACATGCAGGGAGAATTGTGGGAGATTAAAATGGTGGCTAAACGCAGGCAGCCAGTGCAGCTCGGAATGACGGGCTTGTGGGAAATGAAAGCGGCCCAGGGCAGGTGTCGTCAGGGATCTCTGCTGGTACACTGGGATCTCTGCAGCTAACCAAGGGCGTTGGGTGCTGGCACCGACCCTGAATCATATGCATGTTTATTCAGCATCAAAATCCTACTAAATTTTATGGACCTTGTTCCCATGTAAATATGCAGCTTCAGGCTGTGACCTAAAGCATATTTAACTATTAGGTATTACGAAGAGGAGGCCACACAGCGGTACATAAACAACTGACAACTTCATCTGACTGCAAGAGACAGACAAAGAAAACTTCTGCAGCCAAACTGGCTGCTGGCAACTCTTGAGCTTGAAACTAAAAGCCTAGTGCCCGAGAGGTGAACTCAAGCATTTCCTGGTATGGGGAGTCAGGACGGCCAAGGCACTGCACTTAACCATGAAGCAAATCCAAGGGAACTTCTGAGCAAATGTATTCAGAGCTGGCTGCTAAGCCCATTTATAATACACAACATGACTGCTTAGGACCAACTGCTGCTCAGTAAAATCATCCTCCCACAGAGCAAGGCGCCTTCATCAGTGGCATGCTGTTCTGCAGATGGAAGGAGGGAAAGAGAGACATAGCCTTCCCACATCAATCTGCCAGTAACCAATATTTAGCTTTTTATCAAACATTGGATCCCTTACGTGTCCTGCCCCAAGCCTTAGGGATGGCAAGCTATCACTTGCAATTAAAGCATGTAAACACGATCTTTGGACAATCACAAAACCCACAGCTATTTACAGCCAACTCCCATCCAAGAAGCTCATAATCTCTCTTTGGGGTATTATGCTCTTTTTTTTGAACCTCAAATGATTATCTCAAAGGTACAGGAGCCATCCATGTGATCTTTGCTTGACAGGCAAAGTTGCGTGGCATTATTCAAAATAATATCATTTTATTTGCAAGCTGTGAATTTTGAAAGTGTTTCCCATATATAAAAACACAAGAAGAGGTCTAATGGACCAGCATGAAGGGCCATTAACTCCAACATCATATTTTATGCTAGTGGTGGGACGACTTCAATTACTTTGTTTTCACTAAAACCCTGAGGCCCGCTCTTTCAACAGAATTAAGAATGGATTTAATTCTTATTTTATTAAGGGAACAGGCTATCTTTGAGTACATGCTCAACCCAGGATATTGTGATCAGTATCAGACAAAACAAACTGGTGTGAGAAAAGTCCCCCCCATTGTTGCTAACAGGGCCAGCTCTAGGTATAGTTCCGGTGGCACGGGGTGCACGCTGCAAGGGGGGGGCGCCGGAGTGATCTCTGCGCCTCAGCGCCAGGGCGCCCGACCTGCTCGAGACTGCCCTGGTTGCTAACTGGGAGTCAGAAACACTTGCCTAATTACTTCAAATCACCCAGAAATCTATCAGCAGATCCCAACCCAAAGAAGAAAAGCAAAATTGCAGAGAAATTGAATGAATTCTTTAGATCTGAAGAAGTAGGGCAAATTTCTGTACCTGAAAGAACTTTCTCAGGAAGGAATTCTGAGGAATTGGGGCAAATAGTCATGACAAGAGACAATGTTCTAGGCCAGGCATCTCCAAACCTTGGCCCTCCAGATGTTTTAGACTACAATTCCCATCTTCCCCAACCACTGGTCCTGTTAGCTAGGGATCATGGGAGTTGTAAGCCAAAACATCTGGTGGGGCGCAGTTTGGGGATGCCTGTTCTAGGCCTCATTGGATGTTTCCCAATAAAGAATTTTCACTATCTGTTTCTTGAGATTGGTGTCAACATTTTTGATTTCTTTTCTGCTGGGCTATTTTTGGTTTCTGTTCTTTACCACTGCCCCCTGCTGCCCCTCAAAAAGCAGGGCCAGGGCCAGTTGCACCCACAAGCTCCCCACCCGAACACAAAAAGACACAAGAACTCCAATTGTTAATATTACAGTGGTACCTCGGTTTACAAACACAATTGGTTCTGGAAGTATGTACTGGAAGTACTTCCTGAAGCGTACTTAACCTGAAGCGAACTTTCCCATTGAAAGTAATGGAAAGTGGATTAATCCGTTCCAGACGGGTCCTCAGAGTACTTACGGTAAACTGAAAATACTCAAACCGAGGCCTACTTAAACCGAGGTATGACTGTATTGTTGTATTTCTAGGTTTACCAGATCTCCCAGCATTTTCAGAAGCAGCACCATTAGAGCAGAACAAGCAGCGTTCATCTGAACTGCCTGATGGCCCAGGATTCAGGAAGGCTCTCCTCTAGAAAAATGCAGAGGGTCTGGCGACCACTCTTAATAAGAGTGGTCTCAGGGATCATTCTAAACCTCTTGCTAGCTGGATTTGCATGTGTCTGTGTGGATTAAAATAAAGAGAAGCATTTAGGATTAGGGGAAGCACTCCCCAACCGGCAGACAGTCATGCCAGTGAATGCAACTCAGGAGACTGCAAATAGTTCATGACTGAAAGACACATCCTTTCCCTCCTACTCCTAGGTAAACAACAGCCTTGTTTGGATTAGAAATACCATGAGGTTTCCCCTAAACTATTTCCAGCTATAATCCCACTCTTGTGACTTCGTTCTATACCGCAGAGTGATCCTTTGTGTGAGTCAAACTTGTAGAGCCTTTGGCAAATGCTAAATTGTTTACCATCTTTGTACATAGCAAGCCATGGATGTGGGCAGGGAGACCAGACACAAGAAATTTGCAGTTGTGGGGGTTAAGGGTTGGAAGAACTCAAAGGCAGTGAGATTCCTGATTATAAAAGTATTAACCTTGCCTTCGAGTCTCCAGTTCCTTCCCTCCCTCCCTATCTACTTTGCCTCACTATCTACTTTGTTGCCTCCCTGCCACAAGCAAACTGTCTATCATTAGATTTTGAGGTTTTGTATGTGTCACTCTGTAAACTGCTATGTATACTAATGATGCTATATATTAAAATGTAAAGGAGGGAGAAATTTCTCAAGAATATGACATCTTCCAAAGCAATATATTTCATACGAGGGGTAGAAGAGTGTAAGAAAGATCTATTTCACATCCACACCCTATGTTTAAAGCACTATTATATCACTTTAACAGTCGGTTTCCCTCAGAATCCTGGGAACTGTAGTTTGCTAATGATGCTAAGAGTTCATAGAGCTACAGTTCCCAGTGCCCTTAACAAACTACATATTCCAGGATTCTTTGGGCAGGAGAGGGGGGGGTGCTTTATACATGTTTATAGATCATATTTATATGAAGGCACACACAAAAGAAAAGCTAGTTGGCTTTAGGAACAACACTTGTAGTATTGCCAAAAAAGAGAGGCGTGTGTGTATTATACATTCTATTATCACACTATAAGAATGAAAAACTACTGTGCCATAAAACCACATTTTAGCTAGGAAGCCAGTAGAGTCATAATTTATTTCTGCGCTTGATTTCCTTCCCCTTATTAATGCTGTCTCTGAATTTTTCTTTTCTTTTAATGCTGTCTCTGAATTGCAATGACATTGAGTATTTCCCGAGGACAGCATGCAAATGCTCATGACTTCAGGACTCATTTCCTCCACTGTTAATATTTAGCAGCTGACATGACTTTTCTGGTTCAAGATAACTTGCTAAAACATTTCAGGGACTGATTTTATTCTGTTTCATGCTGTTTGGAAAATGCCTTTCTGCCCTGGCATCTGTCCTGGGATGTAGTGATAATGATAGAGTAAAATTATTTCAGCACAGCTAAAACTGGCATGACCTAGATTTGCAAGAGGGGAAAATGTTTCAGTACCCCAAAGTTTTCTTTCCTTTATAAAATTAGCGGCTTTGTCAGTGAACCAAGCTGCTACCATGAATAAATATCAGCTACTGAAAAATAGGGCCGGTTTTTCTCCTTTTGCTTGAGTGTGTGCATATGCACACCCTTAACTCTACATGTTACCCAGAGTGGGCATGGCAGACGGGTCCTCTCCTTTTCTGTCTGAATTATCTTCCAGTTCATTTCAGTACCATTCAAAGTGCTGGCTTGATTTTCATAGCTTTAAGGCATCTTTGCTGTCTAACACTCTAATACAAACATACCCTGAATTACAAGTAAGTCTTGTTTATGGCAGCAAAGGAATAGGGTAAGGAACTGTCTCATCTGCTTCCTTGCTCTGACTTTCTCCTATTACAGCCTGGGAAGGGCCATAGTTCAATCCCCAGCATCTCCACAGGTAGGACTGGGAGACAACCTTGGTCTGATTCAGTAGAAAGCATCTTCCCATCAGCGGCGGAGCATATGTCCCTGCTGCCCAGGGCGGGCATGCTCCTGAGGGGTATGGGGCATGGAGGGTGCCCTCCCACATGCCACAGTTCAGGGCAGGAGAAGCTGCTGCACACCCTCCTTCTGCTCTCTGCTGCCGGGTCAGAAGAGCTGCTGCCACCGGGCACAAGGTGTGCCGCCCACTCGCCTGGCATTTTGTTAGTCATGACACCCGGGGTGGACCGCACCCCTGCACCCCCTTCCTACGCCTCTGCTTCCCATGTACCTGTTTAAGAGACCAGCTGAATGCTGATTAAATCGGTCTGGAAGTTCCAACCTGGAAGAAATGTGTCAATGGTACCTTGTGAGTGTCCTGGAATATAAAGTCAGAACTACCAGCAGAGTGGGTTGTTTGCTTGTCGTGAGAATAGCGGGAGATGGCTCCTATTTTTCTTCCTCTGTATTGATCTGTATAATGAGACATTGGGAAGATTGGGAGGAAGATGGTGGCTCCTGTGTCATTGCTGTATGTGAATCAGTATGTGACTGGTTCTTCTCTTGACTTCCGCTAGCTCTTGGGTCACCACAATTCAAGGGAGGAACAGTACATAAAAAGAAGGATTCTCTGTTGGTGACAAAAAGCGAGGCAGACTCAGTTTGAAGGAGCAACTTACTTTTAGCCTAAACTAAACGAATTGGGATACATCATGCTGGCAGTATTATAATACTTTAAAAGGATGTCAGAAAGAAGAGGGAAAGTGATTGTCCACCATATCCACTGAGCCTAGAATTGTGGATTTAAATTACAGGAGATCAGATTGCTGGCTTGAGAATGCATTTATGAAATCCCCCTTTCTTAGGGATTTCTTAGAAAAAGACTGAACAGGCATTGGGTAGTGTTAGAAAACTTTAGATGTCTAATAGTCTTAGGAAGGGTCCTTTTCTTTAGCACAGGATCCAGGCTCTTTCAACTGTGATTCTGGAGAACTTCACACATGGAGGTGCTAAGATGCTAGGGTTAAATTATATCGCCATTAGGAATGGTTGAGAAATCAGATTGCTTTGAATTCTGATGTGGACTGACCTGATCTGGGCTTCCTAGGTGAATGTGTCCATTGGAACATAATTATATTTCAGATTTCACACCTCTCAGCTCAAAACCATGTACCAAAATACATTAAAATGCATATTTTAAGATAAAACACTTTAGAAATGTGTACATGTTGTAAAATAAGTATGTAATAATGTACTTTGGTATAAAATATCAAAATACTTAAGCCTGTTGTTTTGTGGATTTTGCTAAACAATACTTGCAGATCAATGCAGCAGACTTATGATTGGACACATGGTAAATTGACACCGGCCAGAAATAGATTGATCTATCCAACCTTAATTAACATCAGTATTTGTGGAAGACCAGAGTTTATTCAAAAGAGTTTCCAAGGAGCAAAATCATCAATTACCTCTTCTCTCAGTTCAACATAGTACTTCATATAACTCCAGGAATAAGACAGTGATATTAAAAGCAATTTAGGCAGGTGATGACTCCTGTTTTCCCTTAGTACACTGTTTGAAAAGGAAGGTAAGAGATTTGATTAAAACACTGCAGCTGTGAAAAGCTGAAACATAAGAAATTGCAAGGAAACTGAAATCACAAGAAAGGGGGAAATGAATGGGAGGGACTTACGAAAGAAGAAAAAGAATAGCAAAAGGGGGAAGGAGATGGATTGAAACTATTTTTTAATAGGGAAAAAAAATATCTTCCTAGGCTAGACAAATGTCAAATGTTAAATCCCCATATAAATGTCTTAGGAAATGGATATTGATCATCATGTATGAGATAGGCAAGGGCCATTAATCAAAGAACAAATGAAAGAAGTGTTTTTTCAGTCCTCTAAACGCAAGAATAGGTCTGTATTGTTGTTCACTTGCTTTCTGGGCCATTTACACATAAGGGATCAAAGTAAAACTGTTTCCGTCTTACATCTCCCACTCGCCACTCTCTTCTCTGTGCCCAATCTTTAGATGCATGATGAAAGATTTTGAAAAAATAATAACCATTAAGAAACTAGCTACCGCTGCTGAACCAATAGTGATCTTTTCCTTGAGCAGAGCTGTCTGAGTCCTCTTCCCTTCCCTTTAATGCGGTTAGACATACACCACTGGTGCCCCAAGCATGATATAATGAGAAAAGGAACAAGGAATCAGGCTCCCCCCTCCCTTAACCTACCCGTTTTTACTTATCTCCATATTTCTGAGCTGCACCAGCTGCCCGGCACATTTTTTTTTTCAGCTGGAAACCACCAGACTGTCTGACATTCATTGGATTTGGCAGATTAATAGAGGCAGATGCTCCTGGACATGTTGGACACTCATTCCTTTTGTTTCATTTCCTTTAATGTTACAGAACATGGATAAGTGAGACGATGAATATTTTATTCATATACCTTTAAGGGCATTCCTATCCGCCTACAGTGATATCTTTCGAAGAGTGAGGTACATCTCCTGGGACCCTGTAGATCAGGGCTGGAGAACCTGGGGCCCTCAAGATGTGTTGGTCTGCAACTATCATTAGCCACAGCCAGAATGGCAAATAGTCAAGGATTATCAGAGTCATAAAGCAGAATCTGAAGGTCCACATCCCTGTTCTAGACAAATGCTAAAAGGGATGGAAGCTTCTTGACACACATACCTATATCAAAAATCCTGGGGGAAAGAAGAGTATTTGCCTGGTGCCTAAAAAAATAGATAAAGGAGGAGCCAGGCATCCTTTCCTGGGAAGAGCATTCTAAGGTAAAGGTAAAGGACCCCTGGATGGTTAAATCCAGTCAAAGGTGACTATGGGGTTGCGGTGCTCATCTTGCTTTCAGGCCGAGGGAACCGGTCATGTGGCCAGCATGACTAAACTGCTTCTGGCACAATGGGACACCGTGACAGAAACCAGAGCGCATGGAAACACCGTTCACCTTCCACTGCAGCAGTACCTATTTATCCATGTGCACTGGTCTGCTTTTGAACTACTAGGTCGGCAGGAGCTGGGGCAGAGCAATGGGAACTCACTCTGTTGTGGGGATTCAAACCACCGACCTTCTGATTGGCAAGCCCAAGAGGCTCAGTGGTTTAGACCACGGTGCTACCCGCATCCCATAAGAGCATTCTACAGGCATATAATTCTACTAGCCTTTTCTTAAGGCACACAGGTGGCTTAAACTCAGGTAGTGGAGAGGCAGCTGGATGCTAAAGTCATATGGTAAGGTTACCGCTTTTTTCCCATAGTGGTAGTAACATAAATTGTCCTAAGTAAAGGTGACTCACTGAATTTCTAATATGCTACATTCTTTTTACTGAATTGTGTTTGAGCATAGAACGAGAAATGTCGTGTAGCAGGAAATGTTCAAAAGTTAGTAAGAGTGAAGTCACTGTATGTGGATATTAGCTTGGACTAACCAACAAAGTTTAAGCAGCAAAATATGTCTGAGTTTTCCCAGGCAAGTTGATTATCTCTGGAAGCATGAACAATATGTCTCATATTATACACAGGGAAGATGTAGGATGATGTCTCTGATCTCAATTGCTGAAGCAACAGAGCCTCTAAGACCAGGGGCCCCCAGACTACGGCCCGGGGGCCGGATGCGGCCCAATTAGCCAGCCAATCCGGCCCGCGACAACCCCCGCCGCCCGCCGCCCGCTCTTACAGCGTGCAGCGCGGCAGCGCTCTTCCGGATTGGGAAAAAAGCGCCGAAAATCCTTTCTGCGCATGCGTATGGGCCTCTCCCGACCCGGAAGAAGTCATTTCTGGTGCACTTCCGGGTCGGGGGAGGCCCACGCGCATGCGCACAATGGATTTTCGGCGCTTTTCCCACCCTGGAAGCGCGCCGCCGCGCCAGTAAGCGCCCGTGCGCATGCGCACGGGCGTGCACTCCCCCGCCCTCCGGCCCGCACAGGCGCACGCTCCCCCGCCCTCTGGCCGGCCACGCGATCGGCGCGGTGGGTACCGGCCCAAACGCTGGTAAGTCTGGGGACCCCTGCTCTAAGACTGTCACCCACACACATATTGAGTGGTATACCCAGGTCAGCGAGGCTCATTTGCATCTGACTGGCACCACAGATAAGCCACTTGATGAATAAGAGTTTCTGATTCAGGGCCAGAGGTATACTTCTTGAACCAGAAATAAATTCATTCATTTTTATTTTATTTTATTTTGCATTTGTTGTTTAGAATGGCCGCACAGCAATTCTATGTGGGATATCAAACATTCCAGAGGAATGGCATACTTGGATTAACATAGATGTATTAAGGAATTAAGACATGCATAAACTCACTATGTAGCTTTTGACAAGCCATTATCTTTCAGCCTCAGTTTCCTTCTTCAGTATTGGTATAATAATTCTGAATTATCTTACTGAAATTATTACAGAGATAACATACACGAAGTACTCTGAAATAATTAAACAAATGCTGTATATTACTAATAGGAAAATACACACCATTCTTCCAAAGTGAAGCAGGCTAGAGAACTTAGAATCTGAAGGCAGCCCTGTTTCGGGAAGTTTTTAATGTTTAATGCTACATTGTGTTTTTAATATACGGTTGGAAGCTGCCCAGAGTAGCTGGGGAAACTCAGCCAGATGGGCGGGGTATAAATTATTATTATATTTGATGTTAGCCGCCCTGAGCCCGGTTTCGGCCGGAGGGGCGGGCGACGGGATACTAATTAAAGTATTATTATTATTATTATTATTATTATATTGGAATCTGGAATACTTAAGACTAATTCTCCATTCTGCATTACAGGCTCTCTCTCCTATTGATAATGAAGCTCTCCTGTAAATAAGCTAAGAATAATTTACTATTGATTGAAATTATCTTTAAAGCCTCCCTATTGTTCCACCTGTCTCTCCCAAGTTAAGAACCTAATTCTGAGCTTTATTTTTTGATTCTTCAAAGCAGCCAACCTTATTACCCATCTTACATCAACGTTTATCAAAGGCTTCAACTTGTTTTCATACCTTTCATGAGTATCTCCATGGATAAGCTGCTTCTTCCTGCCCTTTGATGTGTTTCCCCCCCCTCAAAGGCAATCTTCCAGAAAGCAATTAATTTTTTCTATTCAATTGCTTGTCTAATGTTCAGTTTACCCTGCCTTGCTATGTGCACAACCGATAATATATTTGTGGTAGGTCTTGAACTCACATGACCTTCTCCACTATGCCTAGGACCTCTTGTACAGGAACCTTCATTGTGTAGGACCAGGTGAAAGGTAAAAGGTAAAGGACCCCTGGACGGTTAAGTCCAGTCAAAGGCGACTATGGGGTTGCAGCATTCATCTCGCTTTCAGGCCGAGGGAGCTGGTGTGTTTTCGAACTGCTAGGTTGGCAGGAGCTGGGACAGAGCAACGACAGCTCACTCCGTTGCGGGGATTCGAACCACTGACCTTCCGATCGGCAAGCCCAAGAGGCTCAGAGGTTTAGACCACAGTGCCACCCGCGTCCCTTGTACGCCCAGGTACAGCCCACAACATATTTTGAATCCAGTCCACAGCCTCTTGGTTTTGCCTTCCATGCCATATTTGGGAAGGGCGGAGGGAATGCTTCATTCAATTCCCAAGACCCTTGTGTCTAAACAATTAGGCCTTACTCATGTGGCCATTCTACCACTTTTTACAGCTCAAGTTACCATCTCCATGCCTGGACAGACTGTTAATGGGTTCTAAGGGCCTGACTATCCCTCAGCTCAAGGTGGATTGTGAACCTCTTGTGTCTCCTTTAACTCTACCTCATCCAAGAGGTGTTCTCCAACTACCACTGTTCCATACCGTCCAACTTATTGAGTCTCAAAACTGGAATGTGTGTCTTCCTGCCTAAGCTTCCACACAAGATCACAGAGCCCCAAATACGTGCTTTTGGGGGGGATGTCTCATTTCCCCCCAGGAATTCTTCCCTAAATCCAATGATTTCTTATGCTTTGAAGATCTGAATAGGAGAGTTGCACTGATTGCAGATGGCGTATATATGGGTATTGCGAGAGGGCTGTTGCAAATTCTTATATTTTTTTAAAGGGAGGAATATGATTTAGCAAAGTGCCTGCTGTTTGAATCTATTCAATGCTACATTGCAAAAAGGCAGCATATTAAGAGCAATCAAGTTGCTAGCTTTTATTGTATCTTTCTGTAAAATCTGTAGTAAAGCAGTATTTTCCCCTTTTATTGAGTCTATCATCTGACAATTGGCACGAAATTACACCAACAGAGAATTTTAATATAAATATATTGATATACATGTGATTTAGGCTCTCATTAGCCTTTGAAGGTGACCTGGAAACTACAATTAATCCAGAATGTGGCAGCTAGACTGGTGACTGGGAGCGGCTGCCGAGACCACATAACACCGGTCCTGAAAGACCTACATTGGTTCCCAGTACATTTCTGAGCACAATTCAAAGTGTTGGTGTTGACCTTTAAAGCCCTAAATGGCTTCGGTCCAGTATACCTGAAGGAGCGTCTCCACCCCCATTGTTCTACCCGGACACTGAGGTCTAGCGCCAAGGGCCTTCTGGCAGTTCCCTCCCTACGAGAAGCGAGGTTACAGGGAACCAGGCAGAGGGCCTTCTCAGTAGTGGCTCCCACCCTGTGGAACACCCTCCCACCAGAGGTCAAAGAGAACAACAATTACCAGACCTTTAGAAGGCATCTTAAGGCAGCCCTGTTTAGGGAAGCTTTTTATGTTTGATGGATTTCTGTATTTTAATGTTTTGTTGGAAGCCGCCCAGAGTGGCTGGGGGAACCCAGCCAGATGGGCAGGGTATAAATAATAAATTATTCTTATATTATTCTTATTATTATTTTCAGTTGCTGCGAAATATTATTAGCACAGGTATGTCCTTGTTTTCAAACAAAGGGATTTGTTCCTTTGGCTTGCCTTGTTGTTGCTGTTGTTGCTGTTGTTGTTGTTGTTGTTGTTGTTGTTTAGTCGTCTCCGACTCTTCGTGACCCCATGAACCAGAGCACCCCTTGCTGTTAGATGGGCCCATTTCATAATTAGTACCAAAGGTCATTCAATAAGTTGACTAGAGAGAGGGGGGCCCTCCTGAGGACTAATTATATGTAAGCTAAAATAAGAAAGGGGAAACGGGCAGGAGAAACCTGTTGGGCACACATAACAACATGCAGTACCAGATTTAGGATGGTGTGGATGGTTCTCCTCCACAGGGCGCCGAACCAAGGGGGCGCAAAATTGAGAAGAACCATAATTAAGAAGACCCATTTGGGGACACCCAAACTTTGGCCTTGCACAGGGCGCCATATTATGAAAGATTACCCAAGTCTGCCCCTGACAGCATGAATGGAGCCAGTGGCACGGGTTCACTCAGCTTTATTCATCTGTCAGCCCTTCACGCAGCTTACATGTGAACAGGGATACCATTATCACTCCATTTGAAGACAGAAAAATACATGTTTAGATTATACTTAAAATACACTTGTCAAGTCAACTCCCGATGTCATATTATTTATCGCATCTCCCCAAAAGCTGCTTTGTGTCAAGAGAGAGCACGCTTGCTCTTGTATTCCTATTGACAATAAGACCCCGTCATTTCTATTCACGGTTCATTGTGTTCCCCGTGAGATTTCTGAAATATAAACACATCAATCAGAAACCATCTGCTAGCCCTTCCTTCCTTATTTATTTATTAAATAAAAAGGACCTGCAAGTCTGATAGGAATGCACACCTAGAAAAGACTTGGAAGATATTCTGCTGTCTGTCCATTGCATTGCACTGCTCATATGCCATTTTAATGGTTTCTTGAAGTAAATGTACATGGTGAGAGGTTAAATTTACACAGATGCATACAAAAAGAGGGGGATTATATATATATATATATATACACACACACACATATGAGAGCAATGAATTGTCAAGCTAAACTTGACATAAAGGTATCTGATTAAATAAATAAAAAAGATCCTCGGTTGCAAACAGAAAGAGTCTTCAGTGTCAGGGATAAACTTCTTGACACTAACTATTCCGACAAAGACATTGTAGACTGTGTTGTCAACTTAATCAGTGTACTATTACTTGTTTGTGTGCCCCCATCTGCAAAATGTTATCTCTGAGGGGCAGCCATCATCAATCCCCTCCAGAGTTGTTTTCAGAACCATCCATTGTGGCTCTTCTGATTATCAACCATGGGACATTTGTTTTCTCCTTCGGCACAGATGGGTAAGTGGGAAGGAGGGGAGTTTCTGGCCCCCTGTTTTGTGGATGGGTCATTAGGTCCACCCTTTAATTACCATATTATGCACAGGGCACAGATGCTTTTGTATTACTATGGGGGTTTTTTTGTTTTAGAAGACACTACATAAATTATTTATACTAAAAATTTGTCTCAGACCATCTGTAATGCTAGACTGAGTTTAAAGAGTAGGATTTTTTACTCTTGTTGAATTATAAGCATGTATCTTCTCAAAGTGGAGAATTCCACGAGGGGCTCTTCTGCAGAAGAAAGAAAGCATAAGATCTTGCATCTTTCTGTCTGTCTGTCTTGTTCTTTTTTTTCTTTCGTTCTTTTTTTTCTTGTTTCTAAAATAGCATCTTCACCCACACATGGATTGCAGCACAGTGCACGTAAAAAAGCAAATATCCATGCAATTCTAAAAAGAAACAATAAAAAAATCAAAACACAGTATCTAAAGTAACAAGCAAAGAACTATTCAACCTGCAGTACAATGGTTTTTTTTAAAAAAAAAAAGCCTGGGCAAATGACACCATTACAGTACATTTAGTGATGTGAGAGAGTTCTGTTGCAAATGCAAGCCATGATAAAGGTGATGTGCTTCTTGGGCTTTGTGTAGTTGCAATAGTACAAAGGATAAGTGTGTTCAGTTCTTGTCCTTTGGGTTACAACAGGCTACAAAGGCTCTTTTCAATTTATCTTGAGATGTATCCGTGCATTTTAAAATGTTGTGTTCCATTTCACTGCCATGCCTCTGCGCTATTAAAAGGATTGCCTTTTAAGCAAGTTGTGAGGTAACATTTTTCTTCAGAGGAAAAAAAATGTAATGAAAAATCCACATAGTTCTCCAAAGAAAGCTCTGAGGGCCTGTTATGAGATTCCCACAATAATTCATGAATAAATCTTGCAAAATCCAAGTAGGTGTTTCAATCCATCCATTTTCTTCAGTGTTCTTTTCTCTTTGGAGTAAACATATTTCATTGGACCAAACATTTGTAAAAGTATTGTTATAAGAATTTTGAGGTCATATATATATATATATATAATAATAATTGTTCATAAAACATGTACATGAATGTACAGAAACATGTCTGAAGTAGCACAGAAAAACAGGCCTGACTGACACCATTTTGACTCTCTCTGACCAGGTGTTCCTCTGCAAGGAAGAAGTGGGGTGGGGGGAACCTTCTCATTGTCTCAGGAATTAAAGTGATAACCCTGGCATCCTGATACCTGAGTGCCAGACAAAAGGGTGTGATTAACTTGGCTGGGAAACAGGGAAATGTAAATATCTCTCAATTTTGTTGATTAGGTTTTGGGGGCAGGGGGCAGGGTCCAGACTGCTCAGATTACTGCCACCAGACCTCCCCGTTCATGATGTACCTATGATGAATCTAGGGAGAGCGGTCTTGGGCTACACCCCTTCTGTGACATATGGATGATGCTTCTGGGGGGTGGGCTGAAACCAATTTCAAATTTCTTTTTAAGGGCAAGACACCTCTGTTTGGGGTCCCTTCCTTGTTCTCCTGCGTGAGAGGAAGGAACCTGTTGCAACAGCGAAATAAAAGTGCCTTGCTTCGTACGTCCTGGTTTGGTCTCTGTTATTTGGTGGGCAGGAGACGCTTAAATTCGTCTGTTTGCCTGGATCCTTGGGCTCTCCCTGGGTCAGGATCCATTTCTCTGGGTTCATAGGAACCAGCTTAAATTTTACTTCAGTATGAAGAGGGAAAAGAGCGAAAAGAAGGAAATAAATATCTATTGACTGGTGTGTTAACAAAGTTTGTTCTATCGACTTCAACCAAGATATCTTCTAAATGTGACTTTTACACAGGGCTTTTTTTTTCCAGCCTGAATTCACCAGAACTGAATCCTCTTTGGTGTGTTCCAGCACCCTGTTGCTGGTGGCTGTGTGCCAGAGGCTGTGTGTGGATGGGCGAAGAAGAGAAACCTTTTTAGGGGCTAGCTCCTCTAAGAAAAGCTCAACAAGTTCCGTAAAAGCCCTGCTTTTACAGAATACAAGCTGACATCTGTTCGCAATAAAAGGAAGTGTATATGCACCTCTAACGTCAGTCTTTGAACTTCAGCCCACTGCCCTCGCCTGCTACTGCTCCACCAGTGGCAGCCTTTGGGCACCCTGTGTGATGCCAAAATTTGGTCCCCTCCCTCCTCTTGCCTTGCTTGGGTCATTGTTGTTGCAGCATCCCCTGCAGTGCCCTCTTGTCTCAGTGCCTCTGCGGGCGAACTGGTCGCGCTCCCCTAAAACTGCCTATGGCTTCATCTTCACAGCCACAAAAAAGTATAGGATGCTGATTAATTTTGCGGCCATTCAGGGCACACCACCAGCAGTTTATGAAGCACTTACAGGAAACTTATATCTTGGAAGATAGGTTCATGACATAGCCTTGGGAAACCTTGGGCTCATTCTGCACAATAATTCTCATGTTCATAGAACACTACTGAGTATACCTGCATCCGGGGTAAATCCATAGTAATAGGGAATGCTTCAGTCTGCTAAGCTTTTATTTCTGACTTCAAAGACCTGTGCAAGGACATCAGCTTCTCTTTTATATTGTGGCAAAGAGAAAGAAACGTAATACAATCTAGTTTCTTATTTAAATTTGTCCTTTAAAAATGTGCCATATTTCCTTTCCTTTAGCTAAAAGATCAGATGGTTCTCTTCTGGCACTAGCTGAAAAAGAAAACTCAGGATTTAAAGCTCTTCAAAGGCATTGTTCTGGGTGTGAGCTAAATGAAAAGGGAGGAGGGTCAGAACACTGAGGCTGAGTGAAGCTGAGATGTATAATAGGTTTGAGGGTTGTTGTTTCAGTTTATATGGTCAGGATCCTTTTTGCATCTTATCAGCGTGTAGAATGAGCTGAAGAGAGGTTTGAATTTGTATCTTTGTATTATCAATCAAAAGATGCCCGATGCCCAATACTATGTGTATTATCTTGGCAGATAATACATTTCACTAGATAACAAGCCATTAGCGCAACCTTACCTTGCAATTTGTCACACTTTGTGTGTGTGTGTGTGTGCGTGCATGTGCTTTATCTCACAAGATCTCATCTTTCCCAGTCCGTTTCTAGCTGTAGTTCACAAACAGCATGATAATGATGGAAATCACAAAAGGAGCAGCTAATGGCTGCAGCCGCTATTATGTTCCTGATTTCCACACGCTCAGCAGGACCCGAAACATTAAAAGAGAGCCTAGTTAAAGAGGTATGTTGCTGCAGCTGTGTCTGAAGATTTGGGCAGCGTATCTCTATCATCAATCGGGTCTCAAAACTCTGATCATGAGGTCTGCAGAGTGCCTATTGCAAGGAATTCAAATGCCCTTTAATTCCCAACAGAAATTCAGGGATGGTAATAAGAGTTTCCTATTTTTATATATAAACACCCTTGATAAACAAAGATTGTCACTGCAGTTCTGGTTCAGGCATGTCCTGTTAGCAATGTAAGCAGACTTGGCTTCCATTATGTCAGGCATGGCCAAACTTGGCCCTCCAACTGTTTTGGGACTACAACTCCTACCATCCCTAGCTAACAATACCACTGGTCAGGGATGATGGGAATTGTAGTCCTAAAACAGCTGGAGGGCCAAGTTTGCCCATGCCTGCATTATGTCAATGGGGAGAAAGAAACGTTGTTTACAATCTACATCTGTAATGCCTGGATCCTATGGGACCGAGGCTCAGTTTATATGTGTCTCTTTTAAAAATGTGTTCTAGGGATATATTTTTAAACTTTGCTGCAGTCCAGCATAGCTGTAGCTTCCTTTGCTTGCAGGAGGTCTGTGGTTCAATCCCTGGTATTGCCCTAGCAGAGCTGAGGAAGTCGTCTTCCTGAAACCACAGTCAGCTGGAGACAATGCACACTTAGATGGACAAATGTGTTAATTTGGTATACTGGACTTGGTATATACAGCGGCTATGAAAGGCTACTAGCCATGATGACTATGGGTGGATCTACACACAGGAAAAATGCTATAAATAAGTCAGTAATTAAATAGCTATAACAAAAGAAAAAAACGCTATATAAAAATCACATAGGAGGATTTTTTGCTCTCTGGCGCCATCTGGTGTTGCATGTTTATAATGAATTCAAAACTACTAATGTAGCTAAGTCCATAGCTGTGTCTCCACAGTTATCTGTAGTAATGCTTCTGAATATCATTTGCTGGAAAGCACAGGACAGGAGAGTGCTCTTGGCTTAGGTTCCTGCTTGTGGCTTTTCTGCAGACATGTGGTTAGCCACTTTGAGGACAGGATACTGAGCTTGATGGGCCATTGGCCTGAACCAGCAGACTCCTTTTCTGTTCTTATGTTCTTAATTACAGCAGTCTCTAAGTGGTGTAGAAACTTAGTGCAATGAAAATATATTTTTTAAAAAATGAGCTATGACTATAAACTCAGAATTCTGCTGGAATCAAAAAGCCTTTGGTAGATGCCATAAGTTCAACAGGGAGCAGGCCTGTCTAACTTCAAATGGAAGGGAGTTCCACAAAATTGGGTCCACAATACTGAACACCTGGCTCCTTCTGGATACAAATGATACATCTGAGCCATGGGTGTCTGCTAACAGTGACTCCTCCAAAGAATGAGCAGGGATACAAGGGATTAGCTGGTCCCTAAAGTATCCTGGGCCCAAGTTGTTCAATGCCTTGAATATGACACAGTAGCATATGGGCAGCCAGTGCGTGGCTATTAAACTTAGAAAAAGGCTCCTGTTGAAACCTCCTTCTCCCAAGCATGGATGACTACAATGCAACATTATGTCCCCATCTCCTTGCCAATGGGAAAAAAATGTTTTCCTCATGTTCCAAAAGCTATCTCAGCCCTCAGTTCAGATGCTGACGCTGTGCTTCTTCATATCCTCAGGAACTGATAAGCTACCTGAGCTGTTCATGGCAACAATAATTCTCAAGGTCACAGGCAATGTGTTCTCTCACCTTGGCCTGCTTTCCTACTCAGCACTGTTTGACAGCTGCATGCCGGTGGATGCAGGGAGAGGCTCAATTCCAAACACTTGGGCTGTAAACTGTAGTGGGATTTCAAGGACGTTTGCTGGTGGTGCTCACTTGTGCCTTTGAGCTCAGGACGAGAAAAAGTAGCTGAACACCACTAACTTTTCTATTTTATGCTGTTGGAATATCTAATTACCCATTTCATTAAAACCTGATCTTCAGACTCTAAAGCCTCAGAAAAAGGCTTTGAAAATGCTGAAATCCCCAATTCTATTAGTGTTGGCCATGATGCAAAAAGAGACAAGCACCCGTTTTCGGGGTGCACCCAATTTTACTTTACCCTTTTAATGTATATTTGCAGTGTATTCTTTTCAGAAGCATTTTCCCCAGCACATTTCCCCTGCTGCTTGATGATGGATGTTATCTTCCCCAGGCATCATTGTATCTTTGAGTATTTTAGCCTTGGACCAAAACACATTTTAAGTATAATCCTATACTGTACATGTCTACTCACAGAAAAGGCCTGCAGTGTTCAATGGGACATGATCCCGAGTAAATGAGCATCGAACTGGACCTCTAGTCACGATAGTTTTTGTAGTGTGGCTCTCTTTATGCTGCTTTAAAACTACACGGCCCTTGGTAAAATGGTGACTCCAGCACTATGAAGGAATGGTGCTATTTGGCCATTTTGTATTGGCTTTTAGTCATATACATTTTGTATTGGCTTTTAGTCCAACAATGGCTGCGTTCCTTTATCTCAGGTCGGGGACAGAGGGTGGCGCTAGGGAGGGGGTTGTCACCGCGGCACTCCTTGGTGTGTGGAGTCCCGCAAGGTGCAATCCTTTCCCCAATGCTTTTTAATATCTTCATGCGCCCCCTTGCCCAGATTGTCCGGAGTTTTGGGCTGGGTTGTCATCAATATGCTGATGACACCCAGATTTATCTGTTGATGGATGACCGTCCTGCCTCGGCCCCGGACACATTGACCAAGTGCCTGGAAGCTGTTGCTGGATGGCTACGTGGGAGTCGGCTGAAGCTAAATCCTTCGAAGACAGAGGTCCTCTGGCTGGGTCGGGATGACATGGGGCGGGGGGGCCAACTTCCATCTTTCGCTGGGGCCCAATTAGTGTCAGCCCCTTCTGTCAAGAGCTTGGGGGTAACCTTGGATGCCTCCCTTTCCATGGAGGCACAGGTTGCAACCACAGCCAAGGTGGCATTTTTCCATCTCCGCCGCATTAAGCAGTTGGTCCCCTATCTCTCTCAACCTGATCTAGCCACAGTGATCCATGCGATGGTCACCTCTAGGCTTGATTATTGTAATTCGCTCTACGCGGGGCTGCCCTTGAAACTGACCCAGAAACTCCAGCGGGTGCAGAATGCCGCGGCGAGGCTCCTTACGGGGTCCCAGCTGCGGGATCATATTCATCCAGTGCTTTACCAACTGCACTGGCTCCCGGTGGAGTACAGGATCAGGTTCAAGGTGCTGGTTTTGACCTTTAAAGCCTTATGCGGCTTAGGACCCTCGTACCTACGGGACCGCCTCTCCCGGTATGACCCACAGAGGACATTACGGTCCACAAATAATAACATATTGGAGATCCCGAGTCACAAGGTGGCTAGGCTGGCCTCGACCAGGACCAGGGCCTTCTCAGTACTGGCCCCGACCTGGTGGAACGCTCTGTCCCAGGAGACTAGGGCCCTGCGGGATTTGTCATCTTTTCGTAGGGCCTGCAAGACAGAGCTGTTTCGTTTGGCCTTCGGACTGACGCAGTCTGACCCCACGGTTACCCTCCCCTAAGGTTTTATTTATAATGGTTTTATCTTATTCGTAGATTTTTAATTTTAAAATTGAATTTTAACATTGTATTATTCTGTTGTTTTAACTGAATTGTTTCTTTTATATTTGTGTTGATATTATTTGTTGTTAGCCGCCCTGAGCCCGGTCTTGACTGGGAAGGGCGGGGTATAAATAAAAATTATTATTATTATTATTATTGTTATTATTATTATTGTTTTCTGTTGAGAGGCTGTTCTTGCTAAGGGGGTCCCAAAGAAAAAGGCTTCACAGGTCCTTGCCCTGTCCTGCCATATTGAAAGAATGTTTGGGGGACTAGCGCCATGGCTCCTAATGGTGTTAATCCATGTGGTACCATGTTTTCCCTCACACCTGATTTCAATTCAAGGTGTGTGTGTGTTATATGGTCGGCTCAGCAGATTTAAGTTCATGGGAGAGGAGGAAAGAAACCTAGTTAATATGGGAAACAGCGACTTAGCTAAACTCTAAAAGGGTAAAGGGGCCCCTGACCATCAGGTCCAGTTGTGTCTGACTCTGGGGTTGCGGCGCTCATCTCACTCTATAGGCCGAGGGAGCCAGCATTTGTCCGCTGTCCGTGTGGCCAGCATGACAAAGCTGCTTCTGGCAAACCAGAGCAGCGCACAGAAACGCTGTTTACCTTCCCGCCAGAGCGGTCCCTATTTATCTACTTGCAGTTGGATGTGCTTTCGAACTGCTAGGTGGGCAGGAGCTGGGACTGAGCAACAGGAGCTCACCCCATTGCAGGGATTCGAACCGCCGACCTTCTGATCAGCAAGCCCTAGACTCTGTGGTTTAACCCACAGCGCCACCTGGGTCCCTAGCTAAACTCTACTGCCATTCAAATATGCTAGGAGGTTGGGTAGTGAAAGTGTCAAATGGAGAGTGAAAGAGAGGTATCAGGAGAAAGAAGCCAGGACAGTTGAGTGCTGCAGAGAAACCAGACTCCAAGGACAAAAGAAGCTTAGCTACAAGCAAGAAGGCTGGAAGGTACACTGCCAATGGACTAGGGTGAGCTGGAGAAAATTGCTTTGTTGAGAAGGCTTGGCTACAAGGGTCAGAAAACGTTTTCAGCAGGGGGGGGCTGGTCCACTGTCCCTCAGACCTTGTGGGGGGGTGGACAATTTTTGGGGGGATGGGAAATGAACGAATTCCTATGCCCCACAAATAACCCAGAGATGCATTTTAAATAAAAGCACACATTCTACTCATGTAAAAACACGCTGATTCCCAGACCGTCCGCAGGCTGGATTTAGAATGTGATTGGGCCTGATCCAGCCCCCAGCCCTTAGTTTGCCTACCCATGGGCTAAAGTAAGGAAATGGTCTAGACAAAGTTTAGGTGGCTGGCTTTTTCCATGTTATTTTCATATACTAATTGCTCTTATGGTTAATGGCAAAAACCATTCTGAAACTTGTTTCCTCACTGGATAGATATTTACAATATAAATATATTTATGACTGTTTTCTTGCTGATTTTCAAAACCTTTAGTTAAAAACTAAATTTGTTCTTGGCTTAACCTAGGTCTGATGCTGTGATTTTCACTCCATGTTTGATGGCCTTAATACCCTACCAAGTAGGGTGAGTTGAGTGGACAGTAAGGAAGTCTGCATAAGAGAAACAAAGTCATGGATAAAAAGGTGTTCTAGTGGGCACCAGGAAAAATAAAGATGTCCATTTGATGGCAGTTCTGAGGATTAAGTTAGTCAATTTGCTTCCCTCTTCTCCCTTTCGCAGTGTAGAAGACAGCCCATGTCATGAGGCATAAATATTCAGAGCCAGAGACTTTTCAGAACGGATAATATTGCATGATTGGATGTGAAACAAGTTTTAGCTGGAATCTATTGTGATGATACATGTTACTGTATATTTAAGATTAATAGATCTTAAGAGCAAGCCTATTAGCTTTGTTGGCTAGAGAAGATGGATGTTGTACAGATGTGTGTGTGTGCTTTATTAACAAAGTATCTGTTTTAAATTACTACACTGAACTTGGAACTTCATATAGAAGGCAACACATCTGTATTATCAGATTTCTACAGAAATCCACTGGTCATGATTAGCAAATTAAGTTCCTCTATATGGGACTTCATCAATGCTCAGTTTATTCAGTTTATGGCTGAAGTCTAGGCTCTTTAAGCAAACCATGGATCTGGCTGCAATGGTTTTGTTTATGGTGTGTTCTCAATCTCTATCATGATAATCTCAACCTGCAGCAATCACGGCAGTTAATTTTTCATAATTATTCTTAGCCATTCATTTTTAAAATGAGCCCTGGATGCAGGCTTCCCTTCACAAAAATTATTTCACACTGCGTCTTATCTTTGATCTTTTATTCAGCTGAGCTGGTAGGGTGCTTTCTTTTGAGTTCTAAAGCAATGCCTTTTTGTTTTGTTCTTTGCTTCTGGGGACTTTGCTGTCGTTCTTTTGCAGTTCTCTTCATTATCAGAAACTCTCTCTTATCCTTAAATTACTTGCATATCTGAAATGCTTGAACACAAGTACAGAGTGTGGTTATCATTCTCCAAACCCCAGCTGCCAATATGTGAATAAATGGACTTTGTGAAATTAATTAAGTCCATAGACAACCTGAGAGGAAAAGTTACTTCTGAATATTCAGGTAGATGGTAGGCCAAAAAAGGGGGCTAATTGAGCACTTTAAATAAAATATGTGGTACAGTCTTTTGGAACTGTACCAGTGCAAAATGTAGGAGGGAAGCATGTTTCAATATTCCCAACATCAAAGTCTAGTCTCATTTGTTGTATGCAATTAGTGGCTCTAGATGGGATTCTTCACCCATCAAGTTCTAATAATATCAGATGAACATCATGGTGGACATCCCTGGATGTGTGCATGAATCTCCCTTGCTTGACCAGAAGAAACAGCATTCAACCAAGGAGAAACTAGTGTAGATTTTGTCCCTAATCATGGATTGCTTGCAAAAGGATTTTCTTCCCACTAGCTCTCACAAGATCACACACCTTGTTCTATCATTACCCATTAGAAAACTCATAGCTGCCAAGTTTTCCCTTTTCTCGCGAGGAAGCCTATTCAGCATAAGGGAAAATCCCTTTAAAAAGGGGATAACTTGGCAGCTATGGAAAACTGAGAAGATAGCATAATGCTGTCAGCAGGTTAACCTGCAGAAACCTCAGCTATACAAACTTTGTGTATATATAGCTTAGATCAGCCTTCCCCAATCTGGTACTCTCCATATATTTTGGGCCACAACTCTCATCAGCCCTGGCTACCATGGCTAATAGGAGTGATGGGGTATCTGAGAGGCACCGGGTTTGGGGAGGCTGGCTCATATATTTAAAAATCCCTTAACTGGGGAGCTGGAGAATAGTTTAGTACAATATGGAAGGTGCTACATCCTTGTTTTCCCCTAGCCAGTATCCATAATGCCTACAAGGCTTGTGGGATGGAGCCCAACTATACTGCAACACATATGCTCAATCTGAACAAAGTAAATACATCCAGGAGCTTCTCCTGTAGAGGCCAGATCTTCAGAAACTTCTTGCTCAACAATACTGTAATTTAAGTCTTTCTGATTAAGCAAGGAGATTACTGTCAATGGCTTGCCCTTTTGCCTGCTCAGCTCTGTGCTACAGCCTCCAGTATCTGCTACAGCAGGGGTGGCCAATTCCCAAGAAACTGTGATCTACTCACAGAGTTAAAAACTGGCAGTGATCTACCCCCTTTTTGGGGGGGTTCAGGTCAAAGTTGTTTAGCTTTTTTTAGGAAGGAAGAAGGTCCATTTTGGGGGGGGGGGGTTCAGGTCAATGTTGTTGAGTTTTTTCAGGGAGAAGATAAAATGTTGAGCTTTCTTAGGGGAGCCTCAGTTGTTCAGCTTCTTTGAGAGGAGCCAATGATCTACCAGCGATCTACCGCAGACGTCCAGTGATCTACCGGTAGATCATGATCTACCTGTTGGACATGCCTGTGCTATAGGATGGCTGCCCACCTTGTCCCACAATATTTTATCAGGTGATCCACCTTTGGGTAGATTCCACAGCTTATTTGTTTCAGCATGCCATCTGACCATGGGATTAAATTTTTCCTCTGGCTGTGTGTGTTATCTTCTTCTCTTTTATCCACCCCAGCATTTGACATTGATTGTGGTCTATCTCACACGATGCACAAGAAGTTTGCACTTCCACGTATGATTTACCTGCATCACTGACATCCTTTTCAAATAGCTGCAGAATAACTGGATATTCTATGTACTTCCACCAATCAATTCCTACTTGCTAAATAAATTTCTGTCCACTGTATATCTTTACAAAACAAATCACTGCGTATTTTAACCTCCCCAACCCCCACCGCCTTGTCTGTCTTAAATGGGGTGGGTGGGAATCAGCTTTCTTCTTTGAGTTCACACCTAAAACAAAAACAAAAAACCCCCACAATTTGTTTAGAGAACAGATATCTGATCCAGCCTGGTATATGGTAATTTGGTTTACTGGAGCTTTACAGTCTCATTTTTTACAATGAACAGAAACGAAGTGTCAGTTAAGTGCCATAAGGCAGCACAAAAATGACTTCAGGATGCTGGTGAATGATTAGCACATGCAGTATTTTCTCCCCAGGAGTACATGAAGTGACAGTGGCAGACAACATCTGAAATGCTAAAGGCACAAGTCAAAGTTTGTCCTAAAACTATGTGCAAAATTGTCTGAAGTACACAGCAAATAAACAGCATGACCTTTCTCCTGACCCTCCCACTACAGAAGACCAGAAAAGTTGGAGGGGGAGGGAAAGCCCTATTTTGCTAGGATTGCCACAGCATTTTGGTTTTCTATACCTTTGTGTTACAAATGCGATCAGTTATGAAAATGAGACATTGCCATACAGTAAGTAGTCCACTCATGAGCTTCTACAAAGACCATATCAAAAGTGGTAGTCCTACCATAAAGAGGAGAATTATTGCCACCTATTATGAGTGGACTTGTTGGTTAGCCAAGCAAAGTGGGACTTCAGTTTTGATATCCAAATGCAGATGTCATTGCACTACACTGCATTACTCTCGGATGGGCATCCCGGGGTGAACTTTGGCAGCAAAAAACAAACCACCTGAAAATTTAGTGCAGCACAAATTCACACAGCCACCTGTTTTTCTATTCCATCCTATTTTGACTAAGTTAATTAATGTACTTCAGAGACTCCTGTTTATTAATTTCAGTGAGTTCACCTTGGGTTGAATTTGCATTGGGTGCAATTGGTATTGCAAGTTTGAGTACCAGCTAACCCCCACATCCATTTTCAAAGCAGGATGATAATGTCAAGTTCAATAAAATTGGTGGGCATGTCAAATTATTTTACCCAGCTCCCATTTTCAAGTGAGTCACAAAATGTAACATTCTACACTGCAATATGGGCACTGGAAGATAATATACCCCACTGTTGAAATAATTGCCCTGGCTGCCAATTAGTTACTAGGCTGAGTACAAGGTGCTGCTTTTGGTGTATGAAGCCTTACACAGCTTGGGACCAGGATACCTGAAAGATCACCCCTTACATATCCAATCAATCACTGCTCTCTGCAAGTGAAGTCCTCCTGTAGATACCATCTTATCAGGAGGTCAGTTCCACATAAGAATTCACTATCCTTGAATATTAGACAGGCACTGTCTCTGTTGTCTCTTTGGAGTTTACTGAAGACTTCCAACCACTGTGCTGACTTTCAACAAGCCTTTTGAGATCTTGCCCAGTCTGCATCTGTATTGAAATTGTTTTGTAAAGATGTTTTAGTGTTTGTTGTTTGCCATCCTGGTTCCTTTAGGAGGAAGGGGAGAATATAAATTAAATAAATATGAATATGTGTGTTTATAGTGCAGTTCTCCATTTGAGCTTTAAACATCAGGTCAATCTGCTTTGCTTGTTTCCAGGCGGAGGAAGGAAGATACATATGCTTTAAAGATTGAAAAAGCAAGATGTGTGTTGTTGGTGTCCTTCTTTTGGGTTTTAAACACCAACTTAACCCCCCCCCCCAACACACTCACCCAGAAAGGATGTCCATGACAAATAGTTTGACAGCTGTAAATGGGAAAAGAATCTATGAATTTTAGTAAACCACAAGCTAAACATGAACCATCAGTGTGGTGCAGTGACTAAGGCTTTGGTTGCATCAACAGATGTATAGGACAGGATTCAACTAACCAGTGCAGGAGAGGGAGCCAGCATAACGAATCCTACTAGAGCAATTGGGATGCAAATGGGGGGGGGAGGGTGAGAAGAAGAAATAATTTTAAACAGCTTAGAGGTCCAGGGCCCAAAGGAAATTACATTAGCCTCAACCAGAACCAGGGCCTTCTCAGCACTGGCTCCGACCTGGTGGAATGCTCTGTCTTCTGAGACCAGGGCCCTGCGGGACCTGGAGCCAACCTGATTCCCTCCCCCATTTTCCCTTTCTTTTCCCCCTTTTTTTTGTTTGAATGTTTAAGAATCTGCATGTGCATGTAAAAAGAGGAAAGAACAGTATTTGCATTGGTCCTGTGCTAAAATGACATGGGCCAAATTTAGACCAATCAGCCCTTTAGTGGGCAAATTTGCACATAGCTAACTCTGGCGTGCCACAGGTATAAGTGCAGAACATCTACCCCAGCAACAAGACTGGACTTGTCTTTTGAGAATCAGAAGCTGAAAAAACAGCTCCTACCCCAGTGTTCCTAAGAGCGTCGTTTGAATTTCATGGCCCTGTTTAATTTGTGTCTTTTTGTGTGTGGCAAGGACATGGGTGGCGCTGTAGTCTAAACCACTGAGCCTAGGGCTTGCTGATTGGAAGGTCGGTGGTTCAAATCCCCGTGACAGGGTGAGCTCCCGTTGCTCGGTCCCAGCTCCTGCCAACCTAGCAGTTCGAAAGCACGTCAAAGTGCAAGTAGATAAATAGGTACCACTCCGGCGGGAAGGTAAACGGCGTTTCCGTACGCTGCTTTGGTTCGCCAGAAGTGGCTTAGTCATGCTGGCCACATGATCCAGAAGCTGTCTGCGGACAAACGCCAGCTCCCTCAGCCTATAGAGCGAGATGAGTGCCGCAACCCCAGAGTCATCCACGACTGGACTTAACAGTCAGGGGTACCTTCACCTTTACCTGTGTGTGTGGCATATTAGAACTTTTACTCTAGGAAGTCACAGGCATCTTTCATTTCAAGAATAGAATCGCAACAGTTGATGGTTTCAAATAACCAAGCTACAAGATCTGAGGCTTAGGGAAACCTTTGAAGGGCACAAGACTCCAAAATCATAAGACTTGGCAGGAAATCACATTTGCAGTGGGCACCCACCCAACTCCTCAAGCTAATTAACGTTTAAATGTGACATTATTCAGTTATGTATTTTTCTCTCCATCCGTATTCCTTAGTGCAGAAATCCTGATTTTTAGAGGATTGCTATTTCCTGAAATGTGCCCCCCCTTTGCCTTCTGAGGAAACACAGGATGCATTCAAATCATAACATTACTTTTATAAGTGTTTCCAAGTCCTAGATTTCATGTAGAATGTAATCGCTGAAACACTTGTTCTTGTTCTGTGCTCCCACACTCCTTGCTGAATGGAAGTAGGTAATTGCTTTTCATATTGCCTGGAGTAGCACCTGGTGCAATTATTGGTGAATGGTATGTGTGGCAGCTTCAGCTTCACCCATTGCCCTGCACCATGTGCAGAGAGTGGATATCTGTGGCGTGGTTCTCAATTGTTGTTCTGCACTGGGAACTGGAGAGCACAGGTGACAGAACTGAATGAGAACATTCTGTACAAAGGCAAAACGTAAGTACAAGATGCTATACCGAGGCAAGTATCAGAACGCAGCATCAAAATGGAAGTAAAGCCCTGCCGGCGCGGGAAGTAGCTTTATCCTTCATGAAATTGTCTGAACCCTTTGAAAGCCATCCAAGTTGGGAGCCATCACATAGCGTAACTATGCACTGGTTAATAAGTGATTCTTGTCTGTCTGTCCCACTATTCAACTTCAATGGATGACCCTGGGTTCTAGCACTTTGAGAGAGAAAGAGAGTGTCTCTAGACCATGCATACTTTTATAACTTAGCTATCATATTCTTGGGGTTTCCATATTCAAAAAGTAAAATCCAGGACATCCCGAAAGTTGTTAAGCTTTTTTAAGGTAGACCCCAAAGTTGTTGAAAAAACTAGGGAATTCCAGAAGACATACTGCAGCCCTACATATTCCCATTTACTGGACTTTCTCTAAAACTAAAAAGATGCCTCAACTCAGTAAAACTTCTCTCATAGAGGAATTGTTGAAGTTCCATTATCTGAAATTGCCCTTTTCTGAAAATTATACAGCTCCAAAATAGCTCTTTTTAAAGGTGCAGCAACCAGAACTATGCACAGTATTTCAAGCGCGGGGAAGAGACTAGTACAGGCATCCCCAAACTGCGGCCCTCCAGATGTTTTGGCCTACAACTCCCATGATCCCTAGCTAACAGGACCAGTGGTCGGGGAAGATGGGAATTGTAGTCCAAAACAGCTGGAGGGCCGAAGTTTGGGGATGCCTGGACTAGTACATCCTTCTAGAGTGAGTCTTTACCAATTTCTTCAACAATCACTACAATCATTAGTGAACTCCAGGCCTAAGGAAATGTTGGATAATTTCTTCTCCCCTTGGATAAATTCATGGAAATAGTCCCCACAGTTTCTCTGCCCCCAAATAGGGGGGAAGCTATTGAGAGGCCATTTGCACACAGCCCTACCACACACTCCATTTTAAAATCCAATGTATCTCCCCAAGTTTCTGAGTTACTTTATTCCATTGCTAAGAGAACTTCCTCAGAGGAGTTTATTCAGAGGACTCACAATATTTCACTAAAAGGCCCACTTCAAAATGGGACCATGTTTCCTTCCCATCCTACACGTTTTGCTATTACCTCAGACTCCAGACTTCTTCCGATACTTAACGATAAGGTTCAAAACAGTAATTTCAACCAACAAATAAGAACTTGGAAGCCTAGGGAGTTAAGAGGGATTTTTTTTCACCTCAACGTGTCTCTCTGATCTAATTTTAGATAGCAGAAAATATGACAACTTTAGCCACTAATTAGAATTACGCATTGGAAATTATTTGTAGCAATCCCCCAAGCTTATTACAACAAAGAGACACTGATAACACTGCCAATGTAAACATGTCGGAGATAATTTGAGGGAGAGAACCATGAATACTGTGAAATGCTGTCTTGGGCAAATGTTTGAAGCACATCAGACCACATGACCAGTTATTTTAGCAAATTCAATATTTCTTCAGAGACATTGAAAGAGTGAAATGATTTTATGGCTTGCCAGGTCTCTCTCTCTCTCTCTCTCTCTGTGTGTGTGTGTTTGCATGCTATAAGCTGCTAAAACTTTCTGAAGCATTATTTGAAGTAAGTTGATAATTAAATTTCAATTCTCATTTGTTCTTGGAACTAGCTCAACAAGCACTTGTGGTGCTACACTCTGCTGAATTCTGATTATATTCATTTGGGATTACAGACTAATTTGTGTTTAAAGATTTTGTTTGTTCTCTACGAAAATGAAATACTGTTTCAAAATAATGACAAAGTGGCCTTGTACCCTGTGCTTCGTATTCACATGGGTTTTGAACTAAGGCGGAAATGGAATTCTAGGCCAGTATTTTCTTTCTACTGTAGTTGGTCACTTGGAGTCATTTAATCGGTTCTCTGTGCTCCACAATGCTGCAAAATTATCAATACAAGGGCTGTTGCTGTGGTATCCACCTCTGTTGTTTGACTTTTTAATCTGCTCAGTTGTTGGAGTAATTATGCCTTGGAATGTTAAGGAATCTGGAATGTCAAGGGAAAGTTGAGTGGTTTAGTCCAGAGAACTGAACTCTGTGACCTAGCAAGCCTATGCTTGTCTGAGACTTAACATGCTTTCTGTTCTTTCTGGGAACTGTAGACTGAAGATGGCCATGCAGGTTTCTGGCTTGACCTCTTTTGTGCCTTTAAATCTACATCATTACCAGGGTAGCTGTCTCATTTACATGGGGCCACCACTCAATTTGTTCTGTTCAGCCCAAGCAAGTCTAAAGGGTAGGAGGCGTAGGGACTGGATTTTGGGAAGTCTAACCGGAATTGACCTGATCTGCACCTCCCAAATGTTACTATCTATTGGATTTTGAACTTTTCCAAATGTTGCCAAACACAGCCAGATGGGTGGGGTATCATCATCATCATTATCGGAAGGTCGGCGGTTCGAATCCCCACAATGGGGTGAGTTCCCATTGTTCTGTCCTAGCTCCTGCCAACCTAGCAGTTCGAAAGCACGTCTGGCAGGAAGGTAAACGGAATTTCCATGCGCTGCTCTTGTTTGCCAGAAGCGGCTTAGTCATGCTGGCCACATGACCCAGAAAAACTGTCTGCCGACAAACATCGGCTCCCTCGGCCAGTAAAGCAAGATGAGCGCCACAACCCCGGAGTCATTATATATACCACATCATTATATATAAGCACCACTCCAAGATGCAGACTAAAAGTAGGGGCAAAACTAGCCTTTATTTCACCCGGGTCAAAGACCCAGTTTGGCCCTGAGCCCAGTTTTTAAACCAGGAAGGGCAGGGTGTAAAATAATAATAATAATAATAATAATAATAATAATAATAATAATAATTGCGTACTCGCAGGCACAGGCTGGGAGCCTCAATGGAGCCCCTCTGGAGGCTTCACCTGGGGCAAAAAAACCCAACAAAACCAGTTAGCCCCTGCCCATAGCTAGGGCACTGCTAAAAGCCTCACTGAGATCCCAACTCTACCTCCAAAATAAAAGGGGGAGGGGCATGATGATCACATGGGGACTTCAGACAACCCTCCCTCCCTCAACTGAAAGGGACCCTCTAGAGACCCATATTCAGGACAAAAGAAGGACACCCCCATCCTGTGTGTTCCTAGATAGCAAAGCACAACATTTTTGTTTCTAGATAGCACAGCATTCTACCATGATGGTGCTAAAGGCCACCACACAGCAAAAGTAGTCTCAGGGCACATGGTATTAGTTTGTTATTAGTCCCAAGCTTATGAGTGACCACATGTGAATGTGACATGAACTAGACATAGACTAATTTGTCCATCCCTAATGCTTTGCTTCTCTTATCTTTTGTGGTTTTCCCTGCTCTGTAGGTATAAAATGGCAGTTCTGACCTTCAGAGACTGAACAATATAACACAGTTAACATTCTGTACCTGAGGCCTTGGGGATATGGAAAGAGGTATTCAGCCTGTGCGCTACATCTGAACTCTGATAAAAAGAACCAAAATGAAAGACGACCAGCAGGACCTCCAAGTATCAGCTGATCCTGAACTGAAGAAAGGGAATAGTGTGACAAGAATCACTTGGAGGATGGAAGGAGGAGGGTTACTGAGATCGGGTTAATCATTTGCTTATTCTACTCAGCTTGAACTTTCCAATCCCAAAGAAATGTTATTTAGAGTTATTTATTTTGCCATCCCACATGGAGCAGGTTGCAGATACACTGTGCAAATCGAACGTGCCCCACATCAGTGCACAAATTTGGGAGTGCTAAAATCTGCTCCTTTGGGGAATGGGTCATGTTGGCAACAGCCTGCAAGCCCATTCACTCGATCTCTTGTGATATGTTTGGGCAGGCTTTGAATCATGCCACTGCAGGTACTAACTTGACAAGGTCACCTGTACAGCACAGCCAATTCTATCAGATAAAGATAGCAAAAGCAGGACAAAGAGGAGCCAACCAAAACGATGCAGAAATTCTGGCTCCTGTACAACCTTTGAGCAAAACATGGATTTACGGAATGTTATAAATGTCATAACACCTCTGGATTGGCTTTGGTCATGTTTTCCTGTGCCCCCTTCTCCCCTACACCTGGAAGGGTATAAGTCGCAGATAGAACAAGAGGGAGCAAGTAGATGCAGAGCCAGCCCAGAGAGTCACCTTAGTTCTCCTCCTCCTGTATATCTCTATGAGCTCAGCACAATTTAGGAAGATACTTTTACAAAGGAATGCTTGGCTGCTGCTGCTCAAGATCAGGGCCTGCGCGTTCCATTTGGTGCATCAGTGCGACTAATGTGATGCTATGTGACCAAACACAAACACCCTAATGATGTGCTGTCATCCCAGCAGAGCTTTGTGCTTTCACAGTCCTTGGGATCTGAAAGGCAGCTGTTAAGCACCACAGTCTGTGGAGAATGATAAGCTTAAAGCCCTCATTTATTACAATCTCCATTGAAATCAGTTCTGTCCCTAGTGTAGTGCCCGGGCCATGCTGCTGCATTTTCTGAGCTGCCAGATAGGAAACTTGGCAAATGCAAAATCCCTCCTCCATTAAGATCCTTATCAGGATCACACATTTGAAAGATGAGGCACAGACAATTTGCGAGCTACACACATTTTGTGCAGTGCACTCAGAAGCAGCAGGAGCTTAGAAAACTGCTGTTGCCAAGGGACTTTGGGCCAAAAAAAGTAAATGACTTGACTTGAGAGAATCCTTAAGAAAGTCCTTGAATCACTTTAAAATTGTGGTGCCTGTCTAAGCAATCTAAGCACAAAAGTATTACAGTCTTTGGAGCACAAAATCAAAAGATAATGGATATATTTAAATGCTCTCTATAGAGCTCCAGTGCTTATACTAATCCCAAGGATTTTTTTTAAAAAAATAAAGAATTAGAATAGGGTATGCTCAAGGACTGATGCTGTTGAATTCTGCCTCTTAAGCAATTGAATTAATGTGGTTATACTTACACTTTAATAATAATTACCCATGGGTGATAAGGAAATTTCTTAAAGTCTATTAATATGCACACACAAAGTTATATATACACACACATCCAGGTCCTGCTATCTGAACACAATGCATTCTCAGGAGATTGTGGGTTAGGTAGGTGTTTGCATAACGAGTCAGCAACTTCCATTGATTCCTATGGGGAGATTTCTAATGCGTTCCCATGGAATGTTGAGCCCTTAAATGAGTTTGGTGTCACCTCAGGCAAATCCTGATTCTGCAAGGGAACTAGATGGAGAAAAGCTTTTGAGGGGAAACCATTGCCATACCAGCTTGTGCTGCACCATACTTATGTGTGTGGTTTGGCAAGCTGTGGAGAAAAGTCCCAAGTTTGTGCAAAGAGACATAAGAAGCTGTCTTATACTGAGTCACAGCATCAAACAATCTAGCTCAGTGTTGTCTATGCTGAGTCTGGCATCACCCCAAGGTTTCAGACAGGGAGTCACTCCCAGCCCTACATAGAAATGGCAGGAACTGAACCTGGGACTTTCTGCATGCAAAGATGATGCTCTGCCACTGAGCTATAGCCCTTTCCATAAGAATGCGTTAAAAAAAAAATAAACTCCATGTTTACCTTCCTGGTAAATAGGGGCAGTTAGAACATGTGTGCTGCAGTCAGATTCGCCTTTGAATTTATTGGAACTATTTTAAAGAGAAAACAGCAAGAGAAATTTAAGGGCACTTTTGTGCTTGTCCTACCGTAGTTCACCATTTGTTGGCATGGGTTGATATCAGGGCTTTTTTCAGACGGAACTCCCTGGAACTCAGTTCTGGCACTTCTCAGGTGGGTGACACTGACATTGCCATTGTGAGAATCATAGAGTTGGAAGAGACCACAAGGGCCATCCAGTCCAACCCCCTGCCAAGCAGGAAACACCATCAAAGCATTCTTGACATATGCCTGTCAAGCCTCTGCTTAAAGACCTCCAACGAGGGAGACTCCACCACAATCCTTGGTAGCAAATTCCACTGTTGAACAGCTCTTACTGTCAGGAAGTTCTTCCTAATGTTTAGGTGGAATCTTCTTTCTTGTAGTTTGAATCCATTGCTCCGTGTCCGCTTCTCTGGAGCAGCAGAAAACAACCTTTCTCCTCTATATGACACCCTTTTATATATTTGAACATGGCTATCATATCACCCCTTAACCTTGTTCCTGGTGAGTTCTGGTACCTCTTTTTCTAGAAAAATATCACTGGTTTATATTACACAATCCTGATGCTTCCCCTCAATTTCTGGACAAAATGAAAGCAGCTTTGCCCTTCCTGCTGAAAACAGAGGAGGAGAGAGATGTGAGGAGTTAAGTAACAGGGTCAGATTTTTTTAAAAAGAAAGCTGCTGGGTCTGACAGTCTGCATTTCTCATCCTGACATGCTAAGGCAAGACGTCACCAGCTGCAGGGCCAGAGAGTCGTAGATGCCTCTTTGATTCAAAGTTCAAGGCTCTCATGCCACATACATCTACCTGAGAAAACAGCGGTGTAATACAGAAACTGCCACAATGTACTGAAGGGTTGTTTTTTTCTTGCAGGAGATACATACATTTGGAAATGCATTTTCAAGTCTCAGTGGAATTATTTCTGTTGACAAAACAGGGCCGATGTGTTGAAGTGAAGCACTGATAAGAGTACTAGAAAACACTTTGCTTGCCCTTATCTCAAGCTATTTGTGAACCTGCCAAACTGGAAAGTGTTCAAGTTTTTTTGTCTCTCTCCCTCTTTCTTCCTCTACTTAAGTTATTCAAAATTGCTCTTACACCACAGAATAGCTAGTGGAGTTTAAAAGACAGCAACAACTTTTGACAATAAACATTAATGCAACACAGCCTTCACCATTTTGAACTGTCCACCAGCCCCTGCCTGCATAGTTGTGTTGGCTGCAGTATGGTGGGAGTTGAGCCCTATCATGAAACAGCACTAAGTTGGCAAAGGCTGCTAGCTGGAGCTGTTGTCCAAAGCAATTGGAGAACCCTAGGTTGGCAAAGGCCAGTGTAATATGCTTTCTTTTTAGAAGGCAAGCAATTTGTATTGTTCTTCTGCTGACCTTGCTCTGATCGGTACTAGAGATGGTACTTAAAGGCAGATCATCCAATTTACAGTGGCTGGTTCAAATGTCAGCAGCTCAGCTTTGTCTTTCAAAGCAGCCATATGCTTATTATGTCAACTTCATTTCATATGCAAAGTGACTTGAAATCTCTACCCGGTTTGACCTCACATACAGTTAATGCCAAATACCGGTAAGTGTTAAATAGCAATAATTCCAGCAGTAGTGCTGTAATTAGCAGAAATGCATCCCCAGTCATCCAAGGAGTCAGTCGTTCACACCTTTCACTGGGATTTTAAACCATGTATAACTCTTTGGGAACTAGAATTCAGGAGCTCTCCAATTCCCCCCCCCCCCCCCCCGCACACACACACATGGGTCAAAAATAAGATAACACTATTTTATTCATTCATTTATCATTTTTGTAAAAGTATGGGAATTTGCTACTGTGACTAAGCTAACTCACTATTTGAGAAGCAAAGAAAGCAAACAAAGCTCAAATTTTAAATGACTCAATTCATAAATTTAATTTTGCATTACATCACGGGGTGGAACCCAAACATATGGATAACATATGGATATTTTGATATTAGATTCAGGTTGGTAGCTGTGTTGGTCTGACGTAGTCTAAAAAAATATAAAAAAATTGTCCAGTAGCACCTTAGAGACCAACTAAGTTTGTTCTGGTTACAGTCGTACCTTGTTTTGCGAATGGGATATGTTCCAGAGACCTGTCCGCTAGCCATAAAGGATGCAGGGCAAAGTGCCGTGTCTGCGCATGTGCATGGAGCAGTTTGTGCTTCTGCACATGTGCAAGCGACAAACCCAGAAGTACCAGAACAGGTTACTGTTCTGGTACTTCTGGGTTTGCCGCAGACGTTCGCCGGAAAGGATGTTCGACGAGGCAGACATTTGCGGAGGTATTACTGTATAAGCTTTTGTGTGCATGCAATTTTTAATTTTTTAAAATTGATTTCATATTTTGATATATTCAGGGTTGAGACTTTTTGTTATCAGTATTTTTAATTATGATTGATTATAAATGAGTAATTATATAGAAATAGCATGATCTATGGTATATCCTCAAGTTTGTTACATTGTGTATAAAAAAGATTTTTCTCGCTTTGTTTGCATTTAGAAATACTGTACACAGTTCTGCGTGGTAACAAAACACACACCTTTCCTTCATCTGAACATGGCATATTCTATGTTCAGATGAAGGAAAGGTGTGTGTTTTGTTACCACGCAGAACTGTGTACAGTATTTCTAAATGCAAACAAAGCAAAAAAAAAATCAGCCTGCGAAGAGAAGCATATGAAGACATCTGCTGTAGCTCACTTAAACAACACAGCTATACATTGTCCTTCCAGCAATTAGAATTTCAAGTTGAGCATAAAACTCTTCCTGCCTGTTAATATTTCACAAGATTATCTAGCTGATTTGATTTATTACAACAGCGCTAGAACTTTTACACTCAGTTATCATGTCTCGTAATGAACTGTAGAGTTCATTTCTGCACAGACTAGCAACTAATTAGAGAGACCTCCTCTTGAACCAGATATATTAATGCAAAGTTGTGTTGTTAATGGGTTCCAGATGGTAGGACGGCTGTGGGATTAAGTTCTGAGAGCACTCTGATTTTCTGGATCAAACTGGATGTGATGGGTAACAAAAGGGTACTTTCCCTCTGCTGCACAATTGTGATAGGTGAAGCAGATTGCTTTAGATTGTCAGAGTGCTACAATATTTATCTGCTAAAATAAATAAATATAGCTGCTAAAAGCTACTTCTATAGTGCTCAGTGTTGTGGTGTAGATTTGGTAGGTTGTGGGTGCAATAATTGGTATCAATTCCCCCTCCAGCCTCTTCTGCTGTTTCGTTTCATAGAAAAGCCTGATGTTATTATCTCATTGAGTGCTTTCTGTGGCTTGCTTTAATTCATTTCCTGCCAATGTCACTGAATAGTATAAATTGCACTGTAGCTAGAAGAGTATCTCAAGTGCTTTCGAGAATTTGATGCGGCTGAACACAATCCGTATTTTACAGCCTTCCCCTAACTTGGTGCTCTCTAGATGTTTTGGACTACAACACCCATCAGTCCCAGCCAGCATGGCCAGTGGTTAGGAATGGAAGCTGTAGTCCAACAACATCTAGAGGACCTCAGGGTGGAGAGATCTGGTGTACCGTGTTTCTCATATTATAAGACACGTCTTATATTTATTTTTTCCTAAAAAAACACACTATGGCTTATTTTCAAGGGATGTCTTATTTTTTCCCTCCTCCTCCTCCTGCTGCGGCCGGCATTGCTGCTGCGCCTATCACTATGTCTTATTTTCGGGGTATGGCTTATATTCCTTGAATGCTTAAAAATCCTGCTATGGCTTATTTTATGGGTATGTCCTAAAATATGAGAAACAGGGTATTACCACACATTATATGGGTGGTATACAAAGCCCCTGTTTGAACATTGTAAGAACAACACATCTCAGTGGTGGCAATGTAAGGAACTGGCAAGCAGCAACACGGAAAACCAACAGGAGTGTGTGTGTGTGTCTATGTGCTTATTTCTATTCCAGTGCCCAACAAAGAGGTGATGTTCTGGAAGGGAAAGGAACCACATAATCCAGATGATTGCGAGCCACATAGTTGCTGCTTTAATACAGTGGAACCTCGGTTTACAAACACAATTGGTTCCGGAAGTCCGTACTTAACCTGAAGCATACTTAACCTGAAGCGAACTTTCGCATCGAAAGTAATGGAAAGTGGATTAATCCGTTCCCGACGGGTCCGCAGAGTACTTAAACTGAAAATACTCAAACCAAGGTGTACTTAAACCGAGGTATGACTGTACTAAGATAGTATGTAAAAATGACCCTTCAGGCCTGAGTTAAGATAGCACCCTGGGTGCAATCTTTCCCCGACACTAAACTCTCATCCTTTTGTACTTTGGGCTGCTTGGATAGCACAGCTGCTTTTAAAAATCTGCTCGTGTATCTCAATTTCACATACATAATTTACATAAATTTCACAGCTTGTTATTTGATAAGAAAATATATAATGAAAATGTGTTATCATTGGTACCTCACCCCAGTAAAATTGGCAAAGATTTATAAAAAATATTCAAACTTTTGTTTGAGATGTAAAGTAGAGGTGGGAACAATGCATCATATGTGGTGGGGGTGTAAACAATTTTGGACCAAGATACATGAAGAGCTGAAAAGAATATTTAAGAGCACAATTCTCAAAAAGCCAGAATCATATCTGTTAGGCTTAATAATCAACAATATTCCCAAAGATAAAAAGAATATATTCCTCTATGTGACAGCAGCGGCCAGATTATTAGTGGCAAAAAATTGGAAAACAGGAAAAATACCAGAATTATCAGAATGGAGAATTAAGATTTGTGAATTTATGGAAATGGAAAAATTAACAGCATCAATTAGGGGCTGCCCCAAGCAAAAAAATTAAGAGAGAGTGGGAGTGTATGGATATGGAAATCAATTTTAACATAAACGTGAAAGGAAAGATTTGCAAGGATACAAGATGATATTATAAAGGATAAGGACTATTAAGTATAAATAACTGCTAACACAACAAGAAACAATAACACAAATACCAATAAGATCTCAAAATGTTATTCGTATTTCAAACGATTCCAATAATAAAGGGAATAGGACAATTCAAAGAATGGCAAAAAGTTTTGCAGAGATTCGTCTGGCAGGGGAAAAAAACCAAGGATAAAATATAAAATATTAGTGGACAGAAAAGAAAGAGGTGGATTCTCCATGCCGGACCTGAGGATATATTATGAGGCGTCCTGTCTCTGTTGGTTAAGAGAATGGATAACATTGGGAAATACAGACTTACTAGATTTGGAAGGATACAACAACAGATTTGGTTGGCATGCATATCTTTGGTATGACAAAAAAGAGTTCACAAAGGTTTCACAAATCATGTGATAAGGAGGTCTTTATATGAGGTGTGGGAAATAAATCACTGTTAGAAACCAAGACCCCATGGTGGGTTTCACCAGTGGAGGTGTTGACGGTTAAAAAGATAAGTATGGAGGGGACGAGGGCCACCTACAAGGAGATATTGAGGAAATCAGAAAAGGGATGGAAGTTGAAACCCTATGATGAAATTAAAGAATCTTTGACCAGATGGTTGCAATATCACCAAGTAAACGATGTGTTTACAAATGATAAAAAAATAGGTTTTGAAGAGAAAAGGTCCAAATTTCAATTAGAATTGTTGGAAGGCAGAACAAAATTGTTGTCAAAAATGTATGATTTGTTGTTAGAATGGTATACGAAGGAAGAATTGCAAAAGATGTGATCTATAAAATGGGCAAAAGATTTTGGGTATAATATTGAATATGATGCGTGGTTGAAATTGTGGAATCAAACATTGAAATTTACTGCATGTACTGCCCTGAAAGAGAATGTCTTGAAGATGATGTATAGATGGTATTTAACACCAGTAAAATTAGCTAAGATGTATAGGATGAGTAGTAAAACATGCTGGAAATGTAAAGAGAAGGATGGTGAATTTTATCATATGTGGTGGACATGCGAAAAAGTTAAAAGATTTTGGGAAATGATATATAATGAATTGAAAAAGTTTTTAAATATACTTTCCCCAAAAAACCAGAGGCTTTTTAATTGGGTCATATAGGACAAGAAATCGTAAAAGGAGATCAAGTACTATTTATGTATGCGACAACCGTGGCAAGGACTTTGTTAGCCCCAAAATGGAAAACTCAGGAGTTACCGACGATCAAAGAGTGGCAGACAAAATGATAGACTTTGCGGAATTAGCAAGACTGACTAGCAGGATCCGAAACCAGGGAGAGACAAAGTTCCAAAAAGACTGGAGTAAATTTGTGGACTATATGGAGAAGAACTGTAGAAGTTTAAAGACACTTGCAGGATTGAAATAAATCCTACGAAATGACTTTAAATAGAAGGAGTAAAGGAACTGCGAGATAAGAGTTGACAAGAAAACCAAATGAGGGGAGGGAGGGAAGTCAAAGCTCGGCAGAGCATTGGGAATTTGAGATAAGGGAATAGATGTTAAAAAGAGAAAATTTGTGTGTGTTGTGTATGTTGTTGAATGTTTTGTTTTGTTTATTGTGTTTAATGTGTTTATTTGGAAAATTTAATAAATTGCTTTAAAATAAAAATAAAAATAAAATACCAATAAGATCTCACATGGGTGAGGGGAAGTCGGGGGGGGGAGGGAAGTAGAGGGTGGTATTTGGAAAATTATTAAGCATGTGATATAAAAGTAAAATGATTGTGTTTGTAATTTGAAGTGTGTTGATTGACTGTGATGTAAGTCCCCCCCCCCTAGTTTTTACTTCTTTTTCAGTCACAAAAACTTTAAATAAAATTTATTTTAAAAGAAAAGAAAATCTGCTCGTGTAACTTTCTTCTGATAAGACCTTTACACATGACACCTCTTAATCAAATGCATGGGCTCCCTGCTTTTACCAGCAGAGAAGCTGGGTGATTTAGTGAATTGCTGAGTAGGTGACTGAGTTACTGGTTGAGTGAGTGACTATGTGACTGGCTAGAGAAACGTGCTAAGAGGAAGGCACGCTTGGCAAATCCACACTGTGATCAACTCCCACCTGGAAACCAATGTCCTCACTGTGGAAGGACATGTAGATCCAGAATTGGCCTCCACAGTCACTTATGGACTCATTGTTAAAACCGTGTTTATGGAAGACAATCTTACTCAGCTACGAGTGATCGCCGAAGAAGAAGAAGGAGACAATGACTGACTTTGTTACTGAGGGAGTATTAAATATTTATTTTCCCCAATACCTTTTTGCTGCACAACTCTCTCACCATATATAATAAAAAACCCTTTTCTTTTTGACACTTCTAGCATGCGTTTGGGCAATTTCTATTTGTTTTGATGGTCATTTCTAGGCTTATATACTGTTTGTCATGATTTTTTGAACATCTCTTCTTGTAGCCATACTTAATGAAAAGTTCCTTCCAGATTGTTATTGAGATATTTGCATCAAATGTAAAGTTCCCAGAGTTCCCCCCCCCCGGCTAGGATTTTTATTCAAATACTCTGCTTTATTTCAGGCATCCCCAAACTTCGGGCCTCCAGATGTTTTGGACTACAATTCCCATCATCCCTGACCACTGGTCCTCTTAGCTAGGGATCATGGGAGTTGTAGGCCAAAACATCTGGAGGGCCGCAGTTTGGGGATGCCTGCTTCATTTCACCATACATCCAGGGCCGTCTTAAGGTCATCGGGCGCCCCCCCCCCTTAAAAAAGAAAAGAAAAACTCTTACTTGGCGTGCCGGGCGGCGGGAGCCTCGCAGCGGCCCCTGCGCCTCATAGCGGGGCTGTACTATGCCGGAGGCCGCCCGCCCGCCTGATGCCGCCAGATTGAGTGGGGGAGGGGGCGCCGCTGCTCTGCGATCAACTTTTATGAACAGCTATTAAATCTGGATCAGGACCCTTGCAAGACCCTCCTGAGTAGCACCGGACATGTTGTTGAAACAGACCTTAGGTGGAGGGCTGAGTATCCATCTGTCAGAAGGAGCAGTGGAGGTGGAAATGTTTGGAATGAGACGTGGGGGGCTGCCATTTATCCCTCTCTTGGTTCTTTCTCCCTCCCCTACCACAACTCTTTCCTTCCCCTCAATTAAAAGGTAAAGGTACCGGGGTGCTTCGGCAGGCCGCGCCGCGCCGGGTTCCTTCCCACCAACAGGGCGCTGCGTTTCATTGGTAGAGGTGCTGCCATGTGGTGTTGCCTCTACTAATGAAACGCAGCGCCGGGGTGAGGGATGACCCTGGCGCTGCAGAGCGGAACAGGGTCCTAGTGCCCCTGTTCCGCTCGCTTACCTCCCTGCTCTCCCGGCGCGGCTGGTGGAGGGAAAAGGGAGGCCGCCACGAAGCTCCCCCACTTGCTGGGGCGCCCCTCAGCGCCCCTCAGATCGCCCAGGCGCCATGGTGCATTGCACCACTAGAGTTAATGGGCGAGCCGGGCCTGCATACATCTCTCTATATGTCTGAATTAAAAGATGGACAGACATTAAAAGGTATTACCTGTAAGAGAGGTCAGAGAAGAACAACAGATGGAATCATGCCTGAGAGAGTATGGTTAGGAGGGGCAGGGAGCCATCTCAATAACTCACAGAGACTCCATTTTGATAGGTCAGTACTTTGAGCCCCAAGTAATATGTCTGAATTGTGCATAATTTAATCTTTAGTCTCCCCCCCCCCATCTAGCTTGTGTGATTCATACGACCACATGACAGAGCTATGAAGCAAATTTGTCTTGGATGCTTAGTAATAAGCCAGCCCACAAGGAGAACCAAATCATGGAGTCCTTGAAATCTGGCACATAACTTAATTAATGTGCAATGTCCCTGAAAAATTGTCTGATTCTATTAATAGAAAAATCTTATCTCAAAGAAATAAACAATCACTTAGCCAAAGCTATTTCCACTCCCTGCCCCAAAACTGGTTCTCTGTTCTCTGATAACAAAGGCCAAGTTGTAAAGAAAGTGTTGTTTACTGAAATGAGACAGTAATATATTCACTGAAATCCAGTCTTCAGTGGAAAACTCTAAATACAAAAGTAATTAACATCAATCATAATAAACAATGGAAGTGTGTGTTATCAGCAAGTGATAGCAGAGGCTGCAATAATTCATGACAGTTCAGTCTTTATAAAGCCTTACCGTAGATGCAGTATCACAAATCCTTGTTGCCTGTTCAGAGCTTGCATTTCTTTCTACTGTTAGCCAATCTTGAAGCTTCATAGAAAATGATTACCTCATAAGGTTGTGCTAGCTACTGTGAGGCAACAAAAACATAGGTTACCTGTCACCTGCTAGTTTGGAGTTCTTCTTCTGGGAGGTACCTATTTGGACGTTACATGGATGAACACCTGAGTTACCATATCTTGCTGTAAAGCTATTATCTAGTGTAAGATGGAAATATGGTTTTCCCTCGTCTCCCACTTGGAGATGTGGCTAAATGGTCACGCTCTAGTACTTTTGTTCTCTCAGCCCTCTCCACTTTCCTCCCCTCCCCCTCCCCTTATCTAGGATAAATATCAAAGTGTTGAGGAAACAGGAAGGAGCACTCAAATCTTCTCTGATATGTTCTGATTGCTCGGCCATCATGAGCTCTTGGAGAACAGTGGGGCAGATCAATGCACTTTCTCCTGCTTCCTTAGCACTCCTTGTGAAAACTTCCCTAAATGTTCCCAGTTCAAGTGTTGCTGTGACCACAATGCACATTCTCAGATGGTTGTAGGTTCGAGCCCCGCATTGAGCAAAAGATTCTTGCATTGCAGGGGGGTGGATTAAATGACCCTCGTGGCCCCTTCCAACTTGATAATTGTATTATTCTTTGGGCTCCTGAAGGTTACAAGCAGCTCTGTTTTTCGTTTTTCTGCTGCCAACATTACCATTGTGCCACAGGCAAATTTGGTAGTATTATTGTTTATTAAATTTCTATATCACCCTTCAACCAAGGTTCACAGGGCAGTTTACAATGCAAAATACTGGGGCACTCTTGATAACCATGTAAGAACACTTGTGAAGGACTGTTCTCTCTCTCTCTCTCTCTCTGAACTGATGCCATTTTTTTATTATTTGCTAAGGAAATGGGGAGAGGGAGGAATGGAATATCAGCTGAGACTGAGACATTTTCTTAAGACTTTAATACACAAAATCAGAATTAGGGAAAGACGGTCTTGATCTCCTGTTTAAACTGAGCATTTACAAAAGTTTGATGGGGCAAGATGACTCTCATGCTTTTTGTAATGCAAAAGAAGAAGATGAAAGTGCTGTTATTTACAAGATGTCAGCTTTGCTGGAAACCTTCAGCACCTAACTAAAAAACAAACAAACACGAGTGCAAATGGCATTCAGAGTGTCAACAGTTGGTGGTGGTTAACTTAAAATAAAACTTCAGTACAGGCATCCCCAAACTTCGGCCCTCCAGATGTTTTGGACTACAATTCCCATCATCCCTGACCACTGGTCCTGTTAGCTAGGGATCATGGGAGTTGTAGGCCAAAACATCTGGAGGGCCGCAGTTTGGGGATGCCTGCTTCAGTATATATAACTATAGCTGTCAGATTCTTCTTCAGAGTCAGCAGTTACCAGTTGTTGATAAAACACCTTGTAAGAGGAAATTTGCATTATGTCTCTGAAGACGGAGATAAAGGCAATGAGTTATATGTTTTTGCAGATACATAAATTGAAACACCACGTTCAAGTCTGGCAAAGTCATAAAGATGCCTGATGTTAGAACTCAGATGATATCATAGGCATGCCTAATATACTCTCATATGGACAACACATCGAGATCTTCCAGGATGATTGTGAAGCAAATTGCCACCTATCATGAAGATGCTGTGAGTGTCCATGTGATAGCTGTGAAGTTTGCAAAATGTTTACGATTTAATAACTGTCACTGTTCAAAGCCTATTCCCATCCAAATTTCTTACCATCGGAACTACCATTTATAAAATAAGTACTTTTCTCCTTTCATTATAGGCAGATTGTGATTAATGAATAGGCATGCATTTAAAGATTTTCAATAGTTTGTTATGATTTGTGCAACAGTTTTAATGGAAAATCAATAAACTATCCAGAGAGGAGACAGGATATGTGGTGATGCAGAAATCTATCAGATATAATTTTATTTTAAGAGTACCGCAGGAATGAATTTCTTTCATGTTCATACTTGGGTGATAGGAAAGAATCCCCCCCCCTTTAAAGCTAAAAACTGGTGTTTCAGAGAGATGCGTTCATGCTGCTCTACACTCCAGCACTTAGCATCGGAAGGAGCATTTTTGTTGGATGACTCTCAAATGGAGACCTAAGGCTTGGGGTGGGAGGTTAACTTCTCAAATAATCAAAAGTGGCGTCAAAGCTGCAGCCAATCAAAGATCGAAATACATTAATAATGGAACAAATCTGCTGCCACCTAAATACGGGTGAATGTCACACCATGGCTTCAGGTTGCCTGTTACTGTCTGTTGGTAATCAGCCTTCTTTCTGCAGTGCCTATCCCAATAGGCAGGAGGAGGAGAGAGAACGAAGGGTCCCTTGAAAGTTCTCTGAGCAGATGGTGTGCATTTCTCAGAGGGATAAAATGTTCGTGACATTTTAGCTCAGCCCTAGCTTGGAATCAATGTGTTTTGGTCACTTTACAATGCCTGGGAACATTCTTTAAATAGTTTCTAAAATTATTTCCTCTTCTGAAGAAAGGAAGACCAAAGCAGCGCATTTGCCTTTTATTTTTAATAACATAATAAGTTGTCCTTTCTCTGCTTTGTCAGTGTTTTAGTAAGGAAGAATATTATGGAAGTGAACTAAATTAGTGAGCTTAGGTAATGTCTTATTATTTTGTATTAATTCTAATGACAGTTCCATTCCTGAAATTTGTAACAGCATTGTATTAACTTTTCAAATATGCCAATTTTGCTTCTTCCTGTAATTCCCCCAAATTATACCCTTTCAGGCATAAAATGGTGCCTGGGCTTTATATTTCTAAGGAACTTTTAAGTTACATCTTTATCATCTTTAAACTACTTTGGATGAACTTCATTCTTTTCTCTTTTTGATTGTGTGGTATGTACTGAATTCCCAGATGAAGTTGGGATTGGTAAGTGCAAGTGACCTGAGAGAACATCTATCTGCCTAAATTTACTCATAGTTGTCTCCTCCCCAATCCCTGTCTATGAGCCTTCAGCGAAGACACCTGGCTTTCCCCTTCCTGCTCTTGGACAGTGAATAGTAATAAATAACAATTTAAAAATAACTTGCAGTGCCAATGGAAAGGACGCCAGGAACACGCAATAGAACTTCCAGTCACCATCACTCACCTTCTCGCCTAAGGCAAAGGTTTTGCTTCTGGCTCCTTTCTCTCTGTTGCCCTTGCACCATGAAAGATCTGAGCCCTGGAAAGATATGAATAAGGAGCACATAGCCAATGATAAACCCAATTGCCAGCAATTAGCGGGAAGGAGTTAGGATGAAAGGTAATGAGAACATCCACAATGACCTAATAAGAATTGAGGTTGTGGGGAGTACATGCTCTCAGAGTGCATTAGAAGCAGCTCTAATGTAATTACATTTTATTATTTGATGTGAGATGCCTTGGGGTTCCCTCTGGATTGAAAAATGGGATAGAAATTAATAAGTCTAACATATAAATCAAGTTTAATTTAGTTCTTCGTTGGACATACTGAAAGGAGCCTATGCAACATGGTGGGTTACATATGTTGAGCAGCAGAAAGGAAGTAGGGTGGCCACATGTCCTGTTTTACAGTCCCCTGTTTGAAGAGGTTCTCTGTCTGAAGAGCTGGTCCATTCCCAGTATAAAAAAAGAACCATAAGAAGGGAAAGGAGGGACACTGAAGTAGCCCAACAACAGTTAGCACCTGAAAAGCAAGATGAGCAAGCACACAAGAGTCTGTGTTCAAATTGCAGTAATTATTTCTAAATTTGAATCTATGCATCAGTGGTGGGGGGGCATCACCACTACAAGCATCAGTGGTGTGGGCAGGAGTAGCTCCCACTGCTTTTTGATGCCTCCCTATGCTCTTTCATCATGCCAGGTGGGACATCTGAACCCCTTTCATATCTGAAAGATGTTATGTTAATCACATTATCTCCTCTCCCCCCAATGCTACTATCTCCTTGTTTCCATGAACCAAGTGTTGAAGCAAAACCAAGAAGGAACAAACTGAACATGTTAACAATACAAAGAAAAGACTTGCTAGCATATGCCCGACAGAGAGTCCTGAATGGCTGTCTTTGGTCACTAGGCCTGAGCTTCCCCACCCTGACCTATTGAGTGGATATGGATAAGATTTCAGCCTTCAAATCTCTCTTCACTTTGAATTCGACAATAGTGTTTATTTTCAAGGTTGTGGGTTAAGCAGAGTCAGCACAATTTTTCTTCATATGAAAGAAATTAGTGGAATTGGAGTGGACTTGAAGCACCACTAAATTACACTGAGGGACATGCTTTCCATTAAATGGCATACTTTCACCACCATTCCAGCAAGAACATTATATATTTCCAAAACTTACTTTATGGTTGTGCTTATCTAGATGCATTACTTCTTTGGGCTTCTTTGTGCCAGGCTGAGAATGAGGATCAGTTATCCCATTCTTATGTGAGCTGATCAATATGAGGAGTTGGCTGGTTGCCAATTTTATGCTGCAAAACACATTCTTGTTTTGTACTGAACTACAGCAATCATTTGCTTATACATAAATGCACGCACCTCATGGCACAATAAACAATGCCCATTCCAATAAATTAAGAAAACTTTAAAATATAACAATGATACAAATTCCCACCCAAAAGCCAAACCAGCAGAAAGGAATGATGTGATGCCAAACACAGAAACTCATTTATACATCAGATCTAAAGCAACCTTGGAAAGTTACAAACCAACCAGGAACCATGAAACAACAGAGGCAATACAGGCAGTGACAATTTCATGTGCGGGTTCCATTCCCAGCCCCTGTGTATGTAAGCGGTGCTTGTATAAGCATGCCCTGCTCCATTAAGCCACGCCCCACCCCATTATACCCCCATTCTGTCTTCTTCTGGGTCCAAAAGGATACATCCACTATGCTTTAGTCATACTTGGAATTCTGTCAATTGATCTGGTTGCTCCATCTCAAAAGGTTGCCAAACAGCTGCAAAAAGGTATAGAAAGTGGCAATCAAAATACTCTGATGAATGCAGGAGTTCCCTTTAAGTCCCAGGAACCAGTTGGGCTGTTGGAAAAAGCAGTTGAAAGATTGGTGGGTTTTTTTTGTTTTTGCTAATAAATGCATTAGTTGCAGTGTGCAGATGTGACTAGTTTGGATGAACAGCTCTCAGGGATCAATTAGATATAAATGGGACTGCCTAAGAACAGAAGGACAGGCTAGATAATCCTCCAAGATGTATTTCAGGCCCAACAAATGATTCTCTGTCCTTGTCCTTTTATATAGCCTTTCTTACAAAGAAAAAAAAAGGGGGGGAACCCACCTCCCTCTGGCTCTCTAATTGCTTTTGTCGCTATTCTTTGAACCTTTCTCCAAATTGCTAATAACTTTCAGGTGCCATGATGCCAGGCGCTGAATATGCTTGTAGCAAGAGCTGTGTTTTGCATTTAGCATGCATGAGCTGCATTAACTTAACCCATCATTCAGGGACAAAGAACACTGTAAGAGACCTTTGCAATTCAGGTACAGTATTTTAGATCTTGAAACCTGGTTGTGGGAGAAATACAGCAGTGAGGCCCACCCACTATTCCATTAGCAAACCTGGCTTGTTTTGCTGGAGGAAAGCTCTCTGGCTCTGGAGAAGCACAAACCTGCACTTTGCGGTCTGGTAAGGCTACCAGTGAAAGCAAGCACAGAGGAGAAACACTCCTATCTGCTTAAAACCAGGATCATCTTTTTTTTTTTTACACGATGTTAATGAGAATGTGGTGTGATCCGCTGAGATAACATGGAAGCTAAACCACCAACACACTGGCCTAGTCCATTTATACTGCAATAAAAATAACTTCAGAGAAACTGAAAAGGTGCACAATCTCTCTCCTTCCAATTATTTTGCATTAAAATGCTAGCTCCTTCCTTCCGACAATTGAAGCATTAGTTTTGTCCCTTCCTCCCACCCCCCGCAAAAAAAAAAAAAAATCATTTGAAAAATTAACAGACATTTTGCTGATTATATACCTGCCAAGAAGTTCACAAGCAGCATCCCCTGGAAAGAAGAATTCAAAGTCAGCTTCACACACTCTTTGGTTTACTTGTGCTGCTTGGATACAGTTTACATTTTCCTTTAGCATCAGTTAGGCTGCAATCCTGTACACCAGGGGTCAGCAAACCTTTTCTGCAGGGGGCCAGTCCACTGTCCCTCAGACCTTGTGGAGGGGAGGACTCTCTCTCTCTCTCTCTCTCTCTCTCTCTCTCTCTCTCTCTCTCTCTCTCTCTCTCTCTCTCTCTCTCATATGAATTCCTATGCACACTGCGAGGGGGGCAAGTAGTCGTCCTCCCCACCCCAGCCCCAGCTGCCTTCTCAGTTTGCCACCTGACTCATTCACCGAAGGGCTGGCAGCAGTGGCGCAAAACGGGCTTCCTCCCCGCCTAAAGAAAGAAGGCACTGCACTTATCTTCCCAGGGGCTGCCGCCACCACCACTGCCACCGCAGCCACCACCGCTGCTTCTTCTCATGAAGTGAGTAGGCAGAGCGAGCTCGTCCGCTCCACTCTCTGGCCCACAGGAGCACCAGGGCAACGGCAGTGGGCGCGGAAGAGGCTGAGCAGTGGCAGCTCTGCCAATCAAACACCGTGCCTGGTTTACCTCAGCGCAGTGTGGGGACGTCTCTGCCAATCAAACACCACTGAGGTAAACCAGGAGCGGCGTTTGATTGGCAGAGACGTCCCCACCATAGCTGCCAAGTTTTCCCTTTTCTCACGAGGAAGCCTCTTCAGCATAAGGGAAAATCCCTTAAAAAAAGGGATAACTAGGCAGCTATGGTCCCCACGCCGCACTGAGGTAAATCAGGCATGTCACTTGATTGGCAGAGACGCTCGGCCTCTTCCTCCAGTTGCCGTCCCCGGAAGTCTTGGCTTCCGGTGGGATCCGGCTTCATGGCGCGGGCTGGATTTAGGACCCAGGTGGGCCTGATCCGGCCTGGGGGCCTTAGCTTGCCAACCTCTGCTGTACACGCTTACATGAGAGTCCCACTGAGGGCAGGAAGATACATTTTTATTTCTTTATTATTTACTGCAGGTATATCCCAATTGCACCAAGCTCAATACAACCCACCAGCCACACAGAATGGCATGCCAGACACTCAATGCCTCACATACAGTTTTTTCAAGTCACAGCAAAACTACTTGACTCAAACTGTGCTACTTTATAGGATTGGTGGATTATGATTTGTTTGGTTTGTCAATTGGAATAAAATCTGAATTATGTAATCCAGGCCACTTCCAACCTGCCAATAATCTGCAGGTATGATTCAATCACAATAAATCAAATTTACGTTGTGCAATTTAATTGGATCTAGCACACTTGCACCACAAATCCATTTTGAAGAAAATATGTGGTAGGTAAAGTATTGGAAAGTCTGGAGAAACAGTGATGTCATATCTACACAAAAAAAGAGAATAAACAGACGTCATATACCCACTACACAATTTTTGTGCAAATGAATCAGGATGAATGCTCAATAAACAGGTTTGTCTAAAAGAGCCCCAAGTGTATTTTTATGCATCATTATCATCTAGCTTTATGAAACAACGTAGGAGTTTTATTGGACTGAATAAAGGCATTCTGGATTGGAAATTACAATTTTGGTTTAACTCCTACATTAAAAAATCAAGATAAGTTGAATACAAATATGTAGATGCTGGGACATTTAATGATGTCTAGGATATTTAATGGATATTGTACATGAGCTGAGTTTTAACAGGGGTGTTCAAGGAAATAATCTGGTGTGCGTATTTGCTACATCTCTTGGAAACACACAACTGCTTTCCTGCCCAGTGGGATTCCATATTTCCCATTTAAAGACCCCACTGGCCTTTAAAACACTTATCTCCAACACCATGGCTTGACTACAGAGAGAATAATTGCTTCTTCAGAGAGATGCTGACCTTTCATTTAAAAGAAAGTTATTGCCATATTTTATTTTATTTTATTGCTTCTCATATTCACAATGTTCTAAAGGCACACAATTTGACTAGTTTGTAACTAATATGTAGAGTTCAGCCTCCTTTTTTTCTGCATGTGCCCACAGAGCACAACACTTCCTGTCCCACTCCTCTGTGTAGGGTTGGTTTTTTAAAAAAACAGTTTTGATTTGCTTCTTCTCTTCCTCCTTTTAATGCCATCTCTTCCTCTTCAAGAACCCGGTTGCTCCTTCCTGTTTCTACCCCTGTGCTTGATTTCTCATACTCCCTTCAACCATCAAAGCCAATGCAATTCTGGGCTGCATCAATAGGAGTATAGCATCTAGATCAAGGGAAGTAATAGTACCACTGTATTCTGCTCTGGTCAGACCTCACCTGGAGTACTGTGTCCAGTTCTGGGCACCACAGTTCAAGAAGGATACTGACAAGCTGCTGGAACATGTCCAGAGGTGGGCAATCAAAATGGTCAAAGGCCTGGAAATGATGCCTTATGAGGAACGGCTTAGGGAGCTGGGTATGTTTAGCCTGGAGAAGAGAAGGTTAAGGGGTGATATGATAGCCATGCTCAAATATATTAAAGGATGCCGTATAGAGGAGGGAGAAAGATTGTTTTCTGTTGCTCCAGAGAAGCGGACACGGAGAAATGGATTCAAGCTACAAGAAAGAACATTAGGAAGAACTTCCTGACAGTAAGAGCTGTTCGGCAGTGAAATTTGCTACCAAGGAATGTGGTGGAGTCTCCTTCTTTGGAGGTCTTTAAGTAGAGGCTTGAAAGGCATATGTCAAGAATGCTTTGATGGTGTTTCCTGCTTGGCAGGGGATTAGACTGGATGGCCCTTGTGGTCTCTTCCAACTCTTCTATGATTCTATGATCTTACCTCTGCATCATCAGTCCTTCTGCTGCCCTAATGTCTGGACCCTTTTCCCCACTCAGTTTCCATCTGCCCATCTCTCCTGCCTCTTATCCCTTCCTAAGCACAGTCTATTTCATCCATAATTAACCTTTCAGTTTCCTTCCAGATTCTACACAGTTTATACATATTCTGTAGCCCTTACCCTCCATGAAAGTCAGGGATAGCCAATGTGGTGACCACCAGATATTCTGGACTACAACTCCCATCATCACTGAGCATGGGCCATGCTGGCTGGAATTGATGGGTTTTTTAAACCCAGAATGTCTGGAGGGCTCTGCTTTGGCTGCTCCCTGGTTAAGCAATTAGAGCATTTGTGAATGTTTTGTGAATCTGACAACAGTTCTGGGCTCTCTGCAGCAACAACCATTCTTTAGCTTGGGCCAAATACCCCTAACATTGCACACCCGAAGTGTTTATTTTGTTTGAACTAATAAGTGTGGATAGAAAGAAATCTGTGCTGTGTTAAAATTTTCCTCCCTGTGGAAAAAAAGATGAATTTTTTTTCATTTCAATTGGTTTGGGCCCAAGGCTGAAGAGGACATCTTAACTCCCATCTCACTGACACTGATGATTAGGATCATAGTTCAGAAACAAGCATAGCACATGCAGAAGTGAGATCCTGACTCAATCACTGATACCTCCCACTAAAAGATTTCAGCCAGAAGAGTTGTGGTAAACTTCTTCCTGACAACTTGAAAAACTGCTGTCAAACTGGATAACAAAACGGGCTAAATTGTCTGATTGAGAATAAGAAAGCACCTCACTCTTGCATGAAGGCTTCAGTACATAGTCAGCTGAAACATGGGTCGACTCAAATAAGAACATGATGCTTAGGTCTGGTCATGTGATCTGGGTCCCCAAGACTAACGTGAATGAAAACCACCCAGTTTCTGTTGGGATTTTATGCAGCCGATGCTGGCTGGTGTGATTAGTATAAACCACATGAGATGTCTGAGAAGAGTGTGGGAACGGAAGACTATCTTATCCAGGCATCCCCAAACTCGGCCCTCCAGATGTTTTGGAACTCCAGTTCCCATCATCCCTGGCCACTGGTCCTGTTAGGTAGGTGTAATGGTGCTGTTGTGGCTACTCTTGAGTAAAGACACCCAAGTCCACTCTGTGTTTAAGAGTTTTATTGTGCATAGTATTTACAGTGCAGAGATAGTAGAAAACACGACCTCTCAGTCACTCGCAGAATCCGGGAGTGGACGTTTCCTGGTACGTGCCCAGCATAAGAGTTTGGGCACCCCGAAACGCCTCCTCCCGACTTTACATTTGGTGGCGCGCCTTAATTCAGGCGCCGGAAGGGGCTGTCTGTTCCACTCCACCTGTTGGTCAGGGCATTGCAATGGCTCTCTAGCATAGCCAAGCCCTGACTCCTCCAACTCACTAACTTCCTCATTCTCCCCACCTGACCCACTGCTGCTCTCACTGGGCAAAGTGCTGGTCAACAGGAGAGGCGGAGGCTCCCTATACGGAGGTCCCCTGACATCAGGGATGATGGGAGTTGTAGTCCCAAAACATATGGAGGGCCACGTTTGGGGATGCCTGTCTTATCTCTTCTGTCTGAGCGTGTTATTGTACTGTACTTTCACTTTTGCAGTATTCAACAGTTGTTCTGCAGGAGCTTGGAGAACACAGACGTGATTATGGATTGTCTGTTATAGAATGTCCATAAAATGCAGTTTAGATCTACGGATGTTTCTTTCTTCTTGCTGTGTGATGCTAGAAGACTTGTGTGCACTTTTCACATGAAATGTGTCACAGAGGGGCACTCTGGAGTGAAGGGATATGCCATTCCAGAAACGTGCCTACCGGGAGACGCTCAGAGGTCCTGGGGGGTTCGCCATCTCCCCAAGAGCGTTTGCCGACAGTTTCTGTGATTAAAGGTTACATTATCTTGCCGACATCACAAGTAGGTAAACTGAAATAAAATGTTTCAGACTGAGGTACTAATAATGTAAAGCAGGGATAGGGAACCTGTGGTCAACTGGAAGTTGTTGGGTATCAACTCATCACCTCTGAGCCAGCATGGCCAGAGGTCAGGGATAGTGGGAGCTAGAGCCCAATTTCATCTGAAAGGTCACACATTCCCTGTCCATAGTGTAGAGACTTCCCCATAAGAAACTCATGAAAAAGTAAAGGATCCACCAATCTAACACTCTCCATTTCTAATATGCAGATTATATTTGAAGTCTGGTAGTTTCTGCTAAATCTCAATCTTCCTTCAAAGCAGACTTATTCTAGAATCAGGGGCATTTTATCCATAGAGGCTAGTGGCACAGGGCGCCAAGTTCTGGAGGGCACCAGGGAAGAGGCGGAGGCTGGGCGTGGCACCTCCCGGCAACAGCTCGCCGCCCTTGCCCGCCTCCACCATGCCGCACTGAAGCAGCACCGTGTCCGGAGCCTCCGCCTGCCATGGCCACCACAGGATGAAGCGGCCAGCTGAGTCAGGAGCTGCCGCATCCAGCCGCTGCCTGCCTTCTCCAGCCCTGCAAAGCTGGATGCGTCACCGGCAGCACCATCCTCCCTAAAAAAGGTTGGTAAGTCTGGGAAACGGGGGGGGGGGATGGGGACGCTGGAGGGATCTTTGCACCACAGCACTGGATATGGTCAAGACAGCCCTGTCTAGAATCTTGCCCAGCAATGCGCCACAGGCACTTACATATAATCGGCCTGTTTTAATTGGTCAGTTGTTTTTTTCCCAGTGGCTGTGGTAAGTCCACTAACCTTTTTAGGTGGGCAACATTTCGACCAGGCAAACGGGCCCCTGCAGTGAACCGGCATGAGGGCGAGAAGTTGACACCCCCCTCGTGCCATCCAGGCTGCATTGCCAGCACTGGGCAAGGCCACGCCCAGTGTGGCTCCACTGGCCAATCAGCATTGGTAGGAGGCATGGCCGCAGGAAATTTAAACGTGGCACAGCCAGTGGATCCTCCTCTCTTGCCCTTTTGCCGGATCTCCCAACCCACCCACCCTCTTTTTATGCTTTGCTCTGACATGACCTTGCTATGGACAACTGTCGGCCACCATATTGTTGGGGCTGTGTAGGAATTTTTTCCACTTGGCAAATTGGCACCAGCCATTTGGTTTTAGCCTACCTTGTAGTAATCGTCACAACTTTGGGAGGTTAGGCATTGGGTAAGTCATTGTTTGGATGGAGGGGAGGTTGTAGCCTCCACCTGCCCCTCTTCATTAAGGGTATCGTGTTAAAGGGATCCTGTCCAATGTCCGGACGTGGACCATGCCACAACCCCAACAGGGACCCCTTGGGGTGCCCCTATGCCTAACCTCTGTAACCAGTTTAGCTGTGGCCTATTTGAACCCACAAACCAAAATACTCGTGTCCGTGTGTTTATTAACCACTAGGGAACTGAGGGTCATGGGACCTTGGCATGCAAGTACATCATGCTGTTATGCTCATAAAGGTCTTTTCTCTGTGTCTTTCAGTTGAGGGGGTGGGTTCTTGTGCTTGTAAAAAGATGTCTGTGTGGAATATATCCTCTCCCCTCCTCTCAAAGTATATGGGAAAGGTCATGCGTAAGACCTTTGATTTGCAGACAATTGCTGTCACCCTCAAAGCTTCTGCTACGCCAATAAGACTCCTCCAGAGGAGATAGAGTGAAGTGCAGCTGTTGACTTAAATCCAAAGTATATTTTGCTTGAAACAAGGATCCAATTAAAATGTTGGCAATTAATTCCAAGGTAGTGCAATTAAAATCATGGTGAAAATAAGCTATGACACAGTTATGATGCTATTTCCCTCCAATCCTTGTTGCTTTGGTTACAGTTTTACATGTTTACCAGCTCCCTGAAACCCCAAGGAAGTGCTCCCAAAGTTGATGTACTCAATAGGCAGCAATAAGAGAACTCCTGCTGGCTGGGAGTTGGAGAACAAGCTTACCCTTCTAACCTTTTATACTGCTCCTGGAGTACATCAGCCTGTTGCGGGGTGTCAGTAGATTTGGTGATCTAACCCCATCCACGAAGAGCAAAAGCTTTGCCACAGTTGTGGCTGGTTTCCAGGAAGGAAGAGAGGCCACCATGGATGGTGAGTTGCTGTTGACAGGTCATCCTCAAAGAGGGTGACACCAAAGGGAGGTGCCTCCTTTCACTTGTACCTTTGAGGTGTGATGGGTGCTTTGGGTAATGGCAAGCACATATCCAGTGTGACTGGTAGATCAAAGGTTTTGGTTTTCATTATTTAGGTGTTTAATTTTATATCTCCTGAAGGAAGATATAAAGATTTGTAGGGAATTTGGATTGTTGGGGTCCTGAAGGCATGGGGGTCAGGATATAAATTGATTAACCAGGTGAGGGTGGGTTGCATATTTATCCTGAAGTAATGAGAGGGAGATAATGAATACAGGCCATATTTTGGCTGGTTCTCTATATAGTCAGCTCACTATCAGGTGTTTTGTAATTTTGCTATTTTATATTGTTTTGATGATTGACTTCCTGTACTTGTTGTGCCATGTTTCTCTGAAAATAAGCCACACCCCAAAAATAAGCCACACCCCAAAAATAAGCCATAGTGATAGGCAGGTTAACCTTGTACCGTGTTTCTCCTAAAATAAGACATGCCTATAAAATAAGCCATGGCACGATTTCCATGCGTTGAAAAAACATAAGACATACCCCGAAAATAAGCCGTAGTGCTACTTGGTGAAGAGGACAAAAGTGGCATTTGCGGTGGAGAGGAGAGGAAGGCACGAAGAAGAAAAGAGGAGCGATTAAAGACGCCTCGTGAATGACCTCCGTGTGCGTCTCTTTCTCTCCCCCTGTGCGCGTCTCTTTCTCTCCCCCTGTGCTCGTCTCTCTTTCTCCCCCTGTGCGCGTCTCTTTCTCTCCCCCTGTGCGCGTCTCTTTCTCTCCCCCTGTGCTCGTCTCTCTTTCTCCCCCTGTGCGCGTCTCTTTCTCTCCCCCTGTGCGCGTCTCTTTCTCTCCCCCTGTGCGCGTCTCTTTCTCTCCCCCTGTGCGCGTCTCTCTTTCTCCCCCTGTGCGCGTCTCTTTCTCTCCCCCTGTGCGCGTCTCTTTCTCTCCCCCTGTGCGCGTCTCTTTCTCTCCCCCTGTGCGCGTCTCTCTTTCTCCCCCTGTGCGCGTCTCTTTCTCTCCCCCTGTGCGCGTCTCTTTCTCTCCCCCTGTGCGCGTCTCTTTCTCTCCCCCTGTGCGCGTCTTGCTTTCTCCCCCTGTGCACGTCTCTTTCTCTCCCCCTGTGCGCGTCTCTTTCTCTCCCCCTGTGCGTCTCTCTCTCTCTCTCTCTCTCTCTCTCTCTCTCTCTCTCTCTCTCTCTCTCTCTCACACACACACACACACACACACACACAGAGAGAGAGAGAGCCCACCTCTCGCTTCCCCCCACCTTTTCCCCCTTCCATTCTACCGGTATGTGCCCAGCCATGAGTTGCCTGTTGATTTCCTCTTAATGGCAGAGACAGAGAGCGAGGCAGGCAAACTGCAGCTACGGTAGGAAAGTAGCAAGCTCTCGCAGACACGCGGGTGGTTTTTTTAAAACTGACATCCCCTCCCTTCTCGTTTTGCCGAGAGACCCAGACAACTTGCATTCCTAGGCTTCAAAGGTTATGCATATGAAAGAGGAGATTAAGGAGATAGATAAAGACAACTTCCTATTATCACCTTGCCTTTGTCCTGAAAGGTAGAAACCTTATGGTAGCCATGAGATCTGGGCATCAAAGGAAAGTACTTAACAGCTATTTGATAAAGCCAATTGTGATCTCAGGCAGCATCTGGCTAATCAGTCCTGAGAGAGAGAAATGTGATTTCTGTTGTACAGCATCTGTAAAATTCATATAAAAAATCATTTCCCTGTTATGATCCAGCCCCCGAATAAGACATACCTTGAAAATAAGCCATAGTGTGTTTTTTTGAGGAAAAAATAAATATAAGACGTGCCTTATTTTAGGAGAAACACGGTAGGTTAAACTGTACCATACTTAATAAAAAAAATAAGACATCCCCTGAAAATAAGCCACCGTGTTGTTGTTGTTTTGAGGAAAAATAAATATAAGACGGTGTCTTATTTTTGGAGAAACATGGTACTTGTATCATTTGTTTCTTTCTTTGTGTGAATATGCTGTTCAGCATTTTGGGAGTTATGGGCCAAAAGCAGTATATAAACAAATTATAATGGAATAACTAATAGTTTGATTCAATATAAGACAGCGTCCTATGTTCCTAAATGTGTATAGTTTATGCTGTGATCTGCAATAAAATAAAATAAAAACAGGCTTTCGGCAATTCTGAGTTAAGTAACAACTTCAGCTGCATTCATTTTTGGACCAGAAGAGATATCTCCCATTGTCATCAATGCATTTTGCCCAAATAAAGTCTCTTGGAGTCATGTCTTTGTGAATTATTAAGACATGCATACAAAACACCACAAATTACTTCTGAGAACCTTCTTCCCAGACAACCATCAACGCAAATGAATTTTCTGAATATCTAGACTCATCACTTGTTTTCCATTGCTCACTAGGGACTTAGACAAAACAACACTCCATTCCTTTTCTGTGCTGTCATCATAATATAGTTTCTTCTAACAGTACCTCATCCTTATTGACCGTAAATCTCACTAGCCACATTAGATAAACCAGTAAAGCCTTCAAGGAACAATTGCTAGCTGAACAGTTCTTTGGTACGCAGATAGATACTGGGTCTGATTTAAATGTAACTCTGGGAGTGCAGAGTCCCATATGCAAACATCACATTGAAGCTGGATCGCCTGATCTTGCACACATAGTGGTAATATGGCAGGGATTTGAGACTTAGGTCAGCACCACTCTGAAACTACATTTAATACATGAGTCAGCATCTTAGTTTGGTCAATATGCCAGGCAATGGGCAGGGGCGTTGTGGTTAGGCTTGTGATGGACAGAACATTGTGTCAACTTCCTGGAGACCCTTAGCCAGTCATGGCTGGGTCTGGGATACAAAGTATCCAGTCAGGAGGATGAAAAAGGGTACTTTTAATAGTTTACCTGCCCGATAGGACCTGACTAGATAAGTAGTTAGGGGGCTTTGGAGTTTGTCTGGTAGGACAAACCTGGTCAATCCCTCAGATGGAGAGAAAGTTCTTAGAAAATAACTAGAATTGTTTTATAGGCAGGGTGAAATGGCTAGCCTTTCTAGGGAGCAACAGATTTCATATAGTCTCTTTTGAAAAGACTCCTAAGTTCTGATTTAAACTAAAAGTGTTTATGTATTGTGCTTACGAGTTTAAAAATATTTGTAAAAAAACAAATACAGCTTCATTTTCAATGTGCCTCAGCTTGAATTTATACCCAGAGCTGGGAATAATTTGCCTTGGTACCCGCAACATGACGAGTCCTTGCTGCAGATTCATATCATTGCTGAAGAATGAAGAAGAAGAAGAAATGTCCCTACCATGGAAGGACGTGTGGATCCAGAATTGGCCTCCACAGTCACTTACGGACCCATTGTTAAAACCGTGTTTATGGAAGACAATCTTACTCGGATACGAGTGATCGCCAAAGAAGAAGAAGAAGCAGATTCATACACTACCACTCACAGAGAGTCCCTGAATTCTTAGCTGATTTATACAGGAAAGGACCAAGGATGTTTTTCCTCAGTTTCAGTCATGTTGCCTCAGTCTCGTTTTCACTAAGAGAGTTTGTTACAATGCCTGCTTGGGATTCATTTAAAATTTGGCCTTACTGCACCACAAACTCCCCCATTCAGCAATCTTTCAGGGAATGTATATAGGAAGGAGATGGCCATGTCCACCTACTGAAAATGAGGTCAATGCTTCTTGAATGCCATTTCATTTTGCTCTCCGTGATGAAAGTGTTTAGGAGAACCTGTTTGGCTATAACAGTGTCTGATACAGAACACCAAGACCCGATTGGTTGGCTGCAATTGCCCAGGCAACTATGTCCAGAAAGTACAAAACCCAGTAATCAGGAAAGAATTGCACCAAAGCAGCAGTGGGAAAGGAAAAGAGTTTTGAGATGAGGTGATTTGACTCATAACTAGGGGGTTGGAGAAAATGCTTTTACTGTCAAAAGCTCCACTGCCTCCCAAATCAAAATGCTTAAATATTCAGCACAGCTAGACTAACCTGATGCATTTCATTTAAGATATATTTTGCTACAGATTTTTGTGCCTTCCATGGATCATAGCTAATCCCAATTCTTATATAAAGCAGGAGTGCAACTTTCCTATGCCATTAACCCCAATATGTCACACCTGTCTACCGTCTAAGTATGACATTCTGAACAATTCTAGCTCTTGAAAGAGAATATTGCACTCAGGATTCAACTCTGCAGCATTAACAACACAAAAAGTTGATCCAATGTGCTGCATCCTCCAGACTCAGAAATCAGGAAATTTATGAAACAGCTTCATGGAATGGCCCAAATGCCATTTTCCATCACAGTATGAGCCAAATGGCTCCCTTCCAATTTTTACAGGCCCTCTTTTAATAGTGTACAGAGTAGATTCAGGGATAGAAATAAAGAAAGTGCCCAGGCTGCATTACATCAAATAGATAGCTAGTCAAGAAATAAATTTGCTAATGTAGGGAAGCACAAATCTGCATTTCTCTCTGTTCCAGTTCCTCTCAAATATTCAATGTGATATACAGTTTGAAGGCATAATTGTGCAAGTGAGAGATTCTGAAATGTTTTTTTTCCATTTTCTGCTAATATACTCATGTAGAGAGCTAGTAACCATATGAGAACAGGGGAGGGGAGAAGCAATACAGAGTCTAGGAGAAAAGTAGGGCTACAAAACCACATGGTGGACTTGAAACAAACTTTGCTATTTTGAAAATGGGTGTCAAAATTTCCTTTTAAAAAATTGTATAAAACCAGAAAAATGAACTGAGGTGGGAAAAAAGTTGTGTAGGTTGTATACACACTGTACAATTAAAATGCACATACCCCCACAAATTCCTGGGAACTATACAAACTACAGTTTCCAGCCTTTGGGGAGGGGAATGTGCTTTAAATATATGCTGTGTATGCCATCGCATAGAGTACTTTTCTTCATACTACAATAAAAAATCCTGAATAATGTGCCTAATGTTTCTGTTGCTCTAAGGATCCTTCTCACACTTCCAGTGTCAGTGTCAAGTGGTGAACACAGTTTCTTGAAGCTCAAATGTATAAAAACTTATGTGTGCTCAACACTGTTGCAAAAAGAGACTGGTGTCTTGGTAACTATATCAATTGTACATGCCCAAGCATCAGCACCCGACCTGAAGGAATTGGTGACGACATTTGCAAAGGAAAAGGAAGGCAAAGTGAGATTTTGATGTGCATGAAATTGAAACTTTTAAGAGACTTAATTTTTAACATCATAATTCACAAGATTATTCAAAATGATGTGTGCGGTAAAACACTTTCTTTTGTACTTAAGATAAAGATGGTTGTATTACTTATTATTGCAATTTTTTAAAAAAAACTAGCAGTTTCAAGTTTTGTGCCTTTCTCTTTTTCTACAAGATATCTTTTTTTAAAAAAATTGTAACTACGGTAGCATTTTGGGGGGCGTGAATTGCAAATAGTTAGCCTTGCCTAGGGCACAGAATAGCCTGGCAGCAGTATGTATGCAGCCATAGTTAAGCTCCAGGTTAACAGCTCCCACCCCCACTTTGAATTCAAGGGCATAAAAATGTGTAGGTTTCATTTTTATATTATGGATATGTTTTTGAGCTTGTAAAGGTGGTTCTTAATATAGAAACATCAATTGTAAATGCAGGTGGTCGCCCCTACTTCCCCAGATAGTTTATTCAAATACTCCAATGGACATGTGTTGCTTGATTTGTTTGGTGAGCCAGATTGCATAAGTCCCCTTAAGAAAAGGCCTGGGATATGGTGTGATGAGCTGCAGTAGGAATAGGAATGGGCAGAGATGGAGCAGAAGCACCCTGGACATGCAGAGATCCCACTGCAAACACCCACTCAACAACTTACACCTTTCCTGAGGATCCCCAGCCCTTTGGGGTCCCAGGGAGATGCACTGTGGAAATGGTAGGGATGGAGGAGAAATCCACTTCAGCTCACATTTAAAGGTGAACCTACCAAATTTGCACTTTCCCCAAAATAGGCAAACTGAAAAATAGCTGTGCTTTGAAATTTGCACTTCTCTGAATTTTGTAATGCAGTGCTCCAGCCAAATAATGGGCTAGGGATTTAGGAGAGGCGTGTTAACTTTGAGCGGTATAACCATTCACCAGCAGTCAAGAAGGAGGAGGAGGAGGAGAAGTTTCTTGGCTTCACTTTTTTTATTTTTACTGTGCTTTAGATGCAGAACTCTTAAGATCACATTGCCAGTGTTATTTGTTTTCCGAGTGAAATTGTACATCCCAGTGCTGTTGAGAGATGCAGAAAACAGCCTAAGAGAATTGTGGCATTAAGCAAACAGTGAATGTGAAAAATTACATCAAACAGGGAATGTAAACAACTTCTTGGTGCAGCCAGATTTATGACACCGGCAAACAAAATAAAAGGAAGCAAATGTAACTTAGCTACTTGTCTCCCATAAAATGTAACTGCAAAGAAATAAGAATTTGTTATCAAGAAGTGAAACATCCAGACTGTCAACAGGTTATTATTTTGAAAAGGGAGAACAAGAAAGGACACCCAATACTCATTAGATTTGAACAGCAAGATCTTAAAAACTGAATTATGTGTTTTGAATGTATTAGATGACAATGAACAAGGGATTTGAATGCATCTATCCACAATAATAGAAAAGCCAGTATGGTGTAGTGGTTAGAGTGTTGGACTAGGACCTGGGAGACCAAGGCTCAAATCCCAACTCAACCATGAAACTGAAGGGGTGACCTTGGGCCCTTTACCATATTCCAGTCTAGCCTAGACTTGTTGTGAGGCTAAAACATGGAGAGGGAGGACTGTGTACACCACCTTAGTAATAATAGTAATACCACAATAGTAATAAATCTGCAGAAATACAAAATGTTTAAACAATTAGAAGGTATCATCATCACCCAATATATGCCATCACTTCCTGCATTTTCATATCCAGCTGAGTGTAAATAAGGAGATCTCAAGAAGGCTGCAGAAACCTACCAAGCCAAGTACAGCCCAGTAGCCACTATTGGATAGCCCACAGGATATGAGTAAGCCTTCTGTTTCTTGCCTGCCTGTGACTCCACAAATGTGGGAAGTGGGGATTTGTTGAGAACCTAACAGGCTGCAGTGAATGTCTCTTTGGCTTTTGTTGGGTTAAAAGTTACGGAGAGCTGAGCTGGAGAATGGCCATATTTCTGATTATATTCTGAAAGTATCAAATGAAACACAGTTCTTATAAAACAAGCCACTTCCTCACCTCCCTAAATACCTTAATGGATACTAGTAATTTATGTTATATGCTTCATTAGAGCTGCCTGTCATACTTCTTTTTATTTCTCTAATTTTATTCCATTTTATGTTCCATTTATGAATCCATTCCCATTTCAGTTAATAGTAGCTGGCCTTGCTTTTCAGCTTAGCCTGGTGCGCTGCTGAATAAAGACCTTGATCCGCCCCCAGGTATTTTTTAAGGAAGCACGGCTACAGATTGTTCTTCCCCCACACATTCCGCTATGGGCACTGTTGAAATAGGTTTCTCAATGAAGTACTTCAAGTCTGTGAAAAACTATCATGCCAACTGAGGCAGTGTTAGAAATAGGAATGGATTGACCCATTAAGGTCTGATCCATCACAGCTCAGCCTGGGGTAGGGACAAAGTATCCCCTATCTCTTCTGAAATTACATCCTGGATTCTTAATGGAAAAGCTTTTTTTAAAAAAATAATAATAATCTGCACACAGAAACACACAAATGTGTGTGTGTGGTTTTAAGTACTTATGAGGTAGTCCAAGGGCTGCAATGCTACCTCTGTTCTTCAAAGAACAAAACCTTTTTATGTTTTAACAATTAGTCATTCAGCTAGCACACAGGGTTCCTTGCTGCTGTGCACTTTGTATGAAAATACAGCATGGCATTCCAATGCTCTCAGAGGTTATTGTGCAGAACAACAACATGGCTGCCTCCTTGTAAACACTAGGGACAGCCATGTTTCTTTTCTGGACAGTACTGCCACTTATATAATGCTGACAGAAATGAACCCATAGCCATTATAAGTTTTAGACCCAAACAAATTAGCTACCAAACATCTGGTGGAAGATCATCAGCAGGAACATGACTGCTCACAATATGTCATTGTAGTTAATAGTTCACCATGAACAGGTGCATCTCAGTGACTTTGCTCATACCTGCTAGAGTGTGGTGAAAACAAACCATGGTATCTGTCTTAGCATTGTGTACAAACCAAGAATTGAGGTTTGTTTTCCTCAAGAACAATCCTTGGGAGAGATTGTTGGCGGTATTCAACTAACACATCCCATCGGCACAAGGCTTTCCACTTGCTCTAAATGCTGGTGGCAAAAACATGAGTCCAATGCCAGGCATTTTCAGAGAAGTATGCTGCAACATTAGGGCGTGTTGAATTTTTCATCTTTAAAAATCCTGATTTGAGGGGTGTTAAAAAGTTGTGGTATGATGAGGTAATTTGAAATATATTTTGGTTCCTTGTAAATATTGAGGTCTTGCTTGGTAAATCTCTATGTGAAAAGTTCCTACTTTTTAACATTTTTTAAATTTTCCTGTCATTTATAAACATAGAGGTTATTCCCCAATTTTGATGAAAACAGATGTTGATAAGTGCCTAAAATTGATTACAAGATACAGTGGTACCTTGCAAGATGAAATTAATTTGTTCTGCAAGTCGCTTCGTATAGCAGCTGCCAAAGAGTGGCAAGCAGAGGGCAGGAGGGGACTTCCCTCTTGTGACCAGAAGGCACAGCATTGATGGTAGTTGGAGAGGTAGGCTTGATGTGCACTGGGCTGCACAGTTCCGATGGTGCACTTGGAGCGAAGAGCAGTGAGATCATTGGCATATAGTCCCATGGCATGGCTGCTGCCTACATACCTCTGCCACCATCAAATTATACTCAGTGGAAATGGTAGGGCTCCTCTTCACCTGCCTTGGTTGCCCCTCTTCAACCACTCCCTCTTTAGGCACCCCCTGCCTGCACCACCACTGGCTCCACGTATAGGTTCCTCCTGCTGCACCATCTCTCGTTCTTGCCCTTATATTGCATTTAAATGGTTTAAGCTGCTGTCTTTTATGCTGATTTCATGTGACATTTTTTTGATGGGCTTCCTGTGCTTTGTTATTGCAGACTGCATTTTGTCTTTTATCATCTATGTAAACCACCCCGGCAACTTGGTTGCATGGCCAGCCTCTGAATGTAGTACAGAAATAAATTCCATTCTGCTCCTACCTACGATATATTTGGACAAAACCAATGTTGTTGGTGACCCTCAATCGTTTACATCCCCTCCCAGGGCTTTCCGCCAAACTTAACTGCCAAAGGAAGCAAGCGGTGCAGAAATTATTACTGGTCACTATTCCCTCTTACTTCCACAATAACAAAAGACGCATATGCAAATACAGCTTCTCTTTTGAAGAATAGTTTCCAAATAAAATACACCCTAGTTTAGATTACGTCTTTTCTTTAGAGGTCATAGCCATGCACTATGTAAATGATGCCCATAAATCCTAATATTTTTCCCATGTGGAGACATCTGTGCTTGATGAGATTTCGAGTAGAGTCTGCACAGAGAGAGGATCATGGATTGGCTGATTCCCTGCCAGGACGCTCCTGTGCGACTTTCCTCTCTCTTTGCTGCTGTGAATTGCACACAGGGATTTGAAGTCCATGAATGAGAGCAGATAAGCAAGGGCTTATACTGCAGGGAGTTATCTGCAGTAATCATATGCAGCAGAAAGCAAGGCATTAGTAGATAAATGCCCTCCTGGTGTCCCCTCTCCATTGCTGAGTGCTGGAATTTTTAAAAAATATGTTTTCCCCAGAATGTAAAAGGCATAGTAAAGCTGTAACTTCAGTACAATATATCTGTGGGTCATTTGCTGCTATAGCTGCTATCCCCACACCTTCTGACCACTGCTTGTTCCAGGGGTTGGCAAGGCTTACTGGGCATGGGCCAGATCACTCCCACAGAGATCCTTCGTGGGCCGGCCTGGCCCAGAGTGATGCCAGAAATCACACCTGTGCATGTCCATGGCGCCGGATATTGCTTCTGCGCATGCCCAGACACCAAAAATTGTGCCTGTGCAGAAGCAATTTTCAACATCTGGGCATGCACAGAAGTGATTTCCAGTGCCGTGGACATGCGCGGATGCGATTTCTGGCATCTGGGCATGTGCAGAAGTGATTTCCGGAGCCACAGAAGAGAGTCCCCATACCGCACCGGTTTAGTGCAGCACGCGGGGACTCACCGAGTGGGCGGCTCAGTTTGGGGGCGGCTCATGGGCTGGTTAAGCAACTCTCATGGGCCTTAGGTTGCCAACCTCTGGCTTGTTCCTTACTCATTGTTGCTGTTGCTGTTGTTTATTAAGTTTATATCCCACCCTTCATCTGAAGATCACTGTTCCTGAGAAGCAGTGCAGTGTAGTGGCTGGAGTGTTGGACTAGGACCTAGGATACCAGGGTCCAAATCCCCACTTGGCCATGAAGCTCATTGCTTTGGGATGGTCACTGCTTCTCAGCCTAACCCAACTCAAAGGGTTGTTGTGGTGGGGATTAAATGAAGAGAGATAGAGCCATGCACCATGTTTCACCAAGGCTCAAGGATGAGGACAAGGTGCTTGTAATAGTCAGGGTGACCACTTGTGGACCCTTGCCCCTCTTGGCTGATTAAAAAATAACAGGGAGGTGCCAGGGGTCTGGGCCAGGGAGGTGATTAATGTTGCCTTGCTAGAGGGGGTGGCAAAACCACTCCTCGGGAAACCTGCCCTGGATTTGGAAAATCTAAGTAATTACTGGCCAGTTCCTAATCTCTTCTTGGGCAATGTTGTAGTCTCATTGCTGAGCAACAATGTGCAGAGCTCAGTGGAGTGGGAGGTGAGCCAACAGAAGAGGTGTACTTACATGGAGGCAGAGTCACCATCCAAAGTCAGGTCCAGTCCAGGGGTCAGGCGAACAGCAATCCACATGGTTAGATGATCCAGGGGTCAGGGAATCTGATGATCATGGAATCAAGGGTAAAGACAAGCAAGCAGCAATATGGTAGGGCCAGGAACTACTAGCATTATTACTAGCGTTTGACTGCTGCTGGAAGCTCTGCTTAAGAAGGCTGAAGATGGCTGGTTCTCATCAGCACCTTCTCCTCTGTGTCCTTGAAGCTGATCAGCTACAGGTGGAGTCACTCCCCCTTCAGGCTGCTGTTCAGCAGGCAAAGCTAACTCCTGGCCCATGACAGACCAGATCAAGGAATGCTTGGAGGATACTGATTTTCTAGATGCATTTCAATCGAGGTTTAGGCTTACATGATGCTATTGCAGAGGGAAAGTGGCAGATGAGGGCCTCAGGAGGGAAATGTGAATGAAAACATCACCATTTTGCAAGAAATAATATCAAAAAGGAGATATGGTTATTGGTAGTGTCAAGAAAGTTATGAAAACAATGGAAACATCAATGAATATTTTAGCATGTTGTAGACTAGCAAATAAACAGTGAGCAAATCTTTCAAAGGCTAGAGCCCACTTTCGGTATTATACATTTGTTAGTCATTCAATGGGTTTGTTTTTGGTGCAAGAGACTAACACGAATACTCCCCTGGAAGTTGTTACCATGAACAAGAGAGCAGTTTTGTCTCTGCATGGTGTTTTTTGAGCAATTTCAGAGTATGCATGTTTATTATTCAATTGTCTTTAGAGTGAGATCCAAGCGCTGGCAAATTTGTCAATGTGTTCGCTATTACACTAAGCTATCATTTCTTTGATAATACGCTGAGCTCTTCTGACAATCTGGTAGTTGGAAACCGGGAGTGGCTTCTGGGAGCTGAAGACTTTGAAAAGCTAGTATTTATCTTCTGACTTCAGTAGAACAGAGGCTTTTTTATTTTTTATTTGGTAAATCCATCCTGTGTTTTCATTGTTGGACGCATGAGAACCAGGCTCTTGATTTCCTTTAGCACAAAATCCTATTTCAATTTCTAAAGTTGCAGGGAAGGGGGAAAGTGTACGATATCTGAAAATACAACACCCAAGGCCTCCACTACCTGAATATCTGAAGTCTGTTTTGATAGGCATAAGGCAGAAATGCCTGTAAAGTTTAATCAAGCTTTGAATAGTGCAAGATTGCCTCCAATGTGGTATTTGCTACATTTGGTGGGTGGGAGTAACGTGTTAAGAACAAAGGAGCTGATTTACAAGGATTGTAGGCAAAGCAGGGGGCAGGTGTGACTGTGCTTTATGCTTCCTACCTGGCTCTTGAAACATTTCCTCATTTGCCACCAACTGGACTTTACACAGTTGCAATTGCACATCAGCCCCACCGCCAATAGCATTTGGTATGCCCTGGTAACCAGCCATCTCACATCATGTTTGTGCACACAACTTGAAGCAATTTCCATCTATGATCCTGGCACATCTGTCTTCAGAAAGCTCCAAAATAACAGTTTTATTTGGGTCTGATTGATTAGGAGTGTCTGGTCTTCTGTATCAAAGCTGCGGCATTATAAATCACAGCTTTTCACTTTTGAGGAATAAAAAAAGATATAAAATAAACGGATCTCACATTGAGCATGAATCTGAATTATTATGCTTCTTAAAACCCACAAAGAGCAATAACTTAAAAATAGGAGAGGCTATTAAAATCAAATAACTAAAGGAGCAAAGCCCTGGCTTTTAAAAGAATATTTTCTGTTACTTAATGTGCAGCTGATATGTTTAGCCAAAAATGTTGTGTAAGATGTAGATTTTACAGTAACAAATGTAAAACATGGGGTAAGGTATATATATATATATATATATATATATATATATATATATACACACACCAAGGCACAATTAAAGATAAAATCCCCCCCTTTTTTACTGCAGAAGTATAACTGGGTAGCTGGGAAGATGCAAATGTCAATAATTGGTCAAACCAGTAAATGTAATTAAGTAGTCAACTATTCATATTATCCAGCATATGTATTGTGTGACACACCCAATTTCTCTAAGCAGTGGGAAATTCTATTGCTTCACAGATTTCTCTTGGAGGAGAGAATATGAACGACCCAAGCTCTTATCCAACTGGTAGCATTTAAGGTATTTACTTGTTACTAACTGTGCAAAAATTGGGTCGGGTGATGCAAATCTGATTGCTCATTAAAATGTGCATTCATCTTAAAGCAATGAGGTGTGGGTGGACTACTATATACACAATCAGATGGACATCACACTGTATAGCAAATTTGGCAGAGGGACATCAAGAAGGTTCTGCCTAAAGATCTTTACATATGGACAGGCTGCTGCAGAAAGAGATGCTCCTTCAATCTTTACATTAGGGGTGGGGAACCTCAGGCTTGAGGGCAGGATGTGGCCCTCTGCATAAGTTTCGAAAGCCATTTCTGACATGTCATGAGGGTTATTGCTTTAAAACTACAAGTCCAAAACCACTTTGGAGACTCGTTTTCTAGATCTGTAGCTCCTGTCACCTCCGTTGATAACATTTCCCGCAATTGTCCGCTTGCTTCCTAATCATACCCCGAAGCCCATCACCATGGCAATAAACAAAAAACAAACAAACAAACCAGAAAATGATTTTCTTAGAAGCGTTGAAGAAGAAATAGGTTGAAATTCTCTGAATTCGTACGATAGCTTTGGAACTTCGTCACAGAACACGTTTGCCGTTTAAGGAAAATATATTGTTAAGTCTGGTGGTGCCCAGGGAAATAGCAAATGCAAATTGGCAAGGAGCATAGAGAGGACTAAACGGGTGTATAAAATCTAAATATCTTACCTTTCAAACGATCTGACACTGGCAAGAACAGACTGATGTATTTTGCTAGTGGTTTTGTCATTTACAATTATTCTGTTAAATTCAGAGGAATAATTACATGTTGCATGGGCTCTTTTTCTATTTTAATTACTTGTTGCCAGGAAAGATTTCTTAATTAAGATGCTATTTTTACACACGAACCTTCCTAAGATTAACCCATGCTCCTTTGATAATTCTTAGCACAATTATCACAGATGGGAGAGGGACCGTTTGTAGATAAATTGCATTAGCAGGGATATATAGAAAAAGGGACAACCAGGCAAACCAGCAACAGAACCCATTTCTGTAAATTCAGATACTACATAATGACCGTACACACAGCAACACAGAGAAAGTTGCCTTATACTGAGTCAGGGCAGTCCAACTGAGTCCAACTAAGCCGGTATGGTTGACACTGACTGCCAGTGGATCTTCTGCTTTTCAAGTGGGGACCATTCCCAGCTCTACCTAGAGATAATAAATAATAATAATAATAATAATAATAATAATAATAATAATTATTATTATTATTATTATTATTATTATTATTTATGCCCCACCCATCTGGCTGGGTTTCCCCAAAGACTTTGGGCGGCTCCCAACAGAAAAGTAAAAACACGATAAAAGATCAAACATTAAAAGCTTCCATAAACAGGACTGCCTTCAGATGTCTTCTAAAAGTCAGCTAGTTGTTTATTTCCTCGACATCTGATGGGAGGGTGTTCCACAGGACGGGTGCCACCACCGAGAAGGCCCTCTGCCTGGTTCCCTGTAACCTCACTTCTTGCAGTGAGGGAACTGCCAGAAGGCCTTCGGAACTGGATCTCAGTGCCCAGGCTGAACGATGGGGGTGGAGACGCTCCTTCAGGTATACTGGGCCGAGGCTGTTTAGGGATTTAAAGGTTGGCACCAACACTTTGAATTGTGCTTGGAAATGTACTGGGAGCCAATGTAGGTCTTTCAAGACCAGTGTTGTATGGTCTTGGCGGCCACTCCAGGAGTGAACCTGGAACCATTTGCATGCATATCCTCTGCTCTATCACTGATAAATGGTCCTCCTCCTCATCCCATGATGAAGGAAGGAGTACTAATTGCTCCTACCACACCATGATAGTGGAAGAGAACAGAAGGAAAGAAGAGCTCGGACGCAAACACCTCTTAATGGCTTAGATTCCCAAGGAAATGAAGCTATGTTTTCGACTCATATATAGACTCAATGACATGTGCATTAAAATTTAAATTATGGATGACAATCCCAGATCACTTGCACAATGGATTTCCATTTGTGTGGTGGGACTGATTCTCTTCATTCCCTGTGCACCTCCACATTCTGCTTTGGGTGGTGGTGGTGGGGACTATCTGGGACAGATGTGGGGGGGGCAAGGAGGGTCTGTTGGGAGGAAGAAAGGAAAGAGAGATGTTTTTGTGTCTCCTGGTATGATGTTAGATATCACTTTATGCATTTACTGAGAATGAAATGGTTATCTACTATACGTTTTGGGAAGTGGTTTGTTTCTCTCTTTGCTAAATATTTGGACACCCTTTTTTGGATATCATAACCAAATTTTGCACAATCATTCCTGAGAACGAGGAGCAGGTTTTTGTTTATATCTGGGTGCCATTGGGCACCATTATGAACCAAGATGGCAGCCTGAAGCTTTCAAAATTGCACAGATTCTCTTACTTGGATAGAATTCTGAGCAATGCTGGGTACCAGGTTGCTAGGAGGGAATATCACACCATAGCATACAAAAATATACTAAGTGATGTGTGGTAGGAAAAATACAGAAGCTGGGTGCTTGCTCAATCAGCTGAGCAGCCTGCCCTCTCAGACCCCAGACTTTTGTTGGCCTGTTGTGCACGCATGCGAGCAAGTGGGCAGGTGGTTGCTGGTAGTGAATATGGCAACAGGGGCAGCATGGGAAGGCCTGCCTGAACCGCTTGTTTGCCCCCTCATTTGCTTGTTCTCCAGCCATGCAAACTGCAGTGTGGCAACCTTTTTTTATTATAAAGTAATATATTATAAATTAAGATTAAAAAACAAACAAACTAATTTTAAAATTATGAACCACTTTAATTGTCTGAAGAGATGCATAAGCAACCCAGGCGGAAGCTTAAGAGAACTCATCTAATTTACCTATCTAAATTGACATACAATATCACTTATATCACTTATAAATGAACACAGGCATATTATTTGCTCAGTGCCTAACTCTCTTTGCATTCATCCATTAGGAGCTTGTTCAGCTGAGAGTGAGATATGGCGAGAAATACCGTTTTGTCCTCCTGGAATAAGATGTTGTCTGTGCTTGTAGTTTTTAATGATAGTCCACAAAAGGAGACCAACAGTGGCAGAACAGTGTACAAAGCTATCGACAGAAAGCTGAGATATGTCAGGGGGCTGGCCCTTCCCATCTCCTCTTTTTATTTATTAAGCCTATATCCCATCATTCCTCCCAAAGGACGCCAGCATGGCAGTTACCAGCCAGCCTTTCAGCAAGTGTGTGAAATGTTTCTAAGCTTGTACCAGTCTGTAAACTTAAAGGGTCTCTAGGGGTCGCCAAGAAGATACATTCAGTTGCAACTCTGTACATGCCCTGAGACTCTCTCTGTGTGAGAGAGACATAGACTAGCTCCAAGAGGCAAGCATGTCAACAGTGCCTGTTCAGAGAAACAAGAGCCAGATATCATTTACTAAAGGAATTCTCAGAGGTGCCTGCCAAGAATCCTCCCAGGATTGACTGCCGTAGAAGAGAATTTCCCCATAATGACGGATATTATGTTTGTATTTGCTTAATGAAACCCCCAGAGCTCTGTGCCATATCTAATGCAGGTAATGCCTCTAATTCACTATTAGTTATCCCTTGTGAGCATTGGATCCATCCAGAAACCATATTCTGCCTTAATTAAAGTAAGCACTCTTGTTTGCATTTCCTGAGAAATCCAAGTCTGCCTCTTTCAGCAAGTCTAGGGCACCTTGGTGAGAAATAATCAGATTGGCTAAGATGTCCCAGTGTCTTTGCTGCAATTCTGTAGCAGGATACATAAATGACATGACCGATGATGATACTGTACATGTTATCTGACTACCTGTGCTTGTTAGTTATGTAATTTTATCCTTGCCTATCCTGGAAACCAGTGAAAGACTCTTTATAAATTCAGGTTGTCATCCATTTCCTTCTCATCTCTCTTTTTCCTCCAACTTTCTTATTTCATGGTTCTTACTCAGTTGTAGTTCTCACCAGATTCAAACTCTAACTATCTGCATGAAACTGAAGACTCCAACCCACATTGGGGGCTGGCATGCCTGCCATATATCCAGTCCATAATAATAGCCCACAGTATTGGTTTAGGCCATAGTGAGTATGAGATTTCTGCAGCTCCCATTAACATTATCCAAGCACAATAATTGAAGAAGTCTGGTTCTGCACCACATGCAACTCTGTAAGCTGTATGATAATTTTTTACCTACTTCAGCCTATATGTTGGTACACTGAATACAGTCTGGTCAAATCACACTACTTGAGACTCAGCTATACAGCTGGAAATAAAACGTTTTAAATGTGTTGTAAAGAGCAAAATACAAATGTGACACTAGATGGCGACAGTGAGCTATGCAAAATTCAATATATTTTGCAAAACTTTTTTTAAAAAGCATTTTCACAGCGGTTTTTTCAAATATGTGTGTAGATTCCGCCTTGGTCTATTGCAGGATGCCACTGTAGCTACAATCCTCTCTTTATGCCACTCCATACACATATATTTGTGTTTGGGATTCCAGGACCCATTAGTAAAAAGTATTATCAATAAAGCACAACCATGTTCAGAGACAATAAAGCTCTGCCTACCACATGCTGAGAAGAAACAGAAGGGTGGGAATAAAAGTAATTCCAAATAGCCACTCCTGAACTTTCTGATTGGTTCATTGAATTAGATGAACCATTGGCCTGATCATGCATGCTTGTTCTCATGTCCTTAAGCCCAACATTATCCAAAATAGATAGGAACCTGAATTCACTGTGCTTTGCTTTTCTAAACAACATTTCTTCCATCTTGAGCAAAGGTTATTCAGAGTTCTTGGGTGTCGTCCAAACAATCTGAACTACTAAAATGCTGCTGTGGGGATCCAACTACAATGGCGTTGGATAACAGGTACCTAAAAGGTGGAACAGTGTAGCGGTGTCTGAAATGAGAGAGACAACTGTGCCTTTGTGAATGAAACAAACTCCCCTCGTGCCTTTCATTATAGCTCTGTCCGCATTTCTAGACCGTCTCTTACAAAATTGCTTCATGTTCTTTCTATTAGTGGAGAAATCCTCCCAGGTGCCAAAAGGAAAGAAAGAAAGATGTGCTATTAGATTGTATGAGAACTGAAGCCAGGATGTATCTAATGGCAGAGTTTCAGTGGCAAAGAACATTTTGTGCCAAAAAGGGAATATAACAGCAGGAACTAACAGCACCAGATATAGGTATGTTTGCCAATGTGCACAGCTAATGAAAGGCTCTACTTACTGATGCACAAAAGATTTCTTGCCAGGCATTTGGGAGATGTTTCAAATTATAATTTTGAAAAGATGGTAGAATCAATTTAGAAAATGTCGGGATTTTAATTTGGTGTAGCTTGGCTTCTTCTTCTTCTTCTTCTTCTTCTTCTTCTTCTTCTTCTTCTTCTTCTTCTTCTTCTTCTTCTTCTTCTCCTCCTTCTCCTTCTCCTTCTCCTTCTCCTTCTCCTTCTCCTTCTCCTTCTCTCTTTTGTTTAGTTATTTGAAAGAATAGTAGATGATCCAGACTTGCCATTATTATCAGAGATGACGTAACCCCACGACTGAAGCATTTCAGTTGGAGCATCTTAATGCAGGAACACTAAATGAAATGTGCATGCTCCGATTCCAGTCAGAAGGGTTCAGGACGTAAGAAGTGCCCTCTTGGATCAGACCAAACGCCCATCTAGTTCAGCACTCTGTTCTCCCAGTGGTACCAACCCATGGGAAGCTTGCAAGCACAACCACTCTCTCCCTGCCTGTGATTCCCAGCAACTGTTTTTTGTAAAGGCACTGCCTCTCACAGTGGAGGTGCAATGCAGGCATCATGGCAAGTAGCTATTGGTAGCCTTATTTTCCATGAATTTATCTAATAAATGGCTCAAGACCGCAATACCTCAAGGACTGCCTCTTTCCATATGAACCTACTCAGACCCTGAGATCATCTTCTTCTGAGGTCCTTCTTCGTGTGCCTCCTCCTTGAGAGGTCCAGGGGGTGGTAACTGCCTTCTCTACAGTGGCTCCCCATCTGTAGAATGCTCTCCCCAGGGAAGTTCACCTGGCACCTTTAGGCGCCAGGCAAAAACGTTCCCTTTTAACCAGGCCTTTGGCTGATCTGATTTACATCCCATGCCCTTTTAAAATGTGTTTGTTTGTATTTGTGGCGGGGCGGGGGCTATTGATTTGTTGTTTTTATTTTTATTAGGTATTTTGTGGTTTTATATCTTGATTTTATTCTGTGTACCGCCCTGATAATTTTATTTTGTGTACAGCCCTAATAATAATAATAATAATAATACCGCCCTAATAATAATAATAATAATAATAATAATAATAATAATAAATATTCTTTTAAAGCTGTACATTGGTGGCTATCTCTACCACTTGCAGGAGGGAAGATAAAATACCTGCTTTGCTCACACATCATGCCAGTATGTAATGATAGGAAGACAGTTTACCATGTATTCCTTCCTACAAAAGGATAATTCATAGTAAATTTCCCTTTAGAAGCATTACAAGACATGAGTTTTAGGAAATGGCTCTTAGCAACGGTATGATATGATGAACGTTACCACATAAAGCAATAACACACACACACACACACATTTAGCAGATTGTGTGTTTTAACCCCCTCCATTCAACAACCTTTAGCCCATGAGGTTTATCCTCTAGTCAGTATGTTTAGGATGGCAGCCTAAAGCTGAAAAAGTGGGATTTACATCCAGGCAAACTTGTACATGTTTGGCCTACAATAGCAATTCTAAGTACTAGGTGTAAATTCACTGATTCAGGTAGGTAGCAATGCTGGTCTGACACAGTCGAATAAATAAATAAATAAATAAAATTGCCCAGTAGCACATTAGAGACCAACTAAGTTTGTTCTGGGTATAAGCTGGGAAGAAGCATTCACACTTCTTCAGATACACAGAATTCACAGTGTGAATTCACTGGGACTCTTGAATGAACATACTTATTTACCACATTGCATGGCTGGACAGAGTTATTTTGCCCCTGGCCTCTCATTACTTCAGTCAGATGCTTCCTAGGCAGCAGGTGCCATCACCGATTTCAGTGATGTTTGGAAATGCTCTTCTGCATTGATGTAAAGACAAGAAAGTCTAGCTGTGACTAACCACCAGCCTTTATTGCACAGGTTGCAACTAGAAACAACTACAGGCATTGGCTGTGATCTACATTCCCCCCGCCCCCACAAATGTCTTAGCTAGAGTTGGGATGAACCAGAATTTATTTTAAATGTATTTCAGTATGTCTTTGTGGTGCTGTACATAATCCTTTCACCACGGCATATATGTATGTTAAGTGCAAAAGTCTGTAAAATGGCACCTGTGTGTTAAGGGTCCTTTGGCAAAATGTTGTACTAAATATGCATGGGTCATGGGCACAGGGCCAGGGGTGCATTCCCAGTCCCCTTTGTCCAAACATTTAGTGTATATGTGAAGAAAGGGCTTCCTTAGGTAGCATCTGCATTTACCACAAATCTTCTCTATGGCATTGCTAGAGGGAATCAGGGTAAGCATATCTCACCTTAACCATAACACACAGACCTCCAGACAGAACTAAATGCCAGAATAAATGCCGAAAACAGCATACAAAAGCCTTCAGTGAGTCTTTAAACTTCTCTGCTGCTCAGACACGAGTGCAAAATAATAATAAAAACAGCCCTCCTTTTCAGGCAGCAGCCACCTGGAACAGCTATAAAATATCAGCACGCTGACAAGCCTTTCCTTGCAGTTTCCTGAAAATGACAGCCAGCCCTAACCATAGATCTTGTTGAGTATTTAATATGCAATCTCCTTACGGTATTATTCAGACTACATTTTCTGCTTCTGAGTATGTTTTTAGACATCCTCAGGAGTCTCACCAGGTGTCTCTGAGTTTTGAGGATGCAGATCAATCAGCAATGTTAATGATACAGTCAGCAAAGAGATACCGAGACATTTTTACAGCGAAAGGTACAGTGGAAAAGGATAAGGCTTCTGACACTGATTGTGACAAATAAGTTGTGATACCACTTCAAGAAGAGAGGCTATAATGGAAAATAAAGATCTGATAGTGAATTCTGTGGCATAGTAATATCTAATCCAGGATTTCTTAACCAGGAGGTGGCCTACTAAGATTCAATCCAATGCACTCCTTGGGAGCAAGCTCCACTGAATGCAATGAGACTTACTTCCAAGTAAAAGAGAATGGGATAAGGCTAGCCAACTGTTGTATTAAACCTCTGAAGAAACCTGAAGAAGAACAGGCTGTTGTGGTAAATCACACACATAAGCAGCAGTATCTGACTATGGTCAGTGGGTCCTCATTGCAAGACTCCAAATGAACTCAACTGATTTGTAGCCACAGTGGGTCATCAAAAAGCCCAAAACCTGTTGGCAATACTCATATGGTTAAAGTTTATTTTATTTTATTGCATTTACATCCTGTGTTTCTTCAGCCAAGGAGAAAGATGGTGGCATACATGTGGTTCTTTTGTGGCCACCCATCTAGGGCTGGATCTAGACACATCAAAGAAGCATTTCAGTTAAATGCCTTACAAATTTTGTATGAGAAATTGGGTTAGCAAAAACAGAACTCCACTGCGCCATCTTGGTGTCACGGTGTCAGAATGCCTAAATGGTGCATATAAAGCGGTTTTTCTTTGCCAACGTAGCTGAGTCGTAGGTACCGACCTGATCCAAATCTGCTTAGTTTTAGTCATTTTGGCGCTGTTGATGTAGGTAGCAGTTGGGAACCTGTGAAAGGGTTAAGTGGCTCATGCAGGTGGCTGTTTTCTCTGCTGTGTGGCCAGGTGCTGTGGTAGATGAAAAGAGCCACCACCATTTTGCAGTGTCACATGGTTGGGGGGGGGAGGTGTAGCTGTATTCATAGCAATGGCTGCTGCTGTCTCTACCCTCCAGCCAGTTCACCCCGACATTTCTCTACATGTGCACAACCTTGAGGAAGAAAAAGCATCTGGGGACATAAATGAGCCAGTTATCTGGCCCAGAATACTGAGCTAGCAAGATTGTTTGTTTGACACAAAATGGGTATTCTTAAGCCATATGCCTCCTGAAGGGATATCAAATTAGCCCATAAAAGATCAACCATCTGGGACAGGAAATCCTTCTTGTGTACTGTCAGAGTGCAGTGTCAGACCATGGCTCTGACTGCATTGTGACTAAGCAGTGGAACTGATTTTCAAAGAGACAGCATAACTGAAAATGGCTGGCCAGGATTCAAACTGGGTGTCAGATTTTTTTGTTTTGTTTTTTGAAATGCATAATTTTCTGATATGGGAAAATATGTTTGATGAATTAATTGAGCTCTTTTTTCTTGTTATTTAATGCCCACAATTAGATCTCAGTTTTACTCATTAATCTAATTTATTTAACTCAATTTTCTTTTGCCGTTTTTTTCCTCCTTTTTGCTCCCTCTATGGACTGTGTGATTTGAATATTCAACGTAGTCTGGGAACAGCCAGTTAAGTGAGCTGCTTCTGAGTGCTCGCAGCAGGGTGCCTTTTTTCTCCCTAATTGCTTGATCATCACTCTTATAACTAAACTTTGGATTTTTCCACGGAGAGAGAAGAGCAATTTAAAGAATAAAAGAGGAGGCAGAAGGAGGTGTCTTTGAAAACTCTAAAAACTTTTTGAAAGGCTAGACAAGCCCTGCTTTCCATGTTTTACTTGAAAATATTTTTCCCCCAGAAAATATATTTAAATAATGATTAACTATTCAAATCATGTGACCTGTTTGTGTTGTGTGGCATGCCTGTAAATACCTTAAATAAAAAGATATGTGTTGGTAGCCAATCGGCATCTTTTCTCTGTGAGCACCAAGCAAGCATGCAGCAACCATGGGGTAGTAACGGTAGTATCTGCTTGTTGCTGTGCCAAAAACCAAAGAAAGAAAATAATTAAGAATCACAGAATTGTAGAGTTGGAAGGGACCCCGAGGGTCATCTAGTCCAACCCCCTGCAATGCAGGAATCTCAACTAGATCATACATGACAGGTGACCATCCAACCTCTGTATAAAAACCTGCAAGGAAGGAGAGTCCAGTACCTCTCATGGGAATCTGTTCTGCTGTTGAACAGTTATTCCCATTTAGTCAGAATCTCATTTCTTGTAACTTGAATTTGGTTCGGGTCCTAGCCTCTGGAGCAGGAGATGAACAGAAATAAGCAACCAGTATTTATTTTGGAGCATTCTTTCTTTTTATTGCATTAGCCACAAGATTATTCCCCTTCTCACAGTTCATCTCTGAGCAATGGAAGAAGAGACTGCCAATAACATTTTTACTGTCTTATAAATATGGATTCAATTGCTTATTATAATGGCAGTGATAAAGAGGATGGAAACATTTTAAAATTCTGTAACACACTGTCCAATTACTACACAAAAGCAGCCAAGATACATGGCTACTCCCAATTCAATTTACAAAATGAAATCAATGTCAATCGCGTACAAGGAGCGCTCTAGTGGATCGTGATTCACATCAGAAAAGAGGCTAACAGAAATCTGTGAAACTGCAAGCATAGAAGTTAATTATTCCTGAATTGTTGACAGATTGTGCCTATCTCTGGCATATCTTTAGTCAACTAGGAAGATGTGTTTAATATTGGGTGTGACAAACATGAATAGGAGACAGCTACAAATACTAAGAGACATAACTTAATTAATTTTTTTATTATACAAAAGTTCAGATTAATGTATAAGGGTATCTAAACATGCACAGTAATACACAGAAGTGAAAAAGTAAAACAACTGGCAGATGAAGATGATTGAATTTATGGAACTGGCCGAGCTGACCGGGAGACTTCGTGACCAGAGGGAAGAGTCAGTAGAAGAAGATTGGAAGAAATTCAAAATTTATTTAAGAAATAATTGCAATATTGGAAATGTTTAATATAAGATTTGGAAGTACATGGAGGTTGTAGTGGAGGATTTGTAGAGGTATTATAGTATATTAAGATTTAGATATAAGTGTTAAATAAGAATTGAAAGGTTTGTTAAGGAAGTAATAAGAGGTGAAATATGTTAGTCAAGGTAAAAATAAGATGAGTTGAAGTATGATATAGAAATTACGAAGGATGATATACAATGAAAAGCAGTTAGGAGAGACATGAGGAAGTCAACAATGTCAGAACATATGAATGATAAATATGGTTTGTTTTTGTTTGTTTTTCTTATTATCTTTTTGTGTTTTATGTGATCTTTGTATTTTTGTATTCCTGTATTTTTGTGTTTTATATGTTTTTTCAGTTTTATAAAATCAATAAATATATATTTTTTAAAAGTAAAAAGTAAAACAACATTGCCTGCTCTAACATAAAATATCGAATTAATACTAATTTGTATTAACATATTGTATTCAAAAATGCATAAATGAAAAGGTGCATAGATATAAAAAATAGCTTAGTAAATTACAGGGTTCTTAATAAAATATATGACTGAATATTTCTTGAATCACGACACACCAGTACACAACAACACTCCATTCTTTATTAAATAAACTGTTAGAATGTCAGTATTGTATTACATAGGGCACTTGGATTGTGTGATATCTCTCTCATCCAGGAAGATGATACTGGGGTGGTCCAATAACCTGAGGTATGCCATCATTTAATTTGTTTTTGTTTCAATTTTCTATGTGTCCTTCACTGTCAGGTTGCAGGGAGGGCTATGAAACAATTTAAAATTCAATATTTAAAGCAAATCACAATCCTAGGAATAGGGTGAGTGCAGAAAACATATATTTCAGGTGTCAAAGGACAACTGAAATTGAGGTACATCTTCAGCATATGATGGAAACTATAGTGATGGTGCCAAATGAACTACTGTGGTGAAGAATTCCACAATCGGGTAGAATGCCCTTTCCTGGGCCTTCCCACCAAACTTCTGAAGGTGGTGAAATGACCAAGACAGCCCGTCTCTACTTATCTTAGCACCCAAGAGGGTCTTGTAGGGAAGGAGGCAGTTTTTCAGATATTTGGGGCCTAAACCACTTAGGGCTTTAAACACTAAAATGAGCACCTTGAACTGGGTCCAGAAACAAACTGGCAAATTGTGTCCTCCATTGTGGAGAGCACGTGTTGCGGTGAGATCATCTAAACTCTGTTGTGGGGCGGGATGGTTTGGATAGCCACAACTCCCCATTGGCTGCCCCTCGGTTGCTGGGGCAGAAATTTGGCTTGTTGGGATAGCTACCAAGGGGATATTTAAATGCTGCACATCGGCGGGAGCTTTTTCTTTCCTGCAATGAGCATCAGATCTCCCTCCCTCCCTTCCTATATTTAGGGCTGTTCTTTTGGCCTTGCTATGCCTGTCTAGGGGTTGTCTGTTTTGGAGCAGGGGCTCAGTAGGAATTTTGCCATTTGGCTGATTGGCTGGTGCCACTTGGTTTTTGCCTACCGTGTAGCAAATCATCAACAACTTTGTTAGGTTGGCGGTTATGCATTGGTTCTATGTTTTGCGGAGGGGAAGTGGTTGGTTAATGCCAAAAACCTTAAACTACAGTTAAATCACACCAGCCACAGGAGCCTGGAGGGAGAAATGATGTATGTTACAATGGATTCAAACTACAAGAAAGAAGATTCCACCTAAACATTAGAAAGAACTTCCTGACAGTAAGAGCTGTTTGGCAGTGGAATTTGCTACCAAGGAGTGTGGTGGAGTCTCCTTCTTTGGAGGTCTTTAAGCTGAGGCTTGACAAGCATATGTCAAGAATACTTTGATGGTGTTTCCTGCTCGGCAGGGGGTTGGACTGGATGGCCCTTGTGGTCTCTTCCAACTCTACGATTCTATGATTCTATGCCTGCCCCTCCATTGCTACTGCTAGGGAATTCTGTTAAAGGAATACAGGGACTTGCCTTGTCTTTGTCTGAGTCCCTTTCAGGGGTTAGGGCCACACCAGAGTCCCTGGGAGCATATGGGGTGAACTGGAGCCTGCACTCAACTCCATGCTCCCCCAGTATGTTTTCCCTTACTGACCTCTGGTGGAGTCCGGTTGTCAGTCCTGTTCCTGCCATGGTGCAGGGTCAGGTAGTCGGGAACCAATGCGTAGGCAACCACTCACATGCTATAATTCAATAAAGTTGTGGCCAAAATTAATGCCAAAAACCTTAAACTACAATTCTGTGTCTATTGTGTATTTATTTGGGGGTTGGTTTTGGAGGTCTTCACACGCAATCAGTTAAATCACACCAGCCACAGGAGCCTGGAGGGAGAAATGATGTATGTTACCTATATGAGTCTGCCATCGCTAGACAGGCATGGAGTTTAGCCACAGAGCAGCAGCAACTATTAAATCTGTAGAGATTCTCATTCTTTCACCCACATGCCCAATACAGTTTAATGTTCCACTATTCATGCTGGGATGCAGGTGGGGCTGTGGGTTAAACCACAGAGCCTAGGGCTTGTTGATCAGAAGGTCGGTGGTTCGAATCCCCGTGATGGGGTGAGCTCAGTCCCTGCTCCTGCCAACCTAGCAGTTCAAAAGCACTCAGTACAAGTAGATAAATAGGTACCACTCTGGCGGGAAGGTAAATGGCATTTCCATGCACTGCTCTGGCAGCGGCGAACGGTGCCGCTTGGCTGCCCAGGACGGCACCACCTGGGGGCGGGGCGTCGCTCCACAGTGCGCACGCGTCGTGACACATGCGTCATGATGTCACGATGCATGACACGCACACCAGGACGGACTGCCCATGTCCGCACATGAGCAGTCCGCCCAGGTGGCCGGTGCACTTTGAAGCAGAGCGCATTGCAACCCACTCCGTAGCATGCTCTTTTTCTTCCTATTCGGGCAGAGGAGGCGAGGGGTGGGCCAGGGGCACTGCCCCGGCGCACTGCCCCCGCACGAGTGGAGCTAGTATGGAGTTAGGGGTGGCCTGCCCCCTACGCCCCACGCCTGTGCTCTGGTTCACCAGAAGCGGCTTAGTCATGCTGGCCACATGACCCGGAAGCTGTACGCCAGCTCCCTCAGCCAGTAAAGCGAGAGGAGTGCCGCAACCCCAGAGTCGTCCACGACTGGACCTAATGGTCAGGGGTCCCTTTACCTTTACCTATTCACATAGGAAAATGGAAAGTTGTATATATTTTGGGTACTCAGATAAACACTCTGCAACCAATTTGGTGGTTATTACTCACTGACATTTTAAAACAGCTATTGAATTGGCCTGAAGTGAAATCACACAACGTAACATTTACTCTGGGAGCTATGTTGTTTTGGACTAGGTCCAACATGAGTTGTATAAAAACACCCTAAGAATTCAATCACACCTGTGCATTACAAAGCAACAATGTTGTTTTTAATATGCATCACACCTCTGGCATCTGCATGAAGCACAGCCAGAAATCAGAGGAGCTACTCAATCACTCCTCTGAAAATGGCCTAGGACTCTACGACTCTTTCTCTTCTACTGTTTCTTAAGTACTACATAAAATTTGCAAACAGAAATTTCACATTAAATCCAGGCTTGTCAGCTGAGTGCAGGCAGAGCCAGTTGGATCCCCCCCCATCTCCTCCATCCTATTACTTGCATCAAATTACTGGATCTAAAAAGATGATATACATATTCAGGTGAGCCTCTTTAAATGCTTTTTTGCTGCTGCTGCTGCTGCTGCTGCTGCTGCTTTTTCTTGCCAGTTCTCTTGTCGAATTGCATGCTTGTGCATGCTGCAGCAAAACTCACCATTTATAAAAGTTTCTTCAAAAGCATCATTCTAGAATTGTTTAAAACAAGCAGCAATTGCAATTCTCAATCTTGTTAGGAATTCCTCACCCAGTGCTGACTCACCCATGAAGAAAGGTGAGGTGACAGCCTGAGGCGGCAGGGTCCAACCAGGGCAGTGGATCCTGGTGTGGATGTTTCTTCCCCACCTTGTTCCTGATCTCCTCTCACCTCTTCTTCCCTGGTGGGGAGGAGAGTGACATTTTGGGATCTGCCTCAGGTGCCAGAATGTCTGGAGCCAGCGCTGCCCTCACCCTTATTTCCCAAGTAATCCAGCAGACTGCCTTGATGACCGACTTTTGCTGGCACAATTTTGAAATGAAAAGGGGATGGAGGAGGCTGTTGATCACAAATGGTGAATGTGCTTTCAGAAGCATGCGATTTTATAATACACACATATGCTTAAGAATCTGACCCACAACAGGTTGCCACCAGCTCCGTTCAGTAATGCATTCAGGTAATTTCAGAGCTCTTTACTTACTTAATGATGTTGTAAGCCAGCCCATCTGCATTTGGGAATACACACATGGGGTCCTGGAATTCTGTTCCTAAGTCATACCCTGACAGCACCATGATAGCTGCACCTGACAGTGAACCTTGAATATGGAATAAATGCTGCTGAAATGAGAAGGAGAATATGAAAAGAAAGGTTGCATCCGATGAAGTTGTCCTATTCACACAGGACTCTGGTTGCACAAACAGAACCTTCCCCCACCCATAGCTGCCAAGTTATCCCCTTTTTTAAGGGATTTTCCCTTATGCTGAATAGGCTTCCTCGCGAGAAAAGGGAAAACTTGGCAGCTATGCCCCCACCCCCTTTCCTCTTCCCACATGTTCCTGATAAATCTTCTCTGGAGGCTTGGAAGAACCTTGAGAACATACGTGGGGAGGCACATGGAGGGCAGGGGAGAGTGGGGAAGTTCAATGGAGCAAGTGGAAGTCGTTGCACAAATAGGAAGACTTTGTCGGATACACCCTTAAAGGTACAGGGTAGTTAAATGCTTAGGCAAAATGAAAGCGCTTCAACAAGGAGGCTGAGTTTGGGTTTCACAAGATAAACAAATGAAATATAATTCAGTGCTAACAAGGAGGGAGGGAAATCTATGCAGAGGCTCTAGAAATGGAAGGACTAAGCTAAAGTCTGGCTGGTAGAAGAGCTTAGTATTTATTTTCAGGTGTCCAGAAGTTACATCAGGGACAGAGTTTGGTCTTTCACATTTCAGTGGTGCCTTGTGCGAGGCCAAAATTCGGCCGCCCTCTACCTCTTGCCATCTGTTCTGCTCAATTCACTACTTCATATTTGTGACACCTTGCTGCCCAGTGTGGTGGAACTGGTTGCATCGCCCTAAATCTGCCTCTGGCTACATGGTTCCTTTCCAAAAGGATTAGTGTGGATATTCATGTTCTTAAGTGTTTTATGTTATCCAGCGGCCTAATTCCGAGTCACCTCAGGAATTCTATCTAGATACTTTGCTTTGAAATGAATGTTCACACCTATTTGGCTGTTGAGTCAGCTCACTTTTGGGGGGGGGGGAGATACTGAAGAAGTAGAACAGAGTGAGAAACATTCTCATGCAGGAACTAATTTAATCCCCTGGCAGTGATATATAATTTCCCAATTACAAAGATGCTATAAATGATGCCAAGAAGGGTTTAAAGTATTACTCATTTCACCTACCTCAGGGCATAAAAACTAATCCTGGGTCTCAATAGATGCATCAGCCAAAGGATAAGGTTATATTGCAGGCACTGGATACTAAACCGAAAACTATTTGGGGGCGGGGAGATTACAAAAAGGAAGCTCATAATATATACATGCAGCCTGATCCTATGTTTGCTTGCTCAGAAATAAACCCAAGACAATTTACTGCTAAATACTCCCAGGATTGCAGTTTTAAGGTCTAGACTTATACACCTCTATACAAAACTGATTTTAAAAATGCCCGAATAACAAGTGCAGGTGATATTTGGTAGACTAAAAAAAAAAATCCCATTCTTCCCCACCCCAAGCAATCAGAGGCCGCACCAGGCCCCAATCGCCAGTCTTTCTGTCCAAAATAAATAAATCAAAATGAATAGAATTAAGTATAATTCTACTATATAATTCATGGCAGCTTTAGTTGAATGTATTTGAGAATTTCCTGCAAAAGGCAAAATGTATTCCAAAGTCACCAGTAATATTAGTAATGATGATGTTATTAATAAAGGTATACTATATCTTTGCAGGCGAGAACAAGATTAATTAGAAGCTGAATGGCCTTTTAAAAGGAGATTATGTGAAGAAGTGAGTGGAGGAATTCATAACCTTGTGGTTATGTCATAGGATGCTATAGTTAGTTAATAAGAAAAGAAATGTTAGCCTCCAGGGTGATTCAGTGCCTTTGAAGAAATAGTCTGAATTGAAGGTCATTCTGATTAGTTACCGGCACATGTGTTTTGATTAGCCACCCCCTCAACCATATGCCGTTGCCCTTTTCTTAATTCTATGCATTGACTTCATGACTAATAGTGAGTAAGGGTTATGGTGATATTGTGCCATGAACTTCTTCTCCGATAAGTCACTGAGAATGCAAGGTGCGCATTCCTCAAGGAATTTGAATCTCGAAATTTTGCATCCTTTCCCCTCACATTGACTGGAAAGCAAATATAAGGCATGCATTTTGAAATATGAAGATTTGCCCCGTGATATGTCAGAAACAGGGATAACAGTAGCTTATAGATTCCTAGAAATAGGGATTACTGTATTACTCCCAGAGGTCTCCTACCATTTCCTGACACCACGGCCCAGTGTTAGGCACTGCAATAGGAGGGGATGGTGGATTTGCTATGACATGGTAGCGTTTAGATTTGTTTGGATTTTGCAGTCACATAAAAGTGAGCTGAAGTTTCAAGATGAAAGCAGGCATTGTACATCAACATCTGGGGCAGGAACCTAGCAGGCATTAGTTATTAGGTTTATTTAGAAATACCATGGCAATGTGTAATTTCTTGATCTAAGCAATTTTGGAATGATCAAAAACTGTCCATAGCAGAGTTTGTTTTTAGTTCATTCCTAAGTCACAAGTAGGCAGGGCAGAGAAATGTACATAAAGCTTGTGTAATATGAAGTCATTGCACATGAGATCATTTCACTTCCTATACATGTGTCCACAATTAAAGAAAGAACCAGAACTCTTTTAATTGAGATACTTGTTCTTTCAAGTTCCTTGTAAGGCTCTGACTCTGTGTATTACTCATAATCTACATGAATCCAAATTTCTGTGCTGAAGACATTCATCCTTACTTGTTACAGCACACTTTAGCATTTGACCCTGCTTATAGATGTGTTAACTTTTGATATATTTTTAAAGATACATATTGAAAAAATGCTACAATTGTTTTAACTTTGGACTCTTCCAACAATGAGAGAAACTCTTTTTAGGTAGATTTCAAGTTAATTTAACACGTGCTAGGAGAGGGAATGAGAATGAGAACATTTGCTCTACACCACCATTGCTCTCACCACCCTCCATGATTTGGACGGTGACTATATCATGTGGGTGCGGGTGACACTGTGGTCTAAACCACTGATCTTTTGGGGCTCCGATCAGAAGGTCAGAGGTTGGAATCCCCATGACGGGGTCAGCTCCCATTGCTCTGTTCCAGCTCCTGGCAACCTAGCAGTTCGAAAGCACGCCAGTGCAAGTAGATAAATAGGTACCGCTGTAGCAGGAAGGTAAACAGCGTTTCCGTGCACTCTGGCTTCCGTCATGCATTCCCGTTGTGCCAGACGTCTGTGGACAAACGCCAACTCCCTCAGCCTATAGAGCGAGATGAGCACCGCAACCCCATAGTCACCTTTGACTTAAGGTTGCGAGATTTTTTCCCCAATGAATCCAGGGACAAACTAACTAACTAACTAAAGGTTCGGGACGTTGATGCTGCAGTGATGGCGGTGGCAGAGGGGTGGCCACCGCCTTGATCTCAACCACCACGTTTCCCCTTCCTCTGAGGCTACTATCTCCTTTCTCCATGAGCCTGGGCAGCCTCTGAGTTGTTGGTTTTTTGGTGGTGGTGGTGGGTCAGGCATGGAAGGCGAAGGAGGAGGGCCGAGAGCAGCGGTGGTGGTGAGGCTCAGGCAGTGTGATGCCTCCCTTCCAATCCCATTCCTACTTGTGTGCAAGCAGGAGGGGGCAGGGATCTCTCAGGCAGTGCAATGCCTCCCTTCCCATTGGAGCAGCCCCAATCCCATTCCTACTCGTGTGCAAGCAGGAGGGGGCAAGGATCCCTTAGCTGAGAAGGGAGGCTTCACACTGCCTTTTGGAGCAGCCCCATCCAAACTCCTACTTGCTTGCAAGCAGAAGGGGGCAGGGATATCACAGGCAGCGGAATGCCTCCCTTCCCATCAGAGCAGCTCCAATCCCATTCCTACTTGTGTGCATGCAGGAGGGGGCAGGGATCCCTCAGCTAGGAAGGGAGGCTTCCCGTTGCCTAACTGAGAGATCCCTGCCCCCTCCTGCTTGCACACACGCTCTGATAGGCAGCGTGAAGCCTACCTTCACAGCTGAGAGATCCCCACCCCACTCCTGCTTGCACGCAAGTAGGAGTTGGGAGGCTGCTCCGATAGGCAGCATGAAGCCACCCTTCACAGCTTAGTTGCTGGGGTCAGGGAAGGTGGAGGTAGCCTTGAAGCTGCATCTTAGAGCCCCTGCACCACCATCATATGGGGACTTCCGAACAGCTCCTGAAGCCAGCCAGAGCCAATTGCTCCGGGCTGCTGAGACTGCTGCTGCTGTGTTTCCTGGGGACATTAGATGAAATCCGGGGACAATCCAGGGATGGAATTTGTCCGGGGACTTATTCAAAAATTCGGGGACTGTGCCCGGGAAACGAGGACATCTGGTAACCCTTCTTTGACTAGAATTAACCGTTCAAGGGTCCTTTACCTTTTTACCTATATCAAGTGAGAAACCGTCTATGCTCATGGAAGCTTGTGAAATATTTCAGAAACCTGGAAAATCAGGGCTTGTAAATGTACAAGGAGCCTATATTAATAGAACAGGACCTCTATTCAAATAGACACTCTCCAACTCTTGAAAGACAACTTGGTTGGTTCCTAAGGCTTGAACAAGCAGCAGCTATGTACTATTAATGATATGGCTGGAAGGACCCTTGGACGGTGGCTTTCAGTAAGTCACTACTCATCATTTGATATTGCAGAGGTTTGTACTAGATGATCCTCAAGGTCCTACCCAACTCTACAGTTCTATGCTTTTACCCTAAATCTACAGTGAAGTTGTGATGATAAAGGTGATCCCATTTTCTGAGCTCCGAGAAGAAAAGGTGAGATACTAACGTACGAACAGAAAATTTGTATTTATTTGTGTTATTACAAAGTGCCAGATTTTCATTATATAACAGCATACCTGAATGTGTTTATCCTTGAGATCATTTTTTTTTTCACTATACGCCATCTTTTCTTCCAGAGCAAGGGGAGGGGGAGAACTACAAAAAAGTTCCAGTGTCTAACATAATTAAAACACGAAGAAAAGGAGAGCTGAAAATACGTTAACAGCAATTTCTAGTCAAGGTGAAAATCCATTTCATCCAAGGATGTAAAGGAGCAGCATTTCAAGAAGTTAATTTATACAATGAGTGAATTAATGTGCTTGACATTATGTGTAAGAGCCACTGCAGAGCTCATAAAAGGTTTCAGAATGACAGCCCTGGAGAGTGAAGCTTCTCTAGGAGGAGAGGTGTTGCTTTGGCAATGTAACTGTAGTTCAGGGTTTTCTACCTTCCACACCAGTGTGTGCTACAACATTATCCTTGAGGGCTAATGTTCTCCACTAAGACTATACCCCAACCTCAGCATCCATTCCGTTTCAAAGACATGACAAGGCTAACACTCAGGCTGTGTAAATACTATGCCAGGCATAGGCAAACTTAGCCCTCCAGATGTTTTGGGACTACAACTCCCATGATCCCTAGCTAATAGGACCAGTGGTCAGGGATGATGGGAACTGTAGTCTCAAAACATCTGGAGGGATGAGTTTGCCTATGCCTGTACTATGCCTTTAAAACACACATTCTTCCCCTCAAAACATTCCGGGCAGATAGATTGTTGGGATTCATGGGAATTGTGACTATGTGAGGGGTAAACTACAGTGCCCAGAAGTCTTTGAGGGAAAGAATGTGCTTTCAAGGCGCAGTGTGTACAGAGCCTCAGCTTAGCTGCGATGTGGACACCTGCTTCACAGTTGCCAGGTTGTGGTCACTTCTAGCTAATGAGAATCCAAGAGAGATTGTGAGTAACCTTTCAGACTTCTCTGACGTATACAATTAGGAAATGTGTGTGTGTGTGTGTGTGTGTGTGTGGTAAATTTGCAAAGCCACAAATATTTCTACAAGATGACTCACCAGCTCCTTCTACATACATTCCTCCTCATATTTAAAGGCAAGCAACTGTTTGCTTTCTTGAATATTTGAAGCTGTAAAATGAAATATATGGGAAGGCAAGACAGAATGAGATAGTTTTATTATCATAGGTGCCATACAGAGGGTGTCTACAACTTATACAGTGGTACCTCGGTTTATGAACACAATTGGTTCCGGAAGTCTGTTCATAAACTGAAGCGTTCATAAACTGAAGCGAGCTTTCCCATTGAAAATAATGGAAAATGAATTAATCCGTTCCAGACAGTCCGCGGAGTACTTAAACTGAAGCGTTCATAAACTGAAGCGAACTTTCCCATTGAAAGTAATGGAAAGTGGATTAATCCGTTCCAGACGGGTCCACGGAGTACTTAAACTGAAGCGTTCATAAACTGAAGCATGGGTGTAATTGGTTCCGGAAGTCTGTTCATAAACTGAAGCATTCATAAACTGAAACGAACTTTCCCATTGAAAGTAATGGAAAGTGAATTAATCCGTTCCAGATGGGTCCGCGGCGTTCATAAACCAAAAATTCATAAACCGAGGTGTTCATAAACCGAGGTTCCACTGTAATAGTTATGATCAATCAAGTAAAGACTATAATTCAGCAAAGCAATACGTACAGCAATACAAGTATAAAGCTAATGATACAATACTATATCTATATCTACCTACTTATCTATGTCTATGCACACACATACACACACATTCTGAATCCATAGTCATTTAATATATGGCTCCAAATCCAGCTAGGGATATATGAATGAAGAAGCAGCCTTGTGATGGCTCATGAGATGCAGATTTATATCCTGTTTACATCATTATGTTCTAGTGGGCCCCCTACTCTATTGTGCCAATGAGTCTTTTGATGCAGGTGGGGGACTTTCATCTCCATATGGGACCTGCAGTCACTGGGCACATGGTCACTTGTATATGATTTGAACAGCATGGGGCCATGTCAATTAGCACAGAAATAATAAGACCATAAGACGAACTTGCTAGATCAGGCCAATAGGCCATCTAGTCCAGCGTCCTGTACTCACAATGGCCAACCTGTGGGAAGCCTGCAAGCAGGACATGAACATTACAGCTACTTATCCAGTTCCTGCTACTTATCCAGTTCCTGATCCACAAGAGGATCAATCTTCTTATTCCATGACTGATAAGCTGACTCAGAGGTTTTTGGTGAGGTGTCACTAAATGTGACAACAATGCTTAGCTTCTAAAACCCTTCCCAAACCTTTTGCCTAAATCAGTTTAAAATATGAATGTTCTGGCTGCATTGGATCTCTCTGCTATGGTCAATATTTGTGTGACAAACCTGGGCAAAAGTCACAAAAAAGCTCTCCTTAGCTCACACTGAAATGAACAGGAACTGGGCAAAATGATTAACTTCCTGGTTGATTGATCTTTCTAACTTTTTGTGCTGCCTCAGACTGAAACAAATATTCTTTTGGCGATGGTCCCAAGTCAATGTGTGTAGGACCGAGGTGCCAGTAAACGCACACATGCCAAACACCAGCTGCTCCTCTGAATTTTACATTGACAGATCCCTTTCGTCCCTAGTTCACTAAGGACAAAAAATAATTCTCCACTGCTTCCCCTCCTGCCCAGTTGGTGTAGTGAGGGCTCCCTCTCCTGTTTCACAACAGTGGAAACAAGCTGGATGTCTGAAATCCACTTCAGGTGCCTTTTGAAACATGCACCGGCATATTATGCTTCAGTCAACCACTTCAGATGCAATCCTATATTCGGCTACCAAGCAGTAAGTGCTATGAGGATAGGGAAAGTTTTCAATTTTGGTTTCTCATTTTTCCATTCTTAAGTCCTCCACATTTCCACATCAGTTTGCGATTTATTCTTAGAAAATGTCCTCCTGGAAATTCAACAGCATTTTTCTATGCAACTTGGCCTAGTATATACATTTTTGTATATCAGTTTCCCCTTATGCTATATTCACTAATATGCACACTTGACCCTAGAATTCACATTCAATGCATACTTTACCCAAGAACAGGCATTTTTTCCTACACATTACTTAACTGGAGAATTGCATTGCAAAATAGGGAGGAGTGAATTCTGATGGATGGATGTCCTTCAGTTTGCATATTGTTTCCGAAAGTGCAAATTAGGTAGGTTTGCCTATAAATGCAAATTAAATTGAATATTACTGCCATCCCTATATTGAACTCAGTGAGGCTTACTTCTGAGTAAATATGTACAGGTCTTTTGAAGCTGCTTCTAAAGCTCATTTCCTTCTTCACATAAACTCTCCCAGAATTTGAACAGGTTAGGCCACTGGTTCGGGGGGGGGGGGGGAGAGAGCTTACTTTTCATTTCATCTCAGCTCAGATTTAAGTAAATCCTGTTGACATCACATGGTCAGTCATACTCAATAATATCACATTTTCTTAGAAATTAAATAGAAAGTACATGGCAGACAATTTAACTCTGGAGATCCAATAGCAGGCAGTGGATAATGGACCAATGAGATAAATGGACCAATGGCATTTTCTTGGGCTTCTATGTACATCTTTCTGGGGATTTCTGTTCAGGGTGAAGCAATCCCTAGTATGGTGTAGTGGTTAGAGTGTAAGACTAGAACCTGGGGGGCATGGGTTCAAATCCCTGCTCTGCCATGAAACCATAGCTGTCAAGTTCTCCCTTTTTTTAAGGGAAATTCCCTTATGCTGAATAGGCTTCCTCACGAGAAAAGGGAAAACTTGACAGCTATGCATGAAACTCCCAAGACTGACTTGGGCCAGTCACTGCCTCTCAGTCTCACCTACCTCACAGGGTTGTTGAAATGTGGAGTAAGACAACCATGAATGGCAGCTTGAGCTCTATGGAGGAAAGGTGGAATATAAATGTAATAAATAAACAAACAAACTGATAATTTATTCCCCTTTGCATTGCCATCCTCAGCTTCTTTGTGAGGAAAGCTACCACATAAATTTAATCAATCAATCAATCAATCAAGTATTCTTATTATCTTCCTTGTCATTGTTATTTCTCCCCATTTTATTCCTTCCTGTGGACTTTCCCCCTTATCAACTCATTTTCTGTCACAGGAGCACATTTGCCTTTTCATCTGCGTTTGTAAGGGAAATATTTCTCTTCCTTAAAACAACACACCACACAAATCTGCCCTCCTGCCTATCTCAGCTATTATCTCCACAACTTCTGCTGCCTTTGCTTGCCCTCTTCCCAACTTTCCCTCCCTCTCTTTCTTTCTTTCCTACCTGCTTTTCTTTCTTTCGAACTACATTTGTTACAACTTCCCTGGAGCAAGAGTATCAGCAAGAGCACCCAAAGCCAAACGTTGAAAAGTTGTCCTATTGCTCAACTCTGCCCAGAAGCTGTTTCAAGCCTTATGGCTCCACTTTCAGACTCCTCAGTGACCTTTCTATAGGTCAAGCGCTGGCACAGATGACTATACAACTGATTGTATTCAGAAGAATGTATTGCGTCCTTTGGAATCATGTGGCTTATCTTGTTATGACAATCTCTCAAGGCATATGTGAACTCTTAACCATAAAGCGTCTGACGGGTTCTTCCTACAATGTAATGCTAAGGGAAACAGTGAAAGATCAAAAGTCGGAAATTCCATCTCTGCCTCCTTATCACTGCTTATAATCTTGTCATTTTATCACAATTTAGGGCCAGAACATCATTGTGAATATTGCTAGAAGATGCGGGGTGGGGGTCAGGGAGGAGTGGATAAGAGAGAGGGAGAAATGCTATGAACAAGATCAGATACCAGAATAAAATAAAAAAAATTCCTTCAGTAGCACCTTAAAGACCAACTAAGTTTTTATTTTGGTATGAGCTTTCGTGTGCATGCACACTTCTTCAGATACCTGAAGGATCTGAAGGTATCTGAAGAAGTGTGCATGCACACGAAAGCTCATACCAAAATAAAAACTTAGTTGGTCTTTAAGGTGCTACTGAAGGAATTTTTTTTATTTTACTTCGATCCAGACCAACACGGCTACCTACCTGTAACCAGATACCAGAATAAATCACTATGTCTGACGACTAAGATTCAAATACCGTAATCTGTATAGTACAATGGAAAAGTGGGATAGAAGTTTTCAATAACAACAACAACAACAACAACAATGTGGGGATAATAATAATAATAATAATAATAATAATAATAATAATAATAATAATAATAATATATTATTTATACCCTGCCCATCTGGCTGGGTTTCCCCAGCCACTCTGGACAGCTCCCAACAGAATATTAAAAACACAATAAAATATCAAACATTAATAGCTTCCCTAAACAGGGCTGCCTTCAGATATCTTCTAAAAGTCAGATAGTTGTTTATTTCCTTGACATCTGATGGGAGGGCATTCCACAGGCTGGGTGCCACCACCGAGAAGGCCCTCTGCCTGGTTCCCTGTAACTTCACTTCTCACAGTGAGGGAACCGTCAGAAGGCCCTCGGAGCTGGACCTCAGTGTTCAGGCTGAACGATGGGGGTGGAGACGCTCCTTCAGGTATACCAGGCCAAGTCACTCAGCTCTAACTTGATGATTCTGCAAAGACAGTTGATGCTACAGACCTGTGCGGGTAAACATGAAATCCACATTTATCCACACCACACATTTAAAGCACATTCAATGAACATTTAAAGCACACAACCTCCCCCGAAGAATCAAGGGATCTGTCGTTTGTTAAGGGTGCTCTATGAGGGGGGAACCACAGCTCCAAGAACTCTCTGGGGAAAGCTATGTACTTTAAATATGCATTGGGTATGCCTTGAATGCATGGCACCCAATGCTACCGAAGAATGTAGCATGCAGCATTGCATGTGCAAGACTGTGCATGTTCACTCAGAGCTGGGGCCCAGTGTTTTCACTGGGGCTAACTCCTGCATAAGTATGCATAAAAGTGCAGTCTGGGTGTACATTTGTATGCACAAAGCTCATTTAAAAGGCTGTAATCTCATACTGACATACCTGAGAAGAAGCCCCAATGAACTAAATGAGACTTACTTTTGTATAAATGTACAGGATTGCAGTGTCAGCCAATAGAGCTGGGAAACATCCCTGCTTTGGACCTCAGAGAGGTGCTATCAGAACAGAAATTCAATTGAACCCACGATCTGACTCCACGTAAGACACATCCATCTGATAAACCATGATGATTGCCTCATTTTTTAAATGATGCCGCTAATCAAAGTGCATATATTTTATATATATTTTTTTTAAAAAAATTTATTGGATTTTACATATAGAAAAAAAATACAAAAATATAAAACAATATCATCAGATCGTGTTTCTTCACTTATCCTTCTTACCATTCTTTTATAGTTAACTCATAACATTTCCCAAATTTTAACTAAACATCACAAAAATGCATCTTGGCTATCTTATTTATGGCTAATTCTTAAACGTTTTATATAAAAAAGTGAAGAAGAAAAAAAAGAAAAAAAGAAAAAACCCATAATAATAATAATAATAATAATAATAATAATAATAATAATAAGATATGATCATACTTTTCAATTTCAAATCTAGACATTTCGGACTTCCTCAGTCCCCCTTCTTGAGTTCTTTATAGTTCACTAATTGTTGCAATTTCCAACTCTAAACTTACATTCTTTCTTCCAAATTATAACTTCTTTTTAACCCTTAACCCTTCATACTTCTCTTTGCCTTTATTACCCAATGTTCTCTACCCTTTTACCCAAAAATGTTCAAACTTAATTATCAAACTCTTTTACCCCCTTTTTATCCCCACCACAAAACTAAATCTACCCCCTTTCCTTGGAATTGGTGTCTCCAGAAATTTCAGCCAGCTCCTTGATAAATTCCGAGTTCAGACCATTTTTTATCAACCAATAAAAAGTTAATACAATTCCCCCTCACCCCACTCCTGCTCTATCCCAATCAAAATTTTGCTGAACCCTTCCCCCCCTGCTGTATTCCCAACACTTTATTTCCAATTTCATTCTCTTTCTGCCCCCCTTCTACTTCCTTCTCCCCCTTTCTCACTGGGGTGACAACCTTTTTAATTTCCCCCTTTTTGAGGGGCTTTGGAATCATAACCTTTCCCTGTTTCACCCCTCCGACCGGCGAAACAGTGATTTCTTCTTGATGCCTTCCCTGTTCCACCTCTCCCACCAGTGGAACAGTGCTATCTTCTTCATCCTCATCTGTCTCAAAAATCAATTATGTTGGTTCAGCAAACTGTTCTCCCATAATTATTGCATTTCCTTCAAAATTATGGTTCTCCTCTACCCTTCCCAAAGTTTCCCCAAAAGTCCCATCACAGCATGCGTCTTCTTCTGGTCCTTCCTCTTCTCCCTTTTCTTCCTCTCTAAGTTCAAATGATTCATCTATTTCAAAATTCAGTTCTGTTAATTCACCAGTCCTCTCATCCATGCATGGTACAACAAGTTTAGAATTACGGATCTCCTCTGTCATTTCCAAAATTGTTGTCAGGATCAAGTCCCACTGTGTGTCCTTCTTCTCACCATCCAGAACCTTCTCTTCCAGTCTGCTAATACTCTCCTCTTCCATATTTGTAACAGGCAGGAAGTGGTGTTATTATTATCCTTGTTTAATATTTTCCAAATGTAGAAAGGATAAAATCCTATCTGGTCTGGATCCAGCCTCTATTTCTTTTCAGACTCAAACACAGCAGTGAGCAGCCTTGAGGTTTGCTTTTAAAAGTTCCTCTTTTATTTATCTGCAGCTGTCAGTCTCAAGCTCTCAGACACATTCTTTTCTATTGTGATGTCACAAAGACGGCTAGCCAATTCTTCCTTTGACCTGGCTCCAAGTTCACAGGGGGGTTTCCCCTTGTCAAATCTCAGTCTTTTGCAGAGATTTAAATGCACTTTAACTTTTTCCCTTACTCTGCATCAGGGAAGTTTTTTAAAAGTAAATTTCTGAGCTTTCCAAAGCTTTACTGCATCTTCCATTACTCAATTGGGGGGGGAGCTGACTTCCCTTTTAAGCCTCCTCCCAGCACCAAATTCTTAGTCCAAATCAAGAATTTTGACTTACTTAGTCCAGATCTAGTCTTTTTGCAGGAAGAATCCACTGCTTGCAGGCTGTAGGCACGGAGCTTCGCTTCTCGGAGGTAACGATGGCGCCCAAAATGGCTCCCGCGACTGCCACTCCGCTGGCTCTCGGGGGCTCTGGCGAGCTTCCCGGGCAGCGGAGGAGTCGCCTTTGGAGCTCTGCCGCACTATTTCGCCCCCGGGACGCTCTACCTGGGGTTCTTATGGGGATCTGCATGCCCCCACGGAGTCCCCCCCCCTCCGCGATGCCAGAAACCTCGGAGCTCGGGGTTTCTGCGCCTCTCCACCAGCGCAGCAGACCGGAAGTCCTAATCAAAGTGCATATAATATTGCAGCTTCTTCCCCATTTTCATACCCCAGAAAGGACAGTGATATGTTATATATTGCTACAGGTCTAGAATGAAGATGTTTCTAAAATCATTATTTTGCATCTAGTGAAAAGCAGGTAAAGGAAAGGAAGATTTCCATAGCAGTGCCTTTGTATTTTTAAAAAAGACCAACAATTTAACTACACATCTGTTTCTAAAACCCTTGAAGGCAAAAAAGTAAATAAATAAATAGTGGACACTGTGGAATTTTAATGGGGATTTATTTCAATTTTTCAAATCCCTGTAGCAACTGCATTACTAGGTTGAAGGTGACACATGAAGTGACATTTATTTATTAGCACATACAGTGAACGCAATGCTAAGAATCTCTTTTATAAGAAACTTCTGTATTCAGGAAACAGGTTAAAGTGTCCCTGAAGCTTAACAGTGCAATTTTGCCTGACCTTTGCAAGTCTTTTCTGCTGAGATAGTGACATTTGCTGGTCCCTTAAGAAATGACTTACAGAAGGAAACATTCAAAAATAGGGGCAAAAAGGAGGGTGGAAAGATCCTGGTCCTCTGAAACATATAAAAAGCAGCTTCTCATTACACATAGATTCAAAATGATAATCCTATAATGAAACAAGATATGGTAGTATGTATAAAAATGGTTATGGAGCATGATTTGCGATTTCCTCCCTCACAACCAGGGGTTCCCCAAATATTAGAAGCCTTCTCAGATTATATATATTTCATATATGTATATGTACAGTATCTCATATTTTTATATATTTCACATATTATCATTCCGCCCCATTGCTCAAATTTCAAATCCTGCCCATGATTTCATTTGGTTATGATATTTCTTTCAAATAATCCAAAAGTGCTTCTTAAAGACCCATGAATGAACTAATTTCAGGGAACAAAACACATCTGTAAATACTGGGCAATTAGGAAGGGGAGAGACACTGGGAAGTGGAGGAACTGAAGACAGAAGCAGCAGCAGCAAAACCAAAAATCTCTAGCATTTACGGTACCTTTTGGATAGCACTGTATAGTAAATAGACCCTGAATGGGGATAAAGCAGCAGCATCTTGGCTTATTTTTCTAAGAAGAAAACAAAGGCAGCTCTCGGACTCGACGGGCCAGTTTTTTCTTCTGGGCTAATGTCACTGCACTGGTAGAGGAACCAAGATAATAAAACTTGAGTATAAAACAGCAAGAGCCCCGTTCCGTTTTTTTTTTTAAGCAAGCCCTTTTATTCCATGTTAAAGGAATACTACTCTCTATCTCTAGGCAGAGTAAACGGCTTCAGACCAGCATGTCCGCTCTATTTAGCTGTAACTGGGTTTATTGATTTTATTTATTAATTAAATTTATATCCCACCTTCCCACAAAGGAGCTCAGGGCAGCAAAAACACAATCAATAAACCAATAAGAACATCTGAAACACCTAAAAACAAGACAAGTACTGATGCAATCTATAGTTTTCCTGTTGAATGGAAATGTGACGCTCTAGGCAAGAAACCTCGGTACCCTCAGTTGCCTCCCCTCCCCTCCCCTCCCCTGTGGGTCCCTGCAAATATAGGAAACCAGTTGAGTTGGGTTGGCTAAGCTGGTGTGCACTACTTTCCTGGCTATGAACTGTTTTTCCCTTTGCCCCAACACTTGATGATGTGGAAGGTGATAGTGCCAGCTGACTGTGTCAGGATTTGCACTGTTGTCCTACAGAGAAACACATGTGCTCACGATAATGCACAGCGGGCACATGCACACCTGGAGCAGATACGCACGTGCAATTCCCCCTTCCCTTCAGACCCCAATGACATGCACAAATACACGAAGCACAGCCCACTCTCTCATCCTGTTTTCATGTCTTAAATGAATGTGCAAAGGCTTTCCATATTTCAGTCACAGGAACAATGCTTTGCATATATAAAGAACAGAAGAATTAGAAAACTCAAAGGAGTTTAAAAATCCAATTCTCATTTTTTTTAAATCCTAAAACAGATATAGAAATTATGCCTATCCTCTGAGCAGAAATGCCAAATAAAGGGAAAGTTTTAATTAGGACCCATTCCTGTTTCACAGTGTGGACAGAGCATGCTGGAGGTGATTGACAGGTTAGTACACTGGCAGTTTCCTCTGTGGATTCTGCACAGTTAATTTAGTAACACTGGCCTCAGAAACCTATTGAGATCTAGCTGTAAAGACCCAGTCTCAAACATGGAGCTGCCCCCTCAGTTATGAAGCTGTAGGATATATTTTCCTCTCCAGAGTAGTACCATATTTTTCTCACCATAAGGCTCACCTGACCATAAAGTGAACAGCAGTCAACAGTGGCATTAAGAACCACCATCACTGTCATTAACAAATGAAGAGAGACTTTAAGGTTTGGGTAATCTAGTCTTCTGTGAACCCCAATAACTCATCAGTGCAGGAGGAGGGGTGGACGGGAACACCACTGCTTTTAGAAACATCTGGGCCTATCAAAGCCTTTTTTCCTTATTCACTTCCTTGTAGCCTTGCCTCATTAAACTGCCAATTGAACTCCAAAGGGATAGCTGCATGCCTCATTAACAACTGATAACACTCCCACTGAAGAACAATAGGCGGTGAGCTGTCAATTCTTGCCTGAAAGGGGATACAACAAACTTGTTACGCTTGGGTTATAAACTGTAAGCATTTTTGTATTTATTCTTGGACGCTGTATCTCCAACATAGCTGCCAAGTTTCTCCCTTTCCCTTTTATTCTTGGACGCTGTATCTCCAACATAGCTGCCAAGTTTTCCCTTTTCTCACGAGGAAGCCTATTCAGCATAAGGAAATTTCCCTTAAAAAAAGGGATAACTTGGCAGCTATGATCTCCAAAATGTATCCCTTCATTCCACTTTTTAAACTTCTGTATCCCAGAGTAATGTGTTGCTGTTTCCTCTGTAATTCTGTATACCCACTGGCCACCCCAATTTGTTTACATAAGAACTCATCTGATACAGGAAAAGGGCTATAACCCCCTCACAGCACCTGGATAACGGACGCCCCTGGGGGAAGGGGAGGTGGCGGAGGCGGATGCTGGGCGGGCGGAGGGCAGCTGAGAGGAAGTTTTGACAGCTCCTCCAGCTGCTGCTGAGGGAATGGAACCTACAACTGGAAAGCGCCCGTGTGGTGGTGTGTGTGTTCCGTGTCGGGGCAGGGGGGGTCACTCTAGGGTGTGCGCTGGCTTATTACAGGGCAACTCCTCTCCTCCGCCTTCTCTCGCTCCTTTCTTTCCTTTTCCCTCAGGCGGGCCCACATCGCAACCAGCCAGGAAGTTTTACTTGAGGGGGGGGGAGAGAGAGAAGAAACCGAGGTGGGGGGAGGGGCGAAGGAGACATTTCCTGAGACGGAGAAAGGGTGTCGCGTGGCTGACGGGCGCAACATCCTCCTCCCTGAGGTGGCGATGGTTGTCCCCATGTTACAGCCTCTGAGGTGCGCCAACAGCCCGGTTAGCAGGAGCAGCGACAGCCGCCCGCTCAAAACGCCGTGTCGTTGTTGTTGTTTTCCACCCTCCCTTTCCTCACAGGCACAGCCACCACCGCCACCTTCCGAGAAGAGGGAGGGAGGGGAAGGCGATGGCGGCAGCCATCGCTCAGCCTCTCTCGAACTCCCCGCCCTCACTGCTGCTGCTCGGGGGTTGTAAAGCAAGCACAGGAGCCGTGGTTTTGAGAGGTGGGCTTTTCTTGCTGTACAGTGAGCAGGGAGAAGGGACGCACGGGAGCCCCTTGTGCCCCACCTCCCTACTTGCTGTCAAGCAAGCGACCGCCGCTTTTCTTGCTGTGCCTCTGCCAATGGCAGCTAGAAAGCCTGCTGTTGCGAGGGGGCATGGCAACGGGCCAATGCTACCGCCCCCCCTCACATGGGAGCCCTCCCTAGCTGCCGTTGGCAGAGGCACTGCACTTCGCCTCTGCCAACGGCAGCTACGGCAGCTAGCAAGCCTGCTGTTGCCAGGGGCATGGCGGCGGGCGGCGGCTCTCGGGCCACTTCCTACACAGCAAACTGGGAGCTCTCATCCCAGCTCACTGTCATGGAAGCAGCCAAGAGTCCAAACAGCCGAGAGCCAGTTTTCCGCTGTGCGCGGCTCTCGCCTTCACTCCATAAGGTGCACCAACGTTTTCCCTTCCTTTTAAGGATTTAAAAGGTGCGTCTTATGGAGCGAAAAATATTTGGGAAAGGAGCAGACAATGGCAACTGGGAAAGAGAATTGTCCAGGGTGTCCCACGGATTTGTGTTAGCCTGTGCTTCTGTTCCAAGTACAGTGGTACCTCTACTTACGAATTTAATGCGTTCCGAATGCAAATTCATAAGTCGAAAAAATTTGTAAGTCGAATCCCATAGGAATGCATTGGGAGAAAAATTCGTAAGTCAAAGCAACCCTATCTAAAAATTCGAAAGTAGGAAAAATCCTATCTAAACCGCATCCAAGATGGCAGACGGAGCTCCGTTCGTAAGTAGAAACATTCGTAAGTAGAGTTATTCGTAAGTAGAGGTACCACTGTACTGGAACTCACTTATTCAGGGAGAACAAAAAAGTGTCATTGCTCTCACTGGGTGACAGCTGTAACTCCCTCCCTGAAATCAAAGAGAGATGAAAGGGGTAAATGGAAGGTGGATCCTGCCATCCCTTTTTGGAAAAGCTATTGGCATTGAGGGAAAGCCCATGACATTAGTTGCAAAGTATGCTAATTATGAGGGACCTGGGTGTATTTCATATAGCAAATAAAAAGGGGGGAAACAACTGTAATATTTCAAATTATAAATCCCTCTGAAGTGAGGTCCGCTTGAAAAAACAAAACAATTTTGCCGGAAAGTCATGCACTTTTAAATTGTGCCACAGTCAGGGTTGACCTCCTTATTTTCACCCTGCTGCCCCCCCCCCAAAAAAAATTGTCCAAATTAAATTGCAGATCTGTATCCAGATTTTGATTCAGGTTTCTTTTTTATTGAGACCCCATCGCTGTATCCCAGGGAAGCTTGAGGCTTCATTCCGCAGAGACAGAAAATGGCTCCTTAGCATCCTCACCTCAATGTCACCGATCTTCTCCGCTCTTTTAAGGAGTGATCCAGGCAGTGGAGAGGCTGGTTGAGGATGCTGCAAGGCGCCCTGTGCCCAAAACAATCCTTTTGGGCTTTACAAGGGTTTGCAGCGCTTTTGCGCAATCCCCACTTTCTCTGCAGAACATTGATTTTCCCTGGAGGGCTAAATCTGGCTCCCTCTTGGTCCACAACTCTGGGAGGGAGGGAGGCCTTGCATTCTCCAGTGTCCATTGTATGCTGAATCAAGTTAAATATACCACATACAAATCACCACTCAAATGAGGGGGGGGGGGGGGAACACATAAACAAAGCAAAGAGAGAACCAAGAAAGAAAAGGAGAGAATTAAACCAGGCTCCCTCTGGCCTGTTCTTAAAAGACACCATGACCTTGAGAGAAAGATTACAGGACCTTTTCATTTTTCTTAAACCAGCTTAACCCAAAACAACACCTGCTCTCAGCAGAATGGAAACTTACTTGTCTGCTAAAACGTTCCAGGCTGCAACAGCTAGCGAAGGCACCAACTTCTAACTTATGCTACACAGAGAAAATACCAGAACCTTCTACTTGAATCAATAGGTAAGGAATGATCTCTACACTTTCAAATTAAGGCTTTCTGTACCTAAAAAATGCAAGCTATCACACTGTGATATTTGAGTGATCTTTGAGTGAAGCGCACTATAGAAATTTAATAATAATAAGAAAACTAATAAAATGGCTACTAGGATCTAAGGAGACCACAAGCTTAACATGCATCAAGAGTGTGATGCAGCAGGGAGATGGGGAACTAATGCTCTTCTAGGCTGCAAGAACAGAAGTCTAGTGTCCCATTCAAGGGAAGTAATAGTACCACTCTACTCTGCCTTGGTCAGACCACACCTGGAGTGCTGTGTCCAGTTTTGGGCACCACAATTTAAGAAGGATGTTGACAAGCTGGAAGGTGTGCACAGGAGGGCAACCAAGATGATCAAGGGGCTGGAAACCATGCCTTATGACAGGCATCCCCAAACTGCGGCCCTCCAGATGTTTTGGCCTACAACTCCCATGAGCCCTAGCTAACAGGACCAGAGGTCGGGGAAGATGGGAATTGTAGTCCAAAACATCTGGAGGGTCAAAGTTTGGGGATGCCTGCCTTATGATGACTGGTTGAGGGAATTGGGAATATTTAGCATGGGGAAGAGGAGATATGATAGCCATATTCAAAAACCTCCAGGGTTGTCACATGGAAGGTGAGACCACTTCCAGAGGAAAGGACACACCCCCATGGTTTCAAGTTACAAGAAAGGAGATTCCAACAAACATCTTTCTGACACTAAAAGCAGTTCAACAGTGGAACAGTCTCTCCCCCCCCCCCGAGATTGTGAACTCCTTGAATGGAGCTTTTAAAGCAGAGGTTAAATGACAATCTGTCACAGAGGCTTCAGATTGAGATTCCAGCAATGCAGAGGGTTGGGCTAGATGACCCCCTGAGTCACTTCCAACTCTACAATCCTATGATTCTATGATTCTATCTCAAGCATGTGGAAAAGCTGCATGAAAGGACGGAATCCACCCAGAAGTGGATTCAGTTCTTCTCTCATGAAACACGACCACGACCTCCTCTTTCAGAATCAGGAACAAGGATCCATGGCACAAGGCACAAGTTTCATACATACCAGCAAGATGACATCCTTTTGTCAATAAATAATTAAAATATTGGTTCTCCTTGGTTGGGTATTCAGGACAGATTGAAGAAACCACAACCACTTCCAGCCATCAATCATGCAAGAGGTGACAGGAGAGGTCCTCGGCTAGACTCCTGGAGTGCTAGTCCTCAACATAGACCAAGTTATTCACACCTTGTAAAGGTGTGATTCAGGACAGCAGGGTCACTGGTTACTTAACTCAGTTGATGGCCACTGAGCCAACTCCTAGCAGTAGAGGCCCCAATAAAATAGTTTAGGGGGCCGCCTCCCCCAGGTTGATGGGCATTGCCATTCAAATGATGTGTGTGCACTGTCTTGTGATCGATTATGCAGGTGGGAGCTTACGTGCTCCACCCCAAATATTTGATTCAAGTTGCCACCCCTGCCACCATGAAGGCCGTGAAAGCAGCAGCACATACTGCCAGTCCTGTGCCAGCAATGGTGTGGACCCCAGTCTTGCCCCTGCCAAGTTCTGAAGAAACTGGGAGCAGTTCAATGTGTTTCTTGCCCAATGTTAGCTCTTTATGAGAGTAAGTGCACCAGAATTTCCCAGTGATGAAGGCAAAGTTGTATTTGTGATGAGTCTGCTACGAGGAGACACCAGGCGCTGGGTGGCCCCCATTCTCATTTCCTGGCATGCATGGTTGTCCTTATGTGCCTTGTAATATAGTGACCATGGAGATTAGAAGGGGCAATGGGGCATCAAACACAGAGAGTAAGGAAACAAATATTGGTATGCATTGCAAATAAATACATTAAACAGAAAACAGGCTATGACTGGACCCTTCCACTCTTTATTTTTGTAGTCATCTACGTTTGAGCTTGCAGTGTAAGATTTTTTCCAGGTGTTTTTGAGGGCTGATGCTAGAGAGTCCCATAATCTAGATGGTAGAGTGTGACTTCTGCATTAAAACAGTGGGGTGGGGTGATCTCCTGGTTTTGTTTTTGTGTAGTGAACATGAGATCCAGCTTTGTTCATCTTAAACTGTCTTCTTAGTTCCAAGCCTCGTTCTGCTTCTTCATGCAAATATAATGTTTCCATTCCTCACAGTTTAATGCTACACAGCAACCAAAGTCATTATAGCCAGGATTCTTAATCCTTCTGCAATTGTGTTCCATTGCACCACAGTTGTGCTTCATGCCTTCCTTTGGCTCATTCCTTTTCCAGAAGCTGAAAAGAAAAGAAAGAGCAGCACTGATCAATCAAAATTGGATGTCTACTTCTTCACCCGCTCCCCATGCCTTCTACCATTAAAAAAGATGTCCAGTTCTTTCACTCTTAACATCCACTCACAATTGTGATGGATTTTTCTTTCCATATTTTAGAATTCTAACTACTACTACTACTACTACTACTACTACCGTACTACTACTATTACTACTGTGGGTCAAGACTGTCTATTTTCTTTTCACATGAAGTGATTTCTCATAGGAAACTACAAAAAAGTGAGGGTGTGTCAGGACTCCTGGGTGGCTTTACACGACAAACCTCCAAACTCTGTAGCTGGTTTTTACAGAGGTTTTATTTATATACATATGTACATCTCAGAGCTCAAGAGTCCATGTCCGATCTAATCAGAATCCGGAACTGGAGTGCGTCTCGACTTCCACCAGCATATGAACTTTGATTCCCCCCCCCCAGTTTCTGTTCCTTTCTGTTCCTTTTTCTCTCCTTCAAACCTTGGGCGAGGGGGCAGGGACAGACCCTGCTCCCCCTGAGCTACTTAGCAGACGCGTCAACTCCATAGCCTCCAGCGCCTCCCCCTCTGCAGTGCCTAGATTTGCCTCTTCTAACTGCCCCCCTGGCTCCTGTGAGCCGACAGCATCCTCAGAGCCCTCCTTTTCCACAAGAGCCTCAACCCCACCTTCAGGTCAACGTTCAGGTTCAGGCGTAACTGCGCTGCCCTCCCATTGTCCCCTGACAGGGTGTCACTTTGGAAGGCTCAGTGGTACACACAAGAACTTTCAGTCAATTTATTTTGGGCAGTATCCAATGCAGTACTTCTGCTATTGCCAGGATTTCCATTTCTGCAAGAGAACTGCCCCTCTCTCCTTTCCATATTCACCCACATCCTCCTCAGATCTGCTCTGTATCATTGTGGGTTTATTCAGATTGTTTAGCAGATAACTGTAGAAATATTTTCCTAAAGAGAGTGTTGCTCAGCTTTAGGTTCCTGAAACTCCTTTCGAAGCTGGGCTAAGCAGCACAAACCATTTAAAAGGATGCCTTCAGCTTCTTCCTAATCAGCACATTCACTAGGTTTGAGAAGCAGGAATAGTAGCCTTCCTGCCTCTCCAACCTAGTGAGAAGCAGCAGTCACTCACCTGGACAAAGATATGGAAGACTACATATGTAGATCGTTGGTAGTAGAGAAAATGCATGGCAAAATATATTTGGAGAGGGAAAGGAGCAATTATGTAAACAGAATCTGCAACTTTTTGGAATGCATGCTATTAGCAAATGTTTATTCAAAAACTTACTAGTCTAAAGGTGTAATGTCTGGCAGGATTTTCCATTTCCCTTGCTTGTCTTTATACTGTCCAACCCAAAAAGCCTTCTTTCGGATGTTTACTTCACCCATCAAAAAATTCTAGGGTAGGGGCAGGGAGAAAGAAAAAACAGAAAATCTTCAGTAGGAATGAGTAGCAAGGCACTTCTCTCAAAGCCTTTCTAGACAATGTCCCTTTCCCTGAGCTACTATAGCCCTTTACAAACATTCAACAGGCATAAAACAAAAACATTTCAAAAGACGCAGGTGTAACCTTTGAAGGCAAAATGCATATTTTTGGAGGAAGCAGTGATCAAAACTATACATAGTATTCCAAGTATGGTTCCATTAAGCACCAAGAATAATTTTGTACTGAGGATGCTATTGTCCCCCTGATCCAAGATGACGCTGATGAAGGATGCTGATGATGGAATCAAGGAAGCATCCCGAAGAGGAAATATTGTAGTGAAGGGTAACTTCACCTGCCTTCACCGAGACTGGCTACATATGTCCAGTCATGACACAGTTAAAATTTCCAGATACTGTAAATGACTGTGCCATAAAACAGTTGGTCTTGGATCCATCTAGTGGGACAGTGACCCTGTGTGGCAAATACTCCAGTTTCTGTATCTATGCGTATTTGTTGGTTCCAGAGTTACTGGAATCAGTCTGGTTGTGGTATGCTTGATGGCATGACGATGGGGTCTCACCCATGTCTGTGTCCTGTAGCACCCCAGTAGCCCCTCTACCTGGGCTAAGGGGCTGAGAGAGGGATATACTTTGCAAATTCCTCTAGAGTCATCTCCATGATACCCTCATGCCAGAAGGTTAGGGTGGTGAGGGAAGCCTTTTTTCGAAGCACTCAGTACATCTCAAAGAACAGAGGAATTATCTACTGGAAATCCAAGGGACAGATTCCCCTGAAGTATCTCCTCCTCCTCCTCCTCCTCCTCCTCCTCCTCCTCGACCTCCTTCCTGACTTCCAGCTTTATTCTATTAGAGCTCAGTGGCTCCAAGAAACCTTAGTTAGCCCTAGATGATAGCAGATGGTCCCTGCCCCACCTACTCCTTGGCTTGACTGATGGAGTTGCTGTATTGCCTGCACGCAGGTGGATAGGACCTTCTTAAATGGATAGTGATGATAGGAGCCCTTTGACTCAAGGAGATCCCCTACCTTCCCTATACTTAGCTTGGATGCTCACATGTTCTTCTTTGTTCCAGATAGAAATGAGCTCGGCACCTTGACTCTCACACCTCCTTTTGGAATCCATCCATGATAGTAGCCGTTCAGAAAGCCAATAGAACACTTTCATTTTTGGATCATCAAGCAAAAGCCAACCATTTTCCACGGTGTCTTTGAGTCAAGGCAGATATGGAGGAAGAGGGGGAAGGAACAAGATAGGGATTTTAAGGGGAACCACCTTGTATGTCTGTGCAGATTTCAAATATTTTTGTTAAGTTCATTTCTCTGGGCACATGTTAACATATACTCATCTAGGAAGATCAGAAATCTTAACACAAGAACAACATTATCTCTTCAACCCCTTCATGATGATGCAGGAAATACCCGGGGGGTATTTCTTCACCTACTTGTTTCCACCTGGATACTTAGGGCACAGTTAGGGTTGACTTGCAGGTTGGGGAGTGGGAGTAGTTGTGCTTCATCAAAATTCTCTCTCTCTCTCCAGGCTCTGTGTCCAGTTGCAGAGGGGGAGGAAGGGAAATCTAGTGTGTCTGTTCCTGGCATTGGGCAACTGGGACAGATGAGGGATTCTGCTGATTTACCACCTGCTTTGCTGTCCAGCAGTCTCCCTGCCTGACCTGACAAGATGGATCCAGTGGGCCTCCAAATGGCTCTGGGGGATTTCCCAGCTGATCTGAAAGTGGGTGGTGCGCCTGCCAAGCTTTGGCCGAGCTGTGGAACAACTGAATAATGATGACGACAATGACAATGATATTCTTTAATATGCTGCCCATCTAAGAGGGTTTTCCTCAGCCACTCTGGGCGAATTCCAACAAAATAAAACACAATTGGAGTCCAACCATTACAAACTTCCCTGAACAGATGTCTTCTGAAAGTCAGATAGTTGTTTGTTTTTTCCCCTTGACACCTTGGCTTGAGCCATTGACACAATTGGCCCTGAGTGCCCTCTCCCGCTTCATGCAGCCTGTTTGGCCCCCTGGTATACTGCAGAGGTTAGGGAGAAGAAAGAAGCTGCGAGATGGCATGAACGTGAGTGGAGGAAACATCTGGTTGAATGCACTCAACTACTGGTGAGGGCTCATACTCGAGCCTACCAAGTAGCAGTGAAGGCTACAAAGAAGGCTTGCTTTGATTCCTTCATTGTGCCATCCAGCAGAGCTTTCCTGGGTAGCGCAGGGCCTGCTACAGTCTGGCCTGAAGGAGATGATAGAACTGAAAGCAGCTTTCTGTGATTTGTTTGCAAAGCATTTTGAGGATAAAATTGCTTGCATCTTGACCCTGCTATTACAGCAGATAAATCTCAAAGAATGTCCAGAGCAGATGGGCAGAGTATAAATAAATTGTTGTAAATTGTTGTTGTTGTTGTTGTTGTTCCCTGGGCTCAGAAAAATTAAGTTATTGTCCATCAGTTGCTAATCTCACCTTCCTGGGCAAGGTTCTTGAGTGGGTGGTTGTGGATCAGATCCAGGTGGTCTTGGAGGAAATTGATTTTCTAGATCCATTTCAATCAGGGTTTAAGCCTGGTTTTGGCATAATGTCTTTAAAGGTAATCATATTTCCCAAGGTCAAAAAGAAAGAGGGGAAATGGCATTATACAACTTCTACAACATGTGTGTTTTCGTGCTGACGATCCTTCGCTTGCTTTTATGTACTAGTGGTGAAATTGCATTCGTTTCCCATCTCTTTCATATCTTAAGCTTTATAAACAATTTTATAATCACTTTACCTGTTATGTATTCAGTGGTCTGTGTTTGCATGCCTTGAGTGTAGACTACCATAAGGATTCTGAACCCCTAGATTCTGATTCAATACATGATATCCAATCACGCCATTCCTTTCTTCCACACAGGGCTGCAATCGTGGATGCCCCCGCACTGGCTATTGGACAAGAAATCTCCTTGGATTTGGGGCCATGCTCAGGACACTGCTTTCAATGCCGTCAAACAGCTGCTCTCCTCTGAAAGCATCCTTAGCTCATTGGGCTTGCCTGTCACACGTCCCTATATGGAATTGGTGCAGTCCTGAGCCACCAGTTGCCAGATGGGTGAGAGCCCCCAGTGTATTCTACACCAGAACTTTGTCATCTACAGAATGCAATTATGCCCAGATTGACAAGGAGGCCCTTGCTATCATGGCAGAAGTGTAGAAGTTCCATGACTACATCTATGGCCACCACTTCATGATCATGAATAACCACATGCCTCTGCTGGGCATTTTTGCTGCTGATCGGAAGATGCCCCAGATCCTGGTATCTGAAGAAGTGTGCATGCACACGAAAGCTCATACCAAAATAAAAACTTAGTTGGTCTTTAAGGTGCTACTGAAGGATTTTTTTTTATTTTGCCCCAGATCCTGTTTCTGAGGATGCTAAGATGGTCCATCTTTCTCAGTGCATATAACTACGTGCTGCACAATGTTCCTGAGTTATTAAGAGTGAAAGGGGACCAACTCCCACAGCACTAACAGTAACTGTTATTCAGTTTCACAAAGGTGCCTGATAAGATTGAAAATAAGCCAGGAAAGAGTTTTTAGAACAGCAAAGACAGAGACTGCAGAGAAAGGGGAAGAACCAGCAGTCCTTTGCTTACCTAAAGCTGCAGCTTTTAATCAAAGCCTTCAATTGAAAGGAAACGAGGATGAAATTTGCTGGGGCTTTGTGGGATGAAGCGCTGCGACGGGACAGAGAAGGGCGAACGAGTGAGCGTGGAGAAGCCATAATGGAAACACAGGCAGACACGAACAAAAGCAAGCAGGAAGAGACGCCGAGGAGCCAGTATGCAACCATGAAAGGAAAAACAGAGGAGAGAAAATAGGGTGTAGAAAAAGCTAGAGGGACCCAGAGGCAAAAGAAGTGAAAGACATGAGTAAAATCAACAGAAGGCAATCAAGCATAGTGGCAACGCCACTTATAGGGCAAACAGGAAATAGCAAGAATAAACTAATAAAATAAAGAACTGAACACTGTCTGCATATATTAGCTAAATGCAAAAGAACGGGTAACCCAAATAACCCAAACAAAAGAAGATCCCTGGTCCTACTCAATACAAGAGCAATTAAAAGTGGAAATATAAATGTAAAAAGTGAAGCAAAGGAAACTTCCGGAAAATAATAGAAGCACTGAGACGATATCAAATTGATATTTTAAAAGAGGTCTTGCCAGCAAGGTATTTCAATGGGATTGAGGAAGATTCAGACAACGATTGGTCTAGCCTCAGCCTCTAACCAAACAAGGAGAACATTGATGGTGGAGAGCGAGAGCAACATGGACATCAAAGAGTTATTATTGGCAATGGAAAGAATGGAGAAAAATCTAGGAGACAAGATAAGCACCCTAGATGGGAATATCAAAACCTTAGATGGAAAAGTGGAGAGCATGGGCGCTGCTTGCCGGGGCAGTTGCCGCCTGACTGCCTGTCTGCCTTCCCCAAGCCAAGCGCCTGCTGCACTTCAGCTCAGGGGACTAGCGGCAGCAGCGGCAGCGGCACTTGCTCGGGGAAGGCAGGCAGGCGCTTGCTCTCTAACCTACCTACCTTCCCGGAGCCAAGAGAGCAAGCGCCGCTGCCGCCACCAGTCCCCCAAGCCGAAGCGCAGCGGCAAGCAGTGCCCACTGCACTTCAGCTCCAGCAGAGACGAATGGAACACAAAGAGGAACCAGCTGTAGTGCGGTTAGAAGGCAAAGGAAGATCAGCTGTCAGCTTCCCATGCAACAGCTGATCTTCCTTTGCCAGCTTTCTGCACTACAGCTGGTTCCCCTTTGTGTTCCGCTCGTCTCTGCTGGAGCCGAAGCGCAGTGGGCGCTGCCTGCCGCTGCGCTTCGGCTCAGGGGGACTGGTGGCGGCAGCGGCGCTTGCTCTCTTGGCTCAGGTAAGGTAGGTAGGCTAGAGAGCAAGCACCTGCCTGCCTTCCCCGAGCGAGCACCACTGCCAGTCCCCCGAGCCGAAGCGCAGCAGGTGCTTGGCTCGGGGAAGGCTGGCAGGCAGGCGGCAACTGCCCCGGCAAGCAGCGCCCATGCTCTCCACTTTTCCAGCAACCGGCAGAGACGAGCAGAACACAAAGGCGAACCAGAAAGGTGGCAAAGGAAGATCAGCTGTAGCACGGGAAGCTGACAGCTGATCTTCCTTTGCCTTCTGTATCAGCTGTAGCGTGGGCCAGCTGTTTGGCAGCTTCGTCTTGCGAAATGCGGCCATAGAAACCTTCGTCTTGTGAGACACCTCGCTCAACCAAAACACTGTCGTCTTGTGAGTTTTTCGTTGCGCGAGGCATTCGTCTTGCGAGGTACCACTGTATTTGATACCTGGAGACAGAAGAATCCCACTGAAAAGGATATTACCTATTTTTCTGAAGATAAAAAATTGGGAGGCAGAATCAATGCAGTCTGGGCCTTGAAAAAATTGACATTGAGTCTGGTAAAAGCAGAGATTTTGAACAAATCTCTCTCAGACCATAATCCAGTTACCATACACATAAAATTTAAAAAATATACAAGAGGGAGGTGGAGCGTGAATGACGAGGTATGGAGAGGAGCAAACAGTGAATAAAATGAGGGAATTATTGAAGGAATTTTTTGAAATGGCGAGAATATGGAAGGATAAAGAAAATGATATTATGGAAATAAGTAAACAAATAAGGGAGAATGAAAAAGAATTGTTTAAAAAAATCCAAAACAAGAGATTATAATCCAAAATATTAAAATTTTACAATCCCAACTAACTAATTTAATAAATAAAAAGGTAGAAAATAAGATCAAATAGACAAAACAAATGTATTTTGCATTGGCCAATAAACCTGGTAAAATGTTGTCTTGGTTAACAAATGAGAAACAAGCAGATAGGGTTATAAATAAGATTATTGAACAAGGAAAAGAAATTACAGATATAGACCAAATAAAAAATTATGTTTAGGAATTTTTATAAAAAATTATATGAATTGGAATGTAAGGAAGAGAATAAAATTAAAGGGTATGTAAGCGAAAATAAAATTCCCGAAATAGATGGCAAGCAATTAAGCAATTTAAACTTGTGTATAGAGTCGGAAGAAATAAGAGAGGTGATAAGGAAAATGGAAACTGGGAAATCACCAGGCCCAGACGGAATACTGACTATATATTATAAGAAATTAGAAGTAGTAATCCCTAGACTTAAAAAGATCATGAATGAGATAAGGGAAGAAGGGAAAAACCCCGACTCTTGGTATGAAACGTTGATAACCTTACTACCAAAACAAGGAACGGACCCAAACATAGAAGAAATCTAGAAACCGGACATGACATAAAAAAGGACCCACTAGCAGATCAAAGAGCTGCTTTGGAGCGGCTGTCTTTGGAAGGAGTAGTAGGTGGAAAAATGGATATTGTAAGTGACTCTGAAAATGGCCAATCTTAAAATATTAAGCTGGAATGTGAACGGTTTGAATAAGAAAGGTAAACACAATAGAATTGGACATGTAATTTCTAAACAAAAATTTGATATAAACTTTCTTCTGGAAACACATATTGCAAAAAAGCACAAAAGAGTTCCAATTAATAAAAGATTAGGAATGGATTTCATCTCAGCAGATAACGCAAAAAGAGAGGGGTTGTCTTCTATATTAATCCTGCACTAGAACCCAAATTGATTCAAAAAGATGAGAAAGGTAGAATTTTAATAGTAGAAATAAAAATTCAAGGAGAGAAGATAATTTTAGTTGGAATATATGCCTCAAATGAGGGGGGAAAACAGCCCCCCCCCAAAAGGAAACAGAATTACTTGAATATGCAGATCAAAAAATTATCTTAATAGGAGACTTTAATGGAGTTCCATCATTAGAAAAGGACAGATCATCTAGGGAAAAGGATACGAAAGAAGGCAGATTACCAAAGACCTTCTTTGATTTGGTTCAAAACTTAAATCTGATAGATATTTGGAGAGTAAAACATTTGTTTGATAAACACTTCACTTTTTATTCCCATGTTCATGATAGCAGTTCAAGGATAGATGCCTCATGGATTTCCAAAGAGTTGGAACCCAAAATTAAAAAAATAAATAAAAATCTGAGGACATTGTCAGACCACAATTCCATGATAATGGAAATTCAAAAGGAAGGTCAAACTACATATAGATGGAGATTGAATTAGGGTTTATTAGAAGATCAAAATTTTATGGCAAAAACAAAGAAGACCCTGGGGGATTATTTTGAAATAAACCTCCGAGACAGACTAAATTACAGATGGTTTGGGGTGTGAGCAAGGCCGTGATGAGTGGATTGTTTATACAGCAAAATTCAATCAAAAGGAAATTGAAAGAAAAAGGGGAAAAGAAATTTTAGATGAAATTATGAAAAATTATGGTTGGACAGTGTTCTCGAAGCTACGAACATGAGTTTGACCAAACTGCGGGAGGCAGTGCAAGACAGGAGTGCCTGGCGTGCTATGGTCCATGGGGTCACGAAGAGTCGGACATGACTAAACGACTAAACAACAACAACAATGGAAAAGGAGAAGGAATTTTCAAAAAAAGTTAATAAAGAGTCAGTAAAACAAGCAATTAGAATATTACAAACTCAATATTCTATGATAGTTAATTTCCAAGTCAGTTGGAAAATAAAAAATGAAGCAGAAATATTTTCAACATGCCAATAAATCAGGAAAACTGCTAGCGTGGTGTGGCAAATGTCAAACTGTTATGTTATGTTTTTGTTTCACAACCAACCTATCGAAGGGTTAACCCAGACTCCTGGTTAACTGGCAGCAACATTCCATGGGAGGCGTGGCCTGCATGGGGTTTAAATGGAAAGGGGAACAGTTATGTCAGTTGGCGGTTGAGGGTTTTTTGTGTGGGAGCTTGGGTGGTTTTGGAGAAGGTAGACTTAGAGTAGATGAAGTAATAATAATAGTTTAGTAGATGAGGTAGTTAATAGGAACTCTGTTATTTGATTACTAAGAAATGTTACCTGTGAAATTAAGTTCGTACCAATGTTACCAGAAAGCAACCATTAAGATTCAAGCCAATAAATATCCATCTTTAAAGTGTCATACCAGTAAATCGTCTATTTCATTTTCCAGCTAAGGTATCCAGGAACCCAGTTGGTGGGGAACTCTTTTAAACTGTCAAAACTGCCTTTTAGAGGAGGAAGGTTAGTTGTGGCTGAGAGTGCACCAAGAAAAGGAGGGGGGCTAAAGGAGGAGACAGGTTCTGAGCGATAATAAAGTTACCTCAGGAAGGAGGTTAGCTTTAGAGTAAGGGAGTTTCTAGTGAAGTGAAAACCCTTATCTGAGTACACATAGGAACAGTCTTACTTATAGCTCCAAGTCTATATAGGTACCTGGTCACGTTTAGGCTGGAAGAGGACTCTCTTTTATTTTTGAAAACCCACAAGTGCTAGAGGGTTTAAAGAAAGGCTAGAGGGATAAGTGGGAGGTTTGATTTACCTCAGAAATCCCTGTTAGTGCTTTTAATAATTGAGAGGTCAGAGTTATAAGACTGAAAGTGAGAGGACTTTCGTCTCACGTGGCAATTGAAAAAAGTGAACAAAGAAAATTCATAAAATCAATATAAATGGGAAACTTACAGATAAGATAGAGGAAATAAGAGAAGCATTTGTGGAATACTTCTCAGAATTCTATAAAAAGGGAAAGGAAAAGCATTTCAAAATAGAGGAATATATAAAAAATAGTAATCTACCAAAAATAAAAGAGGAACAATCAGTGATTTTAAATACCCAAATAACAGCTGAAGAGGTCTTAGACGTAACAAATTGGACAAAAAGTGGTAACTCTCTAGGACCAGATGGATTAATGGCAAAATATTATAAAAAGTTAAATGAACAGTTAGTGAATCCATTAAAAGATGTGATGAATGAGATTTTAAAGACAGGTGAAATCCCAGGAACATGGAAGGAAGCTTATATAACAGTGATTCCAAAATAGGATTCAGATTTAATGCAAATTAAAAATTACAGACCTATTTCATTATTAAATAATGATTTTAAATTACTTGCAAATATTTTAGCTAATAGATTGGGGGGGGGGGGGAATTAGGAGAATATATACATCAAGATCATGCAGGGTTTCTTCCAGGTAGACAAATGAAAGAGAATATAAGAAATATATTGAATGTGGTAGAATACCTGGAGGTAAAAAATGAAAAGAATAAAGCAGCAATGACGTTTACAGATGCTGAAAAAGCTTTTGATAAGGTTTCTTGGGATTTCATGAAAAAAATTGCTTGAAGAAATTAATTGTGGATATAAATTTTCAAAAGGAATACAAGCAATTTATTCAGAACAAAATGTGAAATTAATTGTAAACCAGGTGATAATGAAAGAATGCAAGATACAAAAAGGAACTAGGCAAGGATGCCAGCTATCACCGTTACTGTTTATCTTGGTCCTGGAAGTACTTGCAAGAAATATAAGAGCAGATAAAGAGATTATAGGGATAAAAACTGGAAAAAAATGAATTTAGATTGAAAGCTTTTGCTGATGATTTAGTAATTACGATAGAAGATCCAAAAAATTCTCTCCCTAGGGTCATAGAGAATATTCAAGAATTTGGGGAAGTACCAGGATTTAAATTAAATAAAAATAAAAATAAATTATTAGTTAAAAATTTAAAAGAAGAGGTGAAAAAAGATTTGACGCAAAGTACTGAGATAAAAATTCACAAAAAAGTAAAATATTTAGGGATAGGGTTAACAGCAAGAAATATAAATGTGTATAACCACAATTATGAAAAAGTATGGTGTGAGATAAAAAGGATTTTAGAAATATGGAGTAGAATGAACCTTTCCCTATTAGGAAGAATTGTGGTGGTGAAAATTAATGTATTGCCGAAAATGCTCTTTCTTTTTCAGACAGTCCCAGTAATAGTTAAGGATGATTGCCTCAAAAGATGGCAAAAGGATATTTCTAAGTTTGTCCGGGGGTGGGGGGCAATGATTAAACATAAGATACATAGAGATACAAAAGAAAGAGGAGGCTTCACCCTCCCAGACTTTAAATTGTATTATGAGGCTGCATGTTTGGTGTGGATTAGGGATTAGGGACTGACAGGATAAAACTGGAAAAGGAAGAAGCATTAGATTTCATAGAATCATAGAATCATAGAATCATAGAGTTGGAAGAGACCACAAGGGCCATCCAGTCCAACCCCCTGCCAAGCAGGAAACACCATCAAAGCATTCCTGACAGATGGCTGTCAAGCTTCTGCTTAAAGACCTCCAAAGAAGGAGACTCCACCACACTCCTTGGCAGCAAATTCCACTGCCGAACAGCTCTTACTGTCAGGAAGTTCTTCCTAATGTTTAGGTGGAATCTTCTTTCTTGTAGTTTGAATCCGTTGCTCCGTGTCCGCTTCTCTGGAGCAGCAGAAAACAACCTTTCTCCCTCCTTTATATGACATCCTTTTATATATTTGAACATGGTTATCATATCACCCCTTAACCTTCTCTTCTCCAGGCTAAACATACCCAGCTCCCTAAGCCGTTCCTCATAAGGCATCGTTTCCAGGCCTTTGACCATTTTGGTTGCCCTCTTCTGGACACGTTCCAGCTTATCAGTATCCTTCTTGAACTGTGGTGCCCAGAACTGGACACAATACTCCAGGTGAGGTCTGACCAGAGCAGAATACAGTGGTACTATTACTTCCCTTGATCTAGATGCTATACTCCTATTGATGCAGCCCAGAATTGCATTGGCTTTTTTAGCTGCTGCATCACACTGCTGACTCATGTCAAGTTTGTGGTCAACCAAAACTCCTAGATCCTTTTCACATGTACTGCTCTCAAGCCAGGTGTCTCCCATCCTGTATTTGTGCCTTTCATTTTTTTTGCCCAAATGTAGTACTTTACATTTCTCCTTGTTAAAATTCATCTTGTTTGCTTTGGCCCAGTTGTCTAATCTGTTAAGGTCATTCTGAAGTGTGATCCTGTCCTCTGGGGTGTTAGCCACCCCTCCCAACTTGGTGTCATCTGCAAACTTGCTCAGGATTCCCTCAAGCCCATCATCCAAGTCATTGATAAAGATGTTGAACAAGACTGGGCCCAAGACAGAACCCTGTGGCACCCCACTAGTCACTACTCTCCAGGATGAGGAGGAGCCATTGATGAGCACCCTTTGGGTTCGGTCAGTAATCCAGCTACAAATCCACTGAATGGTAGCATTGTCTAGCCCACATTTTACCAGCTTCTTTACAAGAATATCATGGGGCACCTTGTCAAAGGCCTTGCTGAAATCAAGATAGGCTACATCCACAGCGTTCCCTTCATCTACCAGGCTTGTAATTCTGTCAAAAAATGAGATCAGATTAGTCTGACATGACTTATTTTTCAGGAACCCATGCTGACTTTTAGTGATCACAGAGTTTCTTTCTAGGTGCTCACAGACTGTTTGCTTAATGATCTGCTCTAGAATCTTTCCTGGTATTGATGTCAGGCTGACTGGGCGGTAATTGTTTGGGTCCTCTCTTTTCCCCTTTTTGAAAATAGGGACAACATTTGCCCTCCTCCAGTCTGCTGGAACTTCGCCTGTTCTCCAGGAATTTTCAAAGATTATTGCCAGTGGTTCTGAAATCACCTCTGCCAGTTCTTTTAATACTCTTGGATGTAATTCATCTGGCCCTGGAGACTTGAATACATCTAAACTAGCCAAGTATTCTTGTACTACCTCCTTACTTATTCTGGGCTGTGTTTCCCCTGCTGAATCATCTGCTCCATATTCTTCAGGTCGGGCGTTGTTTTCTTTCTTGGAGAAGACAGAGGCAAAGAAGGCATTGAGGAGTTCTGCCCTTTCTCTGTCCCCTGTTTGCATTTCACCATCTTCTCCTCTGAGTGACCCCACTGTTTCCTTGTTTTTCCTTTTGCTACGGACATACCCATAAAAGCCCTTTTTGTTGCTTTTAACCTCTCTGGCGAGCCTGAGTTCATTCTGTGCTTTAGCTTTTCTGACTTTGTCTCTACACGTGCTGGCTATATGTTTGAATTCCTCTCTGGAGATTTCCCCCCTTTTCCATTTTTTGTACATATCCCTTTTAAATCTTAACTCAGTCAAAAGTTCTTTAGATAGCCAGCCTGGCTTCTTTAGGCACCTTCCATGTTTCCGTCTCATTGGTATTGCCTGAAGTTGTGCTTTTAATATCTCCCTTTTAACAAACTCCCAACCATCATGAACTCCCTTCCCTTTTAGTATTACTGTCCATGGGATTTCACCCAGCGTTTCCCTAAGTTTTCTGAAGTCGGCTTTCTTAAAGTCTAGAATTTGGACCTTAGTATGCTTGGTTGCTCCTTTCCGCTGGATAATAAACTCCAGAAGAGCATGGTCACTCCCACCTAATGATCCTGCCACTTCTACCCCACTAACCAAGTCATCACTATTGGTTAGGACCAGATCTAAAATGGCTGATCCTCTTGTTGCTTCTCCCACTTTCTGGACAATGAAGTTGTCTGCAAGGCCAGTGAGGAATCTGTTCGACCTTATGCTCTTGGCTGAGTTTGACATCCAACAAATATCAGGATAGTTGAAATCCCCCATTACTACTATCTCACTTCCTTTGGAATGCTTGGCCATCTGTTCCAGGAAGGCATCATCTGTGTCCTCAGTTTGGCTTGGGGATCTATAGTAAACTCCCACAATGAGATCACTGTTGTTTTTCTCTCCCTTAATTTTGACCCAGATACTCTCAATTTGGCTTTGAAGTTTTAAATCCTGGATCTCTTCACAGGTATACATATCCCTAACATATAAAGCTACTCCTCCTCCTTTCCTGTTTGGTCTATTTCTCTTAAATAGATTGTATCCCTCTATTACTACATTCCAGTCATGAGACTCATCCCACCAGGTTTCAGTGATGCCTATTATGTCATATTTGGAAGGTCACGATAACAGATATGGATGGCATGCATACTTATGGTATGGGAAAGGGAAAGTACATAAAGGATTCTACAATCATATACTTAGAAAATCACTAATGAAAGTGTGGGAGAGGTACAAAAACTTAATAGAACAAAAAACACCTTGGTGGTTATCACCAATTGAAACTTCATTACTCAAACCGCTTGGTAAAAAGGGGAAGTGGCCTACCTATAGAGATCTATTGAGAGATCAAGAAGGAAAATGGAAATTAAAAGAGTATGACTAAAGTAAAGAACATTTTCAGAGTTGGTTACATTACAGACAATTAAATGAGATGTACAAGGAGGATAATAAAAAAGGGTTTGGCTATACAATCTCTAGATTCCACAAGGAGGTTATAGAAGAAGACGTAAAGCTATTGAAGAAAGCATATAGCATTCTGCTAGAATGGGAAATGAAAGATAAGGAAGTCAAATCACTTATGATCAAATGGACGCAAGATATAGGACATAATATACAATTTGAGGACTGGGAAAAATTGTGGAAGGTAGATTTGAAATTCACAGATTGTTCTCTATTGAAGGAAAATTATATGAAAATGATGTATAGATGGTACATTACACCAGTAAAAAATGGCAAAAATGTACAAAACTGGGTCAAATACATGTTGGAAATGTAAAGAAAAAGAAGGTACTTCATATCATATGTGGTGGGAATGTAGATAAGTCAAAAAGTGTTGGGAGATGAAGGTTCCGGTTTCCGCCTGCAGGAATGGCTGACCTTTTTTCCATCCCTCCGACCTTCATGAGGAATTTGGCGGCTGCTAGGGGAGTAAATGGCAGCCCCCTACCCTCTCCGGGGGTTACGGAGAGGGGCCGCTGGCCCGCGATGCCCCCAAACCCACTCCGATTGTTTAAGGAGTGGGGGGGGGCTTGGGCAAAGCACTTACGAGGAATGTCGGAACTCCCGGACGCCAAACTGCATGGCGGGATCTCCATGATTAAAGAAGATAATTAGGCTAAATTTCATGGACATGCTTCAGAAGGAGGGGCAGAAGCTCTGTTTACTGCCGAGGAATTTACGCTGCTGAGGGTGAGGAGTGAAAGGCTGTATTTTATCTGGAAGAAGGATTGATGGGGACGGAACGATAAGGGAAGTGAGGTTTTTTTTGTTTTCTTTCATATACTCTACGAGTTACACCATACCTTCCCGGACGTGATATCCTTGCTTGTTTGGAACGAACGAGAAATAAAAGATATCTGTGGGAGTTGAACTTTATAAACTTGATATTGAACATACTTTTTGAAGATGTAAAATTGTGGACGAGAAAAGCCCCCCTCTAATTGGATAGAAGGAGTGCCTGGAAAGCGTTCGGAGGATTTATGAGCTGTGACGCACTTTGAATTTGAACAGCGACCTGAAGCTAAGTTCAACTATAGGGCAAGGAGAGCCACTAATTTATCAAGAGTCTATGCATAAGTGATGCCTGGGTCTTCTGCCTGGAAAAGCTGTAAATTCTATAAAGATCATTAATGAGAAGAAAACGAAAGTGACTTGAGTTTTCTAAGATGGTGCTGCTCAGTGTTGAAAGACCGACGCAACAGGGACGCTCCAGACCAAGAAGATTTATGGGGAGGCCGGACTGATTAACTCACACAGGAGAAAGAACATATGTGAAATCTCGTTTGATACTTATCTCAGCAGCTGGGAAAAAATTGGATGAAAGAGGAAAACATCTTTGTGACTGTAGGAGAGAGATCTGGACTGTTATAGACTTTGAGCAATGATTTGGACTTTAGAAAAAGACGGCAGTGGGCAGCTGCGAGGAATCCCCAATTTCTTGAAGCATGGGAACCCCGAAATTTTTTAGATGATTTGGCATAACATTCGGTCTGATTGATATGTATTTGTATAATTTGAAATAATGGATGTGATATAATTGTTTTTAATTGGAAAATTAATAAAAATATATTATAAAAAAAGTGTTGGGAGATGATATACAATGAATTGAAAAAAATGTTCAAAATTACATTTGTAAAAAAACCCAGAAGCATTTCTGTTAGGGATCTTAGGACAAGGACAAGGAAAACAAACAAAAAAATATTCATGTGTGCTACAACAGTGGCAAGAGTCTTGTTAGCGCAAAAATGGAAGACTGACGAAATCCCAATGAAAGAACAATGGCAAGAAAGATTGATGAGTTATGCATACAAACTATGTGAGGACAACCGTGACTTCAAGGAAGAATGGGAACTTTTTACAAATTATTTTAAAAGACAACAAAAGGATTTGGACTCCTTGGCATGTTTTGAATAAACATCCACAATTTTATCAGTAGAACAGATGATAGATAAGGTAATGATACTGTATAAGAGACTGAAGAGAAATAAAGAAAAAGATGTGGGGAAGCATGAACTTATCACTATAGGGAAGGATATCAGGAATCAAAATGAATGTGTTGCCAAGAATGTTATTTTTATTTCAATCAACACGCTTGATCAGCAATGAAGGACACTTCAAAGAGTGGCAAAAAGATATAACTAGATTTATCTGGCAGGAGGCGAAGCCAAGAATAAAATATAAATTGCTAATGGATTCTATAGGCAGTGGTGGATTCTCCCTACCAGCTTTAAGACTATACTCTGAGGCATCCTGTCTATGCTGGGTAAGGGAATGAATATTATTAAAAATCACAGATATTTTAGACCTTGAAGGTTCTGACAATAGGTATGTCTGGCATTACATAGAGCTTTCTTAAATCATATTGTAAGAAAATTGGTTAATGAGGTATGGGGAAAATATAAAAATCTACTAGAAAAAAAACACCATGGTGGCTCTCCCCACTAGAAGCAATAGCCTTAAAAAAATGAATATGAGAAATGACTGTGGAACGTATAATGAGTTGTTAATGGAAGTAGAATTCCAATTGAAATTGAAGATGTTTGAGGACATAAGAGAATTACTAACTGACTGAGTTCAACACCATCAACTAAATTATATATTCAAGATGGACAAAAAGAATGGAATGGTTTTTCTCATGAAACCTCTAAATTTGAAAAAGAGCTTTTGGGGAACAAAACAAATTTACTCTCAAGAACGTATAAATTAATACTAGAATGGTATACAAAAGACTACAAAAGATGAGCAGGTTAAATCAGCAATGATACACCGGGTGAAAGATTTTGGGTATAATATACAACTTGCAGCATGGGAGAACTTAGGGAATTGAAATTTAAAATTCACAGCATGTTGTATGCTGAAAGAAAATTATATGAAAATGATTTATCATTGATATTTAACTCCCAGTCAATTAGCAAAAAAGTATAAAACAGGGTCAAATATATGTTGGAAATGTAAGGAAAAAGAAGGCACCTTTTATCAAATGTGGTGAACATGTAAGGTAGTAAAGGAATTTTGAGAAATGATATTTAATGAATTGAAAAAAAAGGTTTAATTCCCCCCCCCCCAAAAAAACCCATAGCCTTTCTTTTAGGAATTCTAGGTGCCGAAATCCCAAAGGAGCAGAAAAGACTACTGTATGTACGTGACCACAGCTGCATGGATGTTATTGGCCCAGAGATGGAAAGAAGATAAAGTCCCTACCAGAGAAGAATGGGAGATAAAGTTGGTGGATCATGCCGAAATGGCAAAAATGAGCAGAAGAATCAGAAATCAGAAAAAATTTAAGGAATTGGGGAAGTTTATAATCTATCTTTAAAAACCATAGTAAACAGCTAAAAGTCTTAGTGTGGTTGGAATACCACTTGTAGTTTAATGGTGAATTTTGGACATAATAGAAATGTAAAAGATTTGGATTATTATAAAAGATGCAGGAGGAAATGGCTAACAATCGGACCCACAAAGGGGAGGAGGAAAGTCCCAGAGATTCTTTGGAATCTTGCTTTTACATTGTATGTTGATATGTGATTGCAAAATTTTAATTTGAAAAACCTAATAAATTCATTTATAAAAAAGAAAAAAGACTTTGGCGACCACAAGTTGGACCTGGAAAAGAAGCAGAAGGACTTCCGGTCTGCCGCCATTACCGTTCGGCAGGGGAAACCTCGGTCTTCGAGGACCCTAGCACAAAGGAGGAGGGGGGGAGCCGCACGAGTGCTGCGGCCTCCCGGACAAACCCCAGAACGGGCTTTCTGGGGACATGGAGACTCAGCGGAGCTCCTTCAAGTCTCGCTCACTGCCCGGGAAGCTCTTTTTTTAGAGCCTCGAGAGCAGGCTGAGGGGAGCCTTGAGTCAATTTGCTACCTCCTTAGTGCGAAGCTCTGAGCCGATGGGATTGGAGCGGCAGATACTTCAAAAACTAGAAGATTTGGACCGTGGATGCTGTGAGTAAAAATTGGACGATAATTTAAGAAGTAATTTGGCCACGGGAGGAGATCAAAAAGAACGGAGGTCGATCTCCCCCTACTGAGTGTGTGTGAGACGCAGCTAGCTAGCCTGCAGCCAAGATGTCGGATAGGAAGTTTTCAATTTCCTTTAAAAGCGAACTTAAAATCTTTCCCCTTGTTGCAGAGCAAGGGGGAGAAATTGAATGAGTGGAAATCCTGCAAAAAAAGCCTCTAAATTTTGTCTGGAAAAACCCTCCTGTAAGCTGGGAGCGGGACCCAGGAGGCTTAGGGGAGCCGCCATTGTGACGTCATAAAGGAAAGGAAATCTTTTATTCCTTTGAACTATTGAACTGCATTGTTAAACCTGTCAAAACAACAAGAATGTGAATATCTGTCAAAAATGGATTTGCATGTGAAAAACTGAGTCAAAAAATAAGAGTTGGGACTTCCGGATTAAGCGCCATTGCTGGCAGACGGGGAGAAAATTGCTCCCGTCTCTTTGAGGGTTTTAGGGGCTCCGCAGAGCACGCAGACCCCCCCGAACTTCAGGAAGAGCGTCCTGAAGACTTGGAGACTTGGCTGTCCTTTTTGGACCTCCCCCCCGGGAGCCCTAATAAGGGCGATGAGAGCGGGGGAAGTGGAGGCACGGACACAAACAAGTCCACCACTTTCCTCAAAGGGAGAAGTTCCTGGAGCTGGCGGCAGATTGAGCGCTTAATTTCCTTCATGAAAAGTTACAAAATCGGGACACTTTGGTCACAGTGAGTAAAAGAAACAAAGTTTTTTAAAAAATCTGGACTTAATCGGGAGAGCTTTAAATCACGGAGGTCGAGCTCCCCCCTCCTGTGGCAAAAGTGAAAGAAAAGTCTAGCTTCCACTCCCCAAGTGGTGCTTTATGTTAAAGAGAAATTAAAGCCGAAATTAATATTCAAGGATGAAGAAGGAAGATATGTTGCAGTGGAAATATCATCGCAAGGCGAAAAATTTTTAATTCTGGGAATTTATGCACCAAATGAAGGAAAATCGAATTTTTTTAAGAAGTTACATGATAAACTCTTGGACTATTTGGATTATAAATTATGTTTGATGGGAGACTTGAATGGAGTGGTCTCTACGCTAATGGACAGATCACAAAAACAGACTTGCATTAACGAAGGAAGACTGCCGAAGTCTTTCTTCGAATTGATCGAAAATTTTGATCTGATTGATACTTGGAGATTGAAAAATCCATTGGGAAAAAACCAAACTTTTTTCTCAAATTCCAAATAATCGTGGAGTCGTCTCGATTACATATGGATTACAAGAGAGCTAGGACCAAGAATAAATGATGTTGAAATTTGCCCAAGAACTTGCTCCGATCATAATGCGGTGCTATTGGACTTAAAGATATCTCTTCAGGGAACTTTCAGATGGAGAATGAATGATGCCTTAGTAAGAAACGAGAAAATAGTGGAGAAAGCCCAAAAAACATTGAAAGACTATTTTGATATAAACCTGAGGACCAAAATTGAGAAAAAAACTATTTGGGACGCCAGTAAAGCAGTGATGAGAGGATTTCTGATTCAACAGAATGCAATAAAGAAAAAAGAAAGCAATGCGAATATAGAAAGGATCCTAAACCAGATGAAAGAAAAAGAAAGGAAATTGAGAGGAAATCCTAAGAATCAACAGGTTCAGAAAGAAATCAAGGCATTGCAAACCCAATTTTCTCAATTGATGAATCAAGAGATTGAATCAAAAATTAAATGGATGAAACAGAAATCATTTGATTCAGCAAATAAATGTGGAAAACTACTGGCATGGCAATTGAAAAAGAGGCAGAAACTGAATACCATCACAAATCTCATGCAAGACGGGAAACATCTGGAGCACCCGACAGAGATACAAAAATGTTTTCAAAAGTATTTTAAACAACTGTACAAGCAAGAAAATCAAAGTAAAGATGAGGTGGAGCAGTTCTTGGATGAATACGGACTGCATAAAATCCCAGAGGAAAAAAAATCCCTACTTTCCCAACAGATATCAACGCAAGAAGTGGAACACGCGATACAACAAATGCAGTCGGGCAAGACCCCAGGACCGGACGGTCTTACAGCTGCGTATTATAAGACAATGAAGGACTGGCTAGTTCAACCTTTGAAAGACTTATGTAATGAAATTCTGAACGGAGGAGAGGCCCCCGAATCTTGGAAAGAGGCATACATCACGCTGATACCGAAACCGGACACGGATAGAACCCAAGTTAAGAATTATCGCCCAATCTCCTTACTTAATGTGGATTACAAAATATTTGCCAACATTTTAGCCTCCAGATTGAAGAAGGTTTTGAAAGATTTTATTCACCATGATCAAGCTGGCTTCCTCCCGGGGAGGCATATGAAGGATAACATTAGGAATGTAGTGGATATTTTGGAAATGTTGGAGCAGAAAATAAACAAAAAAGCCATTTTGATGTTTATAGATGCAGAGAAGGCTTTTGATAATATTTCTTGGTTGTTTTTAAAAAGGAATTTAGAAAAAATGGGGATGGGCAAAAAAATTTGAATAGAGTAAAGGCAATCTATTCAGAGCAAAAAGCTAAGATAATTGTGAATAATATGGTGTCAGAAGAAATTAGAATTGAAAAAGGTGTCCCCTCTCTCCTTTACTTTTTATATCGGTCCTGGAAGTCTTGCTCGATAGCATTAGGAAAGACGATGAAATAAGAGGTGTGACTGTAGGGAAGAAACAATATAAACTTAAAGCCTTTGCTGATGATTTAGTGTTAACTTTGCAGGATCCAGAGTCCAGTGCACAGAGGGCACTGGAAGTAATTCAAGAATTTGGAAGGGTAGCAGGTTTCAAATTGAATAAATCAAAAAACAAAGTATTAGATAAAAATTTGAATATTGAGGAGAGAGAAAAATTGCAAGAAGCAACTGGTCTATCTTTAGTTAAGAAAGTGAAATACCTTGGTGTTAACATGACTTCTAAAAATTTGAATCTGTTTAAAGACAATTATGTGAAATTATGGAATGAAGTTAAGAAAGATTTAGAAATTTGGACCAAATTGAAATTGTCTCTGTTGGGTCGTATAGCAACTGTTAAGATGAATGTATTGCCAAAGATGTTATTTATGTTTCAATCATTGCCAATAATAGAAAAGCTGAATTGTTTTAAGGAATGGCAAAAGGCGCTATCGAAATTCATATGGCAAGGGAAGAAGCCAAGAATCAAATATAAGATACTGCCAGATGATAAGCAAAGAGGAGGCTTCTCCCTGCCTGATTTTAAAATATACTATGAAGCAGCTCCCTTTTGCTGGTTGAAAGAGTGGTTTACATTGGAAAATTCAGATATTTTGGATTTAGAAGGTTATGACAATGTATATGGTTGGCATGCATATGTATGGTACGACAAAGTAAAAGCCCACAGAGGCTTTAAAAGGCATATAATTAGAAATTCATTGTATAAAGTTTGATCCAGATATAAAGATTTATTAGAAAGGAAAACACCTAAATGGATTTCACCCTTGGAGGCCAAGGTTCGTAAAAGGTTAAATACAGAGACCGGTTGGCCGAAATATAGAGACTTATTGATTGAAGATGGAGACCAATTTAAGTTAAAAACATATGAGGAGTTGAAAGGTAAATTAGATGATTGGCTCCAATATCATCAGATAAATGAAGTGTTTAAAATGGATAGAGAAATTGGTTTTCAATCAGAGAAGTCAAAGGTGGAAACAGAATTATTAGAACCTAAGACAAAAATACTTTCCAGAATGTATAAACTGTTGCTAGAATGGCATACGAAAGATGAACAAATAAAAAATGCGATGATTTTGTGGGCAAAGGATGTGGGACACAACATCATGATTGAGGAATGGGAAAAGTTGTGGAAGGAGAATATTAAGTTTACTGTGTGTAGTTTATTAAAGGAGAATATAATGAAGATGATGTACAGATGGTATCTTACACCAGTAAAATTAGCAAAGATATACCACAACCATGATAACAAATGTTGGAAATGTAAGAAAGAATTAGGCTCATTTTACCACATGTGGTGGACATGTCCACTAGTGGATGACTTCTGGAATAAGATTTATAATGAACTTAAGAAAGTGCTGAAAAGCACATTTGTTAAGAAACCAGAGGCATTCCTAGTGGGCATTGTAGGAAAGGAGATCCCTAAGAAGAAGGTATCTTTTTTTATGTATGCCACTACAGCAGCGAGACTTTTGATTGCGAAACACTGGAAACAGCAAACATTACCAACGATTGATGAATGGCAGATGAAAAAAGTCTAGCTTCCACAGCAGGACTGTAAATAATTACTTTGATATTTCTAAATCTTTAAAACTTCTGAGCAGAGAGCAGGGCTCTAGGAAGAGAAACCCTGCAAGACATTTGTTAAAAGCAATTGAAAATCGTTTCTGTTCTTCTCCGGGAGTGGAGATCTGATCACCTCAGCTGAGCATTATGATGTCACAATGAGAATGAGGTTGTGAACTTCTGTTTCCTATTGTCTGGCTTTGAACTATCTACTGCATTTCTGAGCTGAGAAATAAGACTAACGCTAAGGGGATTTGCAACATTTAACCCCTCTTCAGTGGGTAAAGCATAAAATACTTTGTATAGAGATTGGAAAACATGGAATACAGTGTATCTCTTTCAGTCTGGTTATTATAGAACATTGTGACTGTGGTTTCTTTTGGCTGGGAAAATTCCAGATAAGCTTGACCTTGAAGCTCCTGGCTCAGTGACTGAATAATTTGTTTACCCTCTTGGTGAGCATAACAACAGTATGTCAGGCACAGAGAGAGCATCAGGAGCCTCATCAAGAGGAAAGAAAAAATAAATTTCAACACCATTTGAGGAACAAGTTCTACAGGCCCTGGCACTTTTGAAAGAGGGGCGAGACCATGATTCAGAAGAACTATAGAGAACCACTGAAGAGCAGAAGGGGACTACAGAGGAGTTGAAACAAATGAAAGGAGAACTTGGCTCTCTGACCAAGGAAATTCTTGGATTACATTACCAGAAGACGTTGAAGGTTCAGGAAACTCAGATCATCCTGTTTAAAGATATTCCAAAAAAAAATTCTCGACCTGAGGACCCAATATACAGATTTGACGATCGCTTTAATGTTTGTTGGGGGACTTGAATGGGGTTGTTTCGACATTAATGGACAGGTCACAAAGACAGAAAATTACAAATGAAGGAAGACTTCCAAAGTCTTTGTTTGAATTGGTCGACAACTTGGACTTAATTGATACTTGGAGGTTGAAAAACCCACTCGAAAAAGACTAAACTTTTTTCTCTGATGCATATTTTGCCTGGAGTCGTTTTGATTATATTTGGATTACAAGAGAGTTAGCTCCGAGAATAAATAATGTGGAAATATGTCCAAGAACTTGCTCGGACCATAATGCAGTGCTATTGGACTTGAAAACATCTCTGCAGGGTACTTTCAGATGGAGAATGAACGATGCATTGTTTAGAAATGAGAAAATTGTGGAGAAAGCTCAAAAAACTTTGAAAGACTATTTTGAAATAAACTTGAAGACAACACTTGAAAATAAGACAATTTGGGATGCAAGCAAAGCTGTTATGAGAGGATTTTTGATTCAGCAAAATGCAATCAAGAAAAAAGAACAAAATGCAAAGAAAGAGAACATTTTAAACCAAATGAAAGAAAAAGAAAAGAAATTAAGAAGCAATCCTAAGAATAAGCAGATACAAAAAGAAATCAAAGCATTACAAACACAGTTCTCCCAATTGGTTAACCAAGAGATTGAAAGGAAAATTAAATGGATGAAACAAAACTCGTTTGATTCTGTGAACAAATGTGGAAAATTACTTGCTTGGCAACTGAGAAAGAGACAGAAACAGAATACCATCACAAATCTTGTTCAAGAAGGAAAGAATCTGGAACACCCAACTGAGATCAGAAAATGTTTCCAAAAATATTACAGGCAACTGTATAAAAAAGGAAAAGAAGATAAAGATAATGTGGAGCAATTTCTGGATAAAAATGGACTGCAGAAAATTCCTGAAGATAAAAAATCCCTACTTAGTCAACAAATTTTGAGACAAGAAGTAGAACAGGCAATAATGCAAATGCAATTGGGTAAAACACCAGGACCGGATGGATTAACAGCTAAATATTACAGAGTGATGAAAGACTGGCTGATTCAGCCATTAACGGATTTATGTAAAAAATATTGAGAGGAGGAGAGGTACCGGAGTCCTGGAAAGAGGCCTACATCACTCTGATACCTAAGCCAGATACAGACAGAATTCAAGTTAAAAATTATCGTCCGATTTCCTTATTGAATGTGGATTACAAAATATTTGCAAATATCTTGGCTTCCAGATTGAAAAAAGTTCTTAAAGATCTTATCCACCATGACCAAGCGGGAGACACATGAAAGACAATATTACCCGGGAGACACATGAAAGACAATATTAGGAACGTGATGGACATCCTGGAGATGCTGGAGCAGAAGAAAAATACAAAAGCTATATTAATGTTTATAGACGCTGAGAAAGCCTTTGATAATATTTCTTGGTTGTTTCTGGAAAAGAATTTAGAAAAGATGGAGATCGGCCAGAATTTTCTGAATGGAGTAAATGTGATTTATTCTGAACAAAAAGCTAAAATTATTGTTAATAATGTGGTATCAGAGGAAATTAGAATTGAAAAAGGAACAAGGCAAGGGTGCCCCCACTCCCCCTTGTTATTTATATTGGTTCTGGAAGTTTTACTCTCAGTGATTAGGAAGGATGAGGAAATCAAAGGAGTAACAGTATGGAGAAAACAATTTAAACTCAAAGCCTTTGCAGATGATTTAGTACTGACTTTACAAGACCCAGAATCCAGTGACATTAAGGCACTGGATTTAATACATGACTTCGGATGTGTGGCAGGTTTTAAATTGAATAAGAGTAAAACCAAAGTCTTAGATAAAAATTTAGATAGTAATGAAAGAGAAAAACTACAGGAAGCAACTGGTTTGTTATTTGTTAAGAAGGTGAAATACCTTGGTGTGAATATGACTGCAAAGAATTTGAATTTGTTTAAAGATAATTATGTTAAATTGTGGAATAAAGTTAAGAATGATTTAGAAATTTGGACGAACCTGAAATTGTCTTTGTTGGGCCGCATTGCAACAGTTAAGATAAATGTACTGCCAAAGATGTTATTTTTGTTCCAATCATTGCCAATAATTGATAAGATGGAATGTTTTAAGGAATGGCAAAAGGCGCTTTCAAAAAGGGAAAAAACCCAGGATTAAATATAAGATTCTAACTGAGAGTAAAGAAAGAGGGGGCTTTTCCCTGCTGGACTTTACTAAGATTTACTATGAAGCGGCTGCCTTTTGCTGGATGAAAGAATGGTTTATGTTAGAAAATACTGATGTACTAGATTTGGAAGGTTATTGTGAGGGGCAAGGGGTATCGCGAAGCCCCTCCCCTCCTGAGTTCCAGCCCAGCCCAGAGCACGACTGAGAGCAGGGAGAGCTCCAGCTCCAGTGGGGAAACAGGAAGTGGGATCCAAGGCTCTGGCAGGGTAGAAGAGCCAGCGTCCCAGGTGGGACAGGAAGGAGGAAAGAGGGGGGGCAGACCCATGCCCCCAACTCCGGAACTTCGCAGAAAGCGTCGGGGGAAGAGGATGGGGCTCCCCAAGTTGTTATGCTGGCGCAAGACGCGCCAAAAGCCATTCAGAGGTTCTGATGAAAGCTGAAAAGATGTGTCTCTGTAAATAGCTCTATCTTTAGCACTGTAAATACGCAGCACCAATAAAAAGATAAAATGCAGAGCGGTGGAGAGTCGTTACTCTGAAGTAGTCCCATCCGACCACTGTGACAGCAACCTCCGAATCTTTTTTGGGCTACTTTGGAGTTGCCGGGATGAGCGCGCCAGAAGCGGAGACATGGCGGCAGATCGCGGAGAAAGCCCAGCAGGACCTGCAGGAACTGGCGTTGCAGGCACAGGGGGAATTAAAGGCGGCGAAGCAAGAAACGGAGAAAATTAAAGAGGACAGGCACAACCTTGCCGAACAGGTGAGAGCACTTCAGGACAAAGAGCAGCAGTTAAGGGCGGTAGCCGTGGACCTCCAAAACAAGTTGGATGCGGAGAGAAACAAGGGAGGAGGGGGAGCCCAAGTCCAAGTGCTGCCAGGAAGGAGAGCAGGGACCCTAGTAAGCAAGTTCAATGGAGACCCGAGGGAGTATCATGGCTTTGAGACTGAGATCGTGTATGCTCTTGAGCTGCACCATGATGAGTTCCCTGATGATGGGCACAGGGTAGCGTTTATTGTGGAACACCTTACCGGGGCAGCCAGGGAGTGGCTCAGACCGTTAATCGCGACAAAAAATCCTTGCATGAAGAATGTCAAACTATTTTTAGAGGCTTTAAAAACTATGTATGCGTCCGATAGCCATACGGACCAGACCAAAGAGGAACTGCATAATTTAAGACAAAGAACAATGACAGTTCGCGAATATTGGGCGAGATTCACCATGCTGGTGCACAGACTGGGGTGGGAACTGCACTCGCCTCCGATGGAAGCGGCGTTCTACCTGGGGTTGAATGAGGATGTGAAAGATGAGCTCTCGAGAGGTCCAAAGCCCAGTAATATGGATCAGCTGAGCAAAGCGGCTCTGGCGGTGGGGGTGAGACAGGAATCCCGGTGGAACGACAAGCAAGCAACGCGCGCAAAGCGGGCTTGGTTCCCACGGTCGCAGGAGAAGCCACTCCCCCAACAGCCATCTCACGCCATGCCAGGGGCCAGCCAAGACCAGGAACCCATGCAAATTGATAGCGCGCGCGCGGGGGCTTTTCAAACCCCAGCGGCGCCAAGACGCAGGGAGGGAAGAGGCGGGAATTGCTTTCTCTGCAACTCCCCTCAGCATCTCGTCAGAGACTGCCCACATCGCAGGGAATGGCAAGGAAAGGCGCCCTCCCCCACTGACGCAGCACCACAGCAGGTGCCCTCCCCCACTGACGCAGCACCACAGCAGGGAAACGAGACAGCCTGGCTGCAGGAGACAAGGGGCAGCAGCCAGGCGCAGTCAGCACACAACAGCCCCAACCCACCCGCCCGCACAGCGAGGAGCAGCGCCAGCCCACCCCCCCCAGAGCAGGGGTGGTTCTAGAAGTGACGCTAACGCTCCCTAATGGGTATCCCCTGACGGTCCTCGCGTTAATCGATTCGGGGGCGTCGGCCAACTTCTTTTCGAGAAACTTTGCAGAAGCGCACCAGATCCAACTTCTGCAGCTGGATTTTCCCCTGCACGTCTCCACCATTGACGGCAGGGAGTTGCTGGGAGGGGCCATCACCCACCAGACCCCCCCCATGAGAATGACGGTGGGGAGACACTCAGAGACACTGGCATTCAACGTCACCACCATCTAAGACCCCCCCCCATCGTCTTGGGCATGAGCTGGCTGGCGCGCCATGACCCCTCCATCAGTTGGCACCAGAGATGCATCACGTTTGGCTCAGACTATTGTCTGGAGCATTGCATGCAACACCAACCAGGGGAGGGGCCTCCAATAGCCACAGTGGCCACCATGCACGTCAAGGGGGGTGAGACGATACCCAAGCAGTACTGGGACCTGCAGGAGGTCTTCAGTGAAGCGGAATCCGACCACCTGCCCCCGCACAGATCATTTGACTGCCAGATCAACCTGGTGCCAGGGGCCACGCTACCCCCAGCCAAGCTGTACTCCATGTCAGATCAGGAGCTGGAGGATCTGCGTGCGTTTATAGACAAGAACCTCAAGAGGGGGTTCATCAGAGAAAGCAAGGCAGCAGGGGGCAGCCCGGTCTTCTGGGTGGACAAGAAAGACACGCAACAGCGCCGTCTGGTGGTGGATTTCAGGCGCCTGAACAACATGACAGAACCGGTGGCTTTCCCGATGCCCAGAGTGGACGATCTGCTGACAGCGGCACGCAGAGGCAAGATCTTCACCAAGCTCGACCTGAGGGGGGCGTACAACTTGATCAGGATCCGGGAAGGCGATGAGTGGAAGACCACAATGTTCATACCTCTGGGCTCTTTTGAATATCTGGTGATGCCCTTCGGTTTGCAAGGGGGCTCAGCATGCTTCCAGGCCTTCATGCACCACGTCCTGGGGTCCCTTCTCTTCAAGAAATGCTTGGTCTTCTTGGATGACATCCTTATTTACTCCAATGACCCAGAGCAGCATGTGAAGGATGTCAGAGAGGTGTTGCAGCGCCTGAAGGAGCACCACCTGTATGTGAAGCTGGAGAAGTGCAAGTTTCACACCAAAGAGGTGGACTTCCTGGGCTACAAACTGTCAGACACGGGGCTGGCGATGGACAAGGACAAGGTGCAGGCCATCCTGGACTGGCACAGCCCCAGGACGCGCAAGGATGCCCAACGCCTACTAGGCTTCGCCAACTTCTACAGGAAGTTCATCAAGAACTTCTCTCGCGTTACGGCTCCCATCACGGACTGTCTGAGAGGCAAGCAGAAGTTCAGGTGGACACAGGAAGCGCAAGCAGCGTTCGAAAGCCTCAAGAGGGTGTTCGCTTCCGACCAGAACCTGTTCCACGTGGTGCAGGATGCGCCCCTACGCGTTGAGACCGATGCTTCAGACAGAGCTGTGGGAGCGATCCTGTTGCAACTGGATGCCAACAGAGAGTGGAGACCCTGTGCCTTTTTCTCTAGAAAGCTGACACAGCCAGAACGCAATTACACGGTGTTTGATAAGGAACTTCTCGCGATCCACGCTGCGTTTAAACACTGGAGACATTTCTTGGTGGGCGCCAAGCACCCCATTCAGGTGTGCACGGACCACAAGAACCTGGAGTTCTGGAGAACGGCCAGGGTGCTCAACCAGCGGCAGATACGATGGGCAGAGTTCTTCTCACACTTCAACTTCTCCATCCACTACATACCGGGGGAGCAGAACATCAGGGCGGATGCCCTCTCCCGCAAGCCAGAGTACATGGAGGAGGAGTTGCCACCAGCACCCCGACACATTTTCCCCCCATCAGCATGGTCCTGCGGAGCAGCAGTGGTGAGCGAGGCAGAACTCACAGCACTGACGGCAGCAGATGAGTTTGCCACCCGCATCTTCAGAGAGCTGCGAGGGGGGAGGGAGCAGGCAAAAAACTTTGAGGAAAGGAGGGGGTTGCTTTTTTACAGGGGAGCCCTGTACCTGCCCACCAATCAGCTCAGAGGTAAGGTCCTCAAGCAGATGCACGACAACCCGACGGCGGGTCATTTCGGAAGGGACAAAACCACTCACCTAGTCATGAGACACTTCTGGTGGCCAGGGGTGCGGGAAGATGTTCGAGACTATGTACGGGGCTGTGACACCTGCCAGCGGGCAAAGGTAGTCAGAGCAGCACCAGCAGGGTTGCTGGAGCCATTAGCCACCCCGCACAGGCCGTGGGAAGTAGTGTCCATGGACTTCATCACAGACCTGCCGTCGTCCAGGGGCAAGACCGCAGTGTTGGTGGTGGTGGACCTTATGTCCAAAATGTGCCATTTTATACCGTGTGCCAGGGCGGTCTCTGCAGAAGAGACAGCCAAACTGTTCGTTGACCACGTATTCAGACTGCATGGATTACCTTTAAGAGTTATTTCGGATAGAGGCCGCCAATTTGTTTCCAGGTTCTGGAGGCGGCTCATGAACCTCCTGTAGGTGGAGGTCAGCTTGTCGACGGCTCGGCACCCGCAGACCAATGGACAGGCGGAGCGGGTCAACGCCATTCTGCAGCAGTACCTGAGATGCTATGTCAGCCAGAGGCAAACGGACTGGGTGGATCGTCTGCCACTGGCAGAATTTGCCTACAACAATGCGGTGCACGTCTCCACAGGGGTGTCGCCCTTTAAGGCCAACTACGGGCGCGACCTCAGATCTTTCCCGGAGAGGGAGGGGGAGGAGGAGGAGGAGGGCCCGCAGGCAGAGGATTGGGCAGAGGAGCTGGAGACGGTGCACCAGCAGCTCAGAGAACACTTGGAGAGGGCCAAGGAAGCGTACAAGAAGGGGGCAGATCGCCACAGGCGACCGGGGGAGGTCATCAGGGTAGGGGACAAGGTTTGGCTGTCCTCGGAGGGCCTTCCCACCAGAGGGAGGTGCAAGAAGCTGGCACCCAGAAGGTTGGGCCCCTTCACGGTCACGCAGCAGGTAAACCCGGTGGCATACAGGCTGGCACTGCCAGAGGACATGAGGGTACACCCAGTGTTTCATAGATCACTGCTGTCTCCGTACAGGGAAAGTAGCAGATTCCGAGACGGCGCACAGACCCCCGAGGGAGGGGGGGAGAGAGGAGGCAGGGAGCCACTCAATGAAGCAACGGCCATCCTTGATTCACGAAGGGGGGTGGGGGGCCTGGAGTACCTTATGGCATGGGAGGACGCCCCGCCATCCCAAAATGAATGGGTCCCAGCCACCCAGATACAGGAGGAATTCTTAGTGGAAGAATTTCACGCCCTCTTCCCACACAGGCCCAAGCCCTGGCACATGGAAAGGGAGGGGGAGGAGGAGGACGCACAGGAGGGGGAAAGCACTTCACCATGGAGATGGGAAGCAGAGTTTGAGGACACGGAGGAGGAGATATGGGTATCTCCGAGGTCCACTCAGTCAGGAGAAGAGGTGGACAGGCAGCAGATTTTCACCCCCACCAGCTCTGAGGCCACGGATTTTTTGGGCTTTCCCTCTTCCCAGGAGGGAGGAGGGGGACAACGGGACTGGGGGGAGGTGTTCACACCAACCGGCTCGGACAGCACGGAGTTCTTAGGCTTTCAGTCACCACCAACACCCGTGCAACCGCCCAGGAGGGAGGAAGGGGGGCCTGGGGGGGATGGATGTGAGGGGCAAGGGGTATCGCGAAGCCCCTCCCCTCCTGAGTTCCAGCCCAGCCCAGAGCACGACTGAGAGCAGGGAGAGCTCCAGCTCCAGTGGGGAAACAGGAAGTGGGATCCAAGGCTCTGGCAGGGTAGAAGAGCCAGCGTCCCAGGTGGGACAGGAAGGAGGAAAGAGGGGGGCAGACCCATCCCCCCAACTCCGGAACTTCGCAGAAAGCGTCGGGGGAAGAGGATGGGGCTCCCCAAGTTGTTATGCTGGCGCAAGACGCGCCAAAAGCCATTCGGAGGTTCTGATGAAAGCTGAAAAGATGTGTCTCTGTAAATAGCTCTACCTTTAGCACTGTAAATACGCAGCACCAATAAAAAGATAAAATGCAGAGCGGTGGAGAGTCGTTACTCTGAAGTAGTCCCATCCGACCACTGTGACAGTTATGATAATGCATTTGGTTGGCATGCGTATTTGTGGTATGATAAAGTGAAGGTCCACAAAGGCTTTAAGAACCATATAGTCAGAAAATTGTTGTATAATGTTTGGATTAGATATAAAGATTTGCTAGAAAGGAAAACACCTAAATGGATTTCACCTCTAGAGGCTAAAGCACATAAGAGATCGAATATGGAAACCAGTTGGTTAAAATATAGAGACATGCTGATAGAAGAAGGAGACCAATTTAAGCTGAAAACATGAACAATTGAAAAACAAGCTTGATGATTGGCTCCAATATTATCAGATTAATGAAGTATTTAAACTGGATAGGAAAGTTGGTTTTCAATCGGAGAAGTCAAAGTTGGAAACAGAATTACTAGAACCAAAAACAAAAATACTTTCCAGAATGTATAAGTTATTGCTCGAGTGGCACACAAAAGATGAACAAACAAAGAATGTTATGGTATTGTGGGCAAAGGATGTGGGACATAATATCATGATGGATGAATGGGAAAAATTATGGAAACAGAATTTAAAGTTTACTGCGTGTAGTCTTTTAAGAAAAAACATAATGAAAATGATGTATAGATGGTATCTTACACCAGTAAAACACGCTAAGATTTATCATAACAAAGATAACAAATGTTGGAAATGTAAGAAAGAGGAAGGTTCGTTTTATCATATGTGGTGGACTTGCCCATTAGTAAGAGATTTCTGGGGAAAGAGAGTGTTGAAAAACACATTTATTAAGAAACCAGAATCCTTTCTATTGGGTTTAGTCGGGAAAGAGATTCCTAAGAAAAATGTTAATTTCTTTATGTATGCCACAACGGCGGCAAGAGTATTACTAGCTAAGAACTGGAAGTCTCATGAATTACCAACAGTGGACGACTGGCAAATGAAGATGATGGAGTATATGGAAATGGCTGAGATGACCGGAAGAATTCACGACCGGGGAGAAGAAGCGACAGAAGAAGAGTGGAAAGATTTTAAAATTTATTTGAAAAAATATGCTAAAATTGAATATTAAGATTAGATTTAGAATTGGAAAGAAGCTGTGGATTTAGTGATTACGTGAAGTATATAGAGGCATGAAGAATTTAAATTTCTATAAAAATGTATTGGAAATTGCTAAAGATAAAAATGAAATGAAGCATAGTTGGAGGGAACTTGAGGAGGTCCCTATACATAATGTTAAAGGAATTTGGAATTGTATTTGGATTTTTATGTTGTTCATTTATTGTTATGTTGTTGTATCTTAATGTGTTCCATTGTGTTGTATGTTTTTTGTTCTTTTTGTTCTCTTTTCTGTTTCGTTTATAAAATTAATAAAAATTATTTTTAAAAAAAGATTTGGAACCAGTCCAGATAAAAACTTTTTGATTGGAACTTTGGAATAAGGAATAACACCATCTTAGGTCCTGCAACTCATGCTTCTCCTATGGAATTTGAGATTCAAAATGGAGGTAGACAAAACATCATCTGTTGGTCTAGACTCTGATTACATGCAATTTATCTTGGAACAACTCTACGAGATAATAAATGAAATACGTGCAGCCAGAAAGGAACAATTTGACTCCACAATAAAAGATGTGCCACAAGCAAAGGACAAGGAATCTGAGAACATAAAGCAGCGTAAAGAAGAAGTGATTCAAGAGGAGCAGAAGGATTGGAACCTAGTGCAACCAGTGAGAGGGGGAGCACAGGACATTTGTAAGATACAAGGGGCTCCAGAAGAGGAAAGATTATGGAACTTTGTTCAACCAGTGAGATAGGGAGAACAGGTCCCATGGACTGATCATAATCCTTGGGCAATCGAGACAGATTTGGCCTGGAAGAGTGCTTCTTGAGTGAGAGAGGGGAAGCACAACCCAGGCAGCAGTCTGTTTATTTGGGGGGAGAAAAATGTGAAATATTTGTATTGGAAACAAAAGGAAGGATGGTGTGGGGTATGGTGTAATGAATTAGAATGGCAGAATTGAATGGTGAGGGAATGGTGTGGGTTGGACTGGGCCAGAGCTGGTGTGGGATGAAGGGGGTGCTAGATTTTGAACATTGGACGGATTAAGATGGTCTGGAACTGGAAAGCTTTAAGGAGTTCGTCGACGCGTCTTGGGAATCAGAACCCACGGGAGGGAGGGATGAATATGGTTGAATTGTATAAAAGTAATTATAATAGAAAAATAATACAGAGTGTATGGAGTACTTTTGGGGGGAAATTATAGGCTAAAGGGATCAAAAATAAGAAGATAGGTTAAGGAATATATAATAAATAGAATGGGAATAGTGATTTGGTTAAGAGTAGTAGATAAGACGAAGATATTGAGTAAATATATAAAGAGTTTAAATTGAAATTTTAGTTGATATATGGGAAATAATGAAAAGTTGCTTAAAAGGGAGTTAATGTGAACTCGGGAAGGGGGAGGTCGGGTAAGTCCACAATGTTAATTAAGTAAGAAAATGATGTATTGCTTTTCTCTCTCTCTCTCTCTCTTTTGGGGGGAGGGTGAGGGTTTTTTGCCTTTTTGATGTATTTTTCTTTTCTTTCTTTTTTCTTTTTCTTGTAGGGGATTTGTATGATGTTGATAATTGGTATGAATTGTTGGTTTTATTTTTTTTCTCCTCTTTTTGTTTATGTATTGCATAAAATCAATAAACATAATTTGAAAAAGAAAGAAAGAAAAGCAGTAGACGGAAGCTTTGCATATCCCGTTCATTCCCTCTACTTTATGAGAAACCTCATCCCATATGACTGTGCAGTATACAGACCCTCAGTTATAGTTGATGGTGGTGGTGCCTGCGATTGATTTGCAGGCTCTGCAGGCACTGGCTGCTCCATCCTCTCAGTTTTGTTTGTGAAACAACAAGCTGGAATAAGACAACAACAAATGGAGAATAAGATTATGAGCACATTAGGTAGAAAGTGGCTTCAGTATTAGAACATCCTTTCCTGTAAAGACGTTGAGTCCAATATAACAGAAACGTCTTTCCTTTTCCTTTGTTGGATCATCTCAGTTTTAAACCAAAAGAGATGTTCCATATGGATTCCAAGGCATTTTTTAAAAATTGTTTTAGGTAATATAGCACATTCTCATTTTGCATCCTATTCCTCTCTCTTAACTCCTGGACATGTAGTTTACAGGACTCCAGTAAGATGTTCACCATTTAATAGATAGTGTGGGACTTATGAGGTCTTCAGATGTTCCTGGGTGCCAACTTCCTCCATCACAGGCATCATGGTCAATGGTTGGGGGACATGGGAATTGCAGACCAATAACATCTGGAGGGCCATTTGTTCCCCACCCTTGATGGAAGATATATACATTTAATTATATCTCTATCTCCTCGTCATCATTAAAGAGGAGGAGGAGGAGGAGGAGGAGGAGGAGGAGTTTGGACTTGATATCCCGCCTTTCACTCCCCTTAAGGAATCTCAAAGTGGCTAACAATCTCCTTTCCCTTCCTCCCCACAACAAACACTCTGTGAGGTGAGTGGGGCTGAGAGATGTCAGAGAAGTGTGACTAGCCCAACATTACCCAGCAGCTGCATGTGGAGGAGCGGGGAAGCGAACCTGTTTCACCAGATTACGAGTCCACCGCGCTTAACCATTACACCACTGCTGGCTCTGCCTAGTACTCAATCTTTAATTCAATTAAAGATTGAGTACTAGATCTGGTCCCTGTTGGATGCATATAAATCCAGTTGAATCTAGCAAGACTTTGGAGACCATAAGTTGGACCTGGAAAAGAAGTAGAGGGGAAACTGTTACACAGGCTATGCAAGTGTGCCATTTCATTTTTGCAAAAAACCCAGCCTGACATCTGATGCTATGGCTTGGAAGGAAGGAAGGAAGGAAGGAAGGAAGGAAGGAAGGAAGGAAGGAAGGAAGAAGAGGGCTGTTGCCTAATTCCATTTCAAAACCATCTGAGAGAGCAGCCCTTGATATGCTAGTAAATTAGTTTTTCAATGACTTGTATTTTCTGGATCATGATATGGATCATGATCTAGATCTGGATTTACAAACTGGGCCCATGAATCAGAGCAGGGCACCTGTATTGCCAGGGAATAAAACAGAATGTGGTGCTCCTGGTTTGCAATGTAGCTGGAGCTTTAATGTAAGGGACATGGCTGTTTGAGAATAAGTGAAAGCAACTTCATGGCTTGGCCAGCTATCAAACACCTGACTGCATGGGGGAAGGAAGGAAGAACCAGTTGCCTGAGAACTTTGACCAAACAACAGATTAAAGAATGCAAATGTAGGCTCATGCCCACATGTGCTGACTCCCAGGCCTGATCAAAGGATGGAAACGGAATTACATCATTAATTACATCTGTTAGCAGCTTGGCACGAGACCTACGCTACAGACTACCATATTTCCCTCTATAAGACGCTCCCATGTATAAGATGCCCCCTATTTTGGGGGACTCCAAATTCACCCCACATCACAACCCGTGCATAAAATGAGCCCCAATTTTAAACCTATTTTTTTTAGTTATTAAACCCCCTAGTCTTATACACAGAAAAATAGGCATATAAGGGCCAGCAGCTGAAGGGGACTGGGAGATCTTGATAAATTGTTCTATAATCTATTCCAGAATGTGAAGAGAACCATCTGCCAGTCTGAAGTGTCCCAGATAAGACTTCCATATCTCCATCGGCTGGAGAGACATGAAGAACTGAACCTATCCTATCTGTGTTGTTGTTATTGTTGTTGTTGTTGTTGTTGTTGCATAAGATCTTTTGCTTATTGGTTTATTGCTAGCTTTTTAATTTATTCCAGTTGCTGTTGGCTTTATATTAGATTCCAGTCTAGGTTGCTGATCAATTTCCTTGCTAATGTTTACCAATTAATAAAAGTTTATCTCTACCTAAAAGTCTGTTGGTCCTCTATCCAGTGGAATCCAAAGAAGCTCTTGCTTGCCTGGTGGTTGTTATTGGCCAAACAGCCAGTAGGGGATGCTGGCAAGAGAGCACCTGTGCACAGCCCTAGATATTTGAGACCCTGCAAATATCATAGCTTATAAGGAAAGTGTTCCACCCATCAGACCTCTTTCTGTTTGGATACCTTGGTGTTGTCATGGAACAATTTTTCTCTAATTTCTTCTTAAGGTTGATTCATCCTCCCACTGGCTCCAAACCACCTCCCTTGTGATGTCAGAGAATCCAGAACTCCTCCCATTTAAGCTATACCATTTCCTGATTGGCTGCTGGTCATATCTAATCAGGAAATGGTATAGTTTAAATGGGAGGAGTTCTGGATTCTCTGACATCACAAGGGAGGTGGCTCAAATCCAATCAGCATTCCACATAAAGCTTAAAGCCAGGAAAATGTTTATTTCAGATTGTTACTCCTTACGCTATGCTAGTAATATTGTACCAGGAAATATGGCATAGTGTGTTAGTGTAAATCTTCATTTGTAAAGTTAAAGCACAAAGAAAAGAAACAGAAGCAGTCAAATTTCAACATTTTTGGTCTACATTTATTGAATGTATCACCATCAACACATACATGCCACCACTGCTATTTTTCCAGAAAAAAAGGGTACAGAACCACTGGCGGAGGAACGGGAGTGCAGAGGGAGTGGCCCGCCCCCCGCACCACTATTCCAGTCTGGTGCCATTGCAGCACCCCACCCCATCCTGGGCACGTGCCGCACAGCCCCTGAAAGTCGGGTGCCACACCCCCAGAACACGCGTCACGCCCTCGCGGTTACATACCACACACCCCGGATGCGTGCTATGCCCCTGCGGGTTGCATGTCACACCCACGGGATGCATGTCACGCCCCCTGAGGCACCCCCTCCCCACCTGCTCTCCACTCCCGGTAGTGGAGCATGCAGCTTTGCCACTGTTCGGAACTGACCACAAACACTTCCCTTGCTCTCTTATAATGGTGACAGAATTGGCCACGAGGTGTCAGAACTGAGTTCCAGTGAGTTCAAGAGGCAAAAAAGCCCTGCATGCAACTGACCTTCAACATAAGGTAATTCATAGAGAACTGTACTTGGATAGAACGATAGATCTGCACAAACTCTGAACTGGACTCTGATAAGCTTCATATGGGATGCGGGTGGCGCTGTGGGTTAAACCACAGATGCTAGGGCTTGTCGATCAGAAGGTTGGCGGTTTGAATCCCCACGATGGTGAGCTCCCGTTGTTCGGTCCCTGCTCCTGCCAACCTAGCAGTTCGAAAGCAAGTCAAAGTGCAAGTAGATAAATAGGTAGGTAAATGGCGGGAAGGTAAACGGCGTTTCCGTGCGCTGCTCTGGTTCACCAGAAGCAACTTCGTCATGCTAGCCATATGACAAGTACAAGTAGATTCAGAGCTGATGAAGTGGCTGGGCCAAAGCCGAAAGGTTGCTCAGTTGCAGACATGCCTGGAAGCGAAAGGAAAGTCCAATGCTATTTCCAAACAAGGAGAGACAAGAGGAAAAACCAGAGATCTGTTCAAGAAAATTGGAGATATGAAAGGAACATTTCATGCAAAGATTACCATAATAAAGGACAAAAGTGGGAAGGACCTAACAGAAGCAGAAGACATCAAGAAGAGGTGGCAAGAATACACAGAGGAATTATACCAGAAAGATATGGAGGTCTCGTACACCCCAGGTAGTGTGGTTGCTGACCTTGAGCCAGACATCCTGGAGAGTAAAGTCAAATGGGCCTTAGAAAGCACTGCTAATAACAAGGCCAGTGGAAGTGATGATATTCCAGCTGAACTATAAAAAAAATTAAAAACATGGTGCTGTTAAGGTGCTACACTCAATATGCCAGCAAGTTTGGAAAACTCAGCAGTGGCCAGAGGATTGGAGAAGATCAATCTACATTACAAACCCAAAGAATGGCAGTGCCAAAGAATGCTCCAACTACCGCACAATTGTGCTCATTTCACATGCTAGCAAGGTTATGCTTAAAATTCTACAAGGCAGGCTTAAGCAGTATGTGGACTGAGAACTCCCAGAAGTGCAAGCTGTATTTCGAAGGGGCAGAGGAACCAGAGACCTAATTGCAAACATGCGCTGGATTATGGAGAAATCTAGAGAGTTCAGAAAAACATCTACTTCTGCTTCAAAAGACTTTGACAGTGTCAACCACAGCAAACTATGACAAGTTCTTAAAGAAATCTGTCTCCTGAGAAATCTCTATGTGGGACAAGAAGCTAGTTAGAACTGGATATAGAATAACTGATTGGTTCAAAATTGGGAAAGGAGTATGACAAGGCTGTATATTGTCTCCCTGCTTATTTAACTTATATGCAGAATTCGTCATGCGAAAGGCTGGACTGGATTAATCCCAAACCGGAATAAAGATTGCCAGAAGAAATATCAACAATCTTAGATATGCTGATGACACAACCTTGATGGCAGAAGCTTAAAGCTTAAAGCCAGGAAAATGTTTATTTCAGATTGTTACTCCTTACGCTATGCTAGTAATATTGTACCAGGAAATATGGAATAGTGTGTTAGTGTAAATCTTCATTTGTAAAGTTAAAGCACAAAGAAAAGAAACAGAAGCAGTCAAATTTCAACATTTTTGGTCTACATTTATTGAATGTATCACCATCAACACATACATGCCACCACTGCTATTTTTCCAGAAAAAAAGGGTACAGAACCACTGGCGGAGGAACGGGAGTGCAGAGGGAGTGGCCCGCCCCCCGCACCACTATTCCAGTCTGGTGCCATTGCCGCACCCCACCCCATCCTGGGCACGTGCCGCACAGCCCCTGAAAGTCGGGTGCCACACCTCCAGAACGCGCGTCACGCCCTCGCAGTTGCATACCACACACCCCGGATGCGTGCCATGCCCCTGCGGGTTGCATGTCACACCCACGGGATGCGTGTCACGCCCCCTGAGGCACCCCCTCCCCACCTGCTATCCGCTCCCGGACTGTACTTGGATAGAACGATAGATCTGCACAAACTCTGAACTGGACTCTGATAAGCTTCATATGGGATGCGGGTGGCGCTGTGGGTTAAACCACAGATGCTAGGGCTTGCCGATCAGAAGGTTGGCGGTTTGAATCCCCACGATGGTGAGCTCCCATTGTTCGGTCCCTGCTCCTGCCAACCTAGCAGTTCGAAAGCAAGTCAAAGTGCAAGTAGATAAATAGGTAGGTAAATGGCGGGAAGGTAAACGGTGTTTCCGTGCACTGCTCTGGTTCACCAGAAGCAACTTCGTCATGCTAGCCATATGACCCGGAAGCTGTATGCTGGCTCCCTTGGCCAGTAAAGTGAGATGAGCGCCGCAACCCCAGAGTCATCCGCAACCGGACCTAATGGTCAGGGGTCCCTTTACCCTTTACCTTTAAGCTTCATATGCTAGAAACCCCTCATAACTATGTAAACTTGTTTCTCTTATTGTTCATTATCTTTTTGTATGTTTATATGTTTATACCAATAGTAGTAGTAGTAGTAGTAGTAGTAGTAGTAGTAGTAATCTCCTTCATGGATCACTGCCTTGTCATGGCGAAGGGGCTTGAATACCTCAGAGAAGCTATGAGCTATGCTGTGGAGGGCCACCCAAGGTGGACAGGTAATAGTGGAGAGTTTTGACTAAATGTGATCTACCTGGAGCAGGAACCGGCAAGCCACTCCAATATCCCTGCCAAGAAAACTCCATGGACTAAGACAAGAGGCATATAACAGTTATGACGCTGGAAGTTGAGCCCCTCAGGTTGGAAGGCATCCAACATGCTACTGAGGAAGAGCAGAGGATAAGTACAAGTAGATTCAGAGCTGATGAAGTGGCTGGGCCAAAGCCGAAAGGTTGCTCAGTTGCAGACATGCCTGGAAGCGAAAGGAAAGTCCAATGCTATTTCCAAACAAGGAGAGACAAGAGGAAAAACCAGAGATCTGTTCAAGAAAATTGGAGAAATGAAAGGAACATTTCATGCAAAGATTACCATAATAAAGGACAAAAGTGGGAAGGACCTAACAGAAGCAGAAGACATCAAGAAGAGGTGGCAAGAATACACAGAGGAATTATACCAGAAAGATATGGAGGTCTCGTACACCCCAGGTAGTGTGGTTGCTGACCTTGAGCCAGACATCCTGGAGAGTAAAGTCAAATGGGCCTTAGAAAGCACTGCTAATAACAAGGCCAGTGGAAGTGATGATATTCCAGCTGAAATATAAAAAAAATTAAAAACATGGTGCTGTTAAGGTGCTACACTCAATATGCCAGCAAGTTTGGAAAACTCAGCAGTAGCCAGAGGATTGGAGAAGATCAGTCTACATCCCAATCCCAAAGAATGGCAGTGCCAAAGAATGCTCCAACTACCGCACAATTGTGCTCATTTCACATGCTAGCAAGGTTATGCTTAAAATTCTACAAGGCAGGCTTAAGCAGTATGTGGACTGAGAACTCCCAGAAGTGCAAGCTGTATTTCGAAGGGGCAGAGGAACCAGAGACCAAATTGCAAACATGCGCTGGATTATGGAGAAAGCTAGAGAGTTCAGAAAAACATCTACTTCTGCTTCAAAAGACTTTGACAGTGTCAACCACAGCAAACTATGACAAGTTCTTAAAGAAATCTGTCTCCTGAGAAATCTCTATGTGGGACAAGAAGCTACAGTTAGAACTGGATATAGGATAACTGATTGGTTCAAAATTGGGAAAGGAGTATGACAAGGCTGTATATTGTCTCCCTGCTTATTTAACTTATATGCAGAATTCGTCATGCAAAAGGCTGGACTGGATGAATCCCAAACCGGAATTAAGATTGCCAGAAGAAATATCAACAATCTCAGATATGCTGGTTACAGGTAGGTAGCCGTGTTGGTCTGGGTCGAAGTAAAATAAAAAAAATTCCTTCAGTAGCACCTTAAAGACCAACTAAGTTTTTATTTTGGTATGAGCTTTCGTGTGCATGCACACTTCTTCAGATACAGTGAAATTGAAGTTTCCAGGCACTTATGTAGAGAAGGGGTGGGGAGGGGTGGGGATGGGGAGGGGGGATCACTCAGAAGGGTGGTGGAAATGGGTGATTGACTGACTGATAGCTGTTGATGACCGCAAACGACTGCAAATGGTTTTGCATGAAAAAGCAAGGGTTGAGATGGCTGAAGATCGCTTATCATGTATAATGAGATAAGAATCCGATATCTCTGTTCAAACCAGGTCCCTCCATGGTTTTGAGCTTGGTGATAAGTTGCAATTCAGCAACTTCTCTTTCCAGTCTATTTCTGAAATTCTTTTGTAGTAAGACAGCTACTTTGAGATCTTGTATAGAATGTCCTGGGAGATTGAAGTGTTCTCCTACTGGTTTTTCTGTCTTCTGGTTCCTGATGTCAGATTTATGTCCATTTATCCTTTGGCGTAGGGTTTGGCCTGTTTGTCCAATATAGAGAGCTGAAGGGCACTGTTGGCATTTGATGGCATACACAATGTTAGAGGATGAGCAATTAAATAGTCCTGAGATGGTATGTTGGATGTTGTTGGGGCCAGTAATGGTGTTGTCTGGGTGTATGTGGCAGCAAAGTTGGCATCTGGGTTTATTGCAGGCTCTGGTACCAGTGTCCATGTTAAGTCTGGTGGTTGTATTATTGTGGGTGAGGAGTTGTTTAAGATTGGGTGGCTGTCTGTAGGCAATGAAAGGTCTTCCTCCCAGAGCTTGAGAAAGGGAGCTGTCATTGTCCAGGAGAGGCTGTAGATCTCTGATGATGCGTTGTACTGTTTTAGCTTGGGAGCTGTATGTGATGACTAGTGGTGTTCTGTTATTTTCTTTTTTGGGTCTGTCTTGCAGCAGGTTCTCTCTAGGTATCTGTCTGGCTCTGTTGATCTGTTGTTTAACTTCATCAGGTGGATATTTTAGTTCTAAAAAGGTTTGCTGTAGATCTCTTAGGTGAGATTCTCTGTCTCTAGAGTTGGAACAGATGCGGTTGTAACGTAAGGCCTGGCTGTATACGATGGATTGTTTGGTATGTTTGGGATGGTAGCTAGAAGCATGTAGATATGTTTGTCGGTCAGTTGGTTTTCTGTATAAGGTGGTGTCTATATGTCCATCCTGTATTTTTATAGTAGTGTCCAAAAAATGTATTTCTTGCATAGATTGGTTCATTGTTAGGTTGATGGTGGGGTGAAAGTCATTGAATGTCTGGTGGAAGGTTTCCAGGGTCTGTTGTCCATGTGTCCAGATAATAAAAATATCGTCAATGTATCGCAGGTACAGGAGAGGTTTGAGTGGGTAGGAGTTAAGGAAACGTTGTTCTAAATCTGCCATGAAGATGTTGGCATACTGTGGGGCCATGCGGGTGCCCATGGCTGTGCCGCTGATCTGGAGGAACAGGTCATCACCAAATTTGAAGTGGTTGTGGGTAAGGACAAAGTGGCAGAGTTTGGTAGCAAAGTCCGCTGTGGTTTTATCTGAAATGGTGTTCCTTATGGCTTGTAAACCATCATTGTGTGGGATGTTGGTATATAGAGATTCCACATCCATAGTGGCTAGTATAGTATTGTTAGGAAGATTGTTCAAATATTGTATTTTCCTCAGAAAATCTGTGGTGTCACGTACGTAGCTGGGAGCACTGATAGCATATGGTTTCAGAACAGAGTCCATATAGCCGGAAACACCCACTGTAATGGTGCCAATACCTGAGATGATGGGGCGTCCTGGGTTTCCTGGTTTGTGTATTTTGGGTAGAAGATAGAAAGTTCCTGGCCGAGGTTCCGCTGGTGTGTTTGTGAGGATCTGTTCTTGGATGTGTAGGGGTAGCTCCTTAATAATCTTGTTCAGTTCTTTTTTGTATGCTTGTGTGGGGTCTGAGTCCAATTTCATGTAAAAGGCAGTATTGGAAAGTTGTCTGTGGGCCTCCTGGATGTAATCAGTTTTGTTCATGATGACGACAGCTCCACCCTTGTCTGCCTCTTTAATTATAATGTCTGGGTTGTTCCTGAGATTTTCTATGGCTCTCCTTTCAGCATGGTTTAGATTTTGTAGTAAGCGATGGTGTTTTCTGGTCACATCCGTTTGGATTCTGTGGCGGAAGCATTCGATGTACAGATCTAGTGTGGTATTGCGTCCATCAGGAGGGGTCCATGTGGAGTCCCTTTTTGTGTAACTTCTTTTCGGTGGTAGTTGGTGGTCAATGTTCTGTTCATTGATGCGTTTGGAGGGTGATGGTTGTTCCCCAGTAAGTTGAGAGGTGTTGTGTTGTGGGGATGTAGTTTGTTCTACTTTGTCTTGTTCTTGTGTTTGATGAAAATACTCCTTCAGGCGTAAACGGCGGAAAAATGCTTCCAGGTCCCCGCAGAACTGAATCATGTGTTGGGATTTGGCAGGGCAGAATGATAGTCCCCGTGAAAGGACGGATTCCTCAGCTGGGCTGAGTGTTTGCTGTGAAAGATTGACAATGTTGTTGATCTTGTTTTGATTGGTGGCCTGTAGGTTGGAAAGGTTGCAGAGTTTTTTATTTTTCTGGTTCTTCAGTAACTCCAGTTGAGAGTGGTAAATGGTTTGTTTTTCCTTGTGGAACTTCTGCCAGGCCGGGTGATTCCTGATGGAGTTCTCCAGTGCAGAGAGTTCCTCCTTTATTAACTTCTGTTTGGAATACAGAACGCCGATAAGATGTTTCAGCAGTTTCTTAGATAAAGTGTGGCATAGTTTTCTAGCATATTCTGTGGGATACGTTGATTGAAGAGGGTTCTTAATTCTAAGACCCTTAGGTACAATGTCCAGGTTTTTGCATTTAGATAGAAAGAGGATGTCAGTTTGTACCTGGGCAAGTTTCTTGGTGAGGTTGATGGACTTCCATTTCTCAGATATGCTGATGACACAACCTTGATGGCAGAAAGTGAGGAGGAATTAAAGAACCTTTTAATGAGGGTGAAAGAGGAGAGCGCAAAATAAGGTCTGAATCTCAACATAAAAAACAACCAAGATCATGGCCACTGGTCCCATCACCTCCTGGAAAATAGAAGGGGAAGAAATGGAGGCAGTGAGAGATATTACTTTCTTGGGTTCCATGATCACTGCAGATGGTGACAGCAATCACGAAATTAAAACATGCCTGCTTCTTGGGAGAAAAGCAATGACAAACCTAGACAGCATCTTAAAAAGCAGAGACATCACCTTGCCAACAAAGGTCCGTATAATTAAAGCTATGGTTTTCCCAGTAGTGATATGGAAGTGAGAGCTGGACCATCAAGAAGGCTGATCGGACTGCAAGAAGATCAAACCTATAAATTCTGGGTTTTTTTAAATAATATTTTTAATTGATTTTATAAAGGTTATATAGAAAAAAGACAAAAAAGAACAAAAAATACAGAAAAACAAAAACACACATAAAAATGAAAAATAAAATACATCAAAACTTTTTCAGATTGGAGCAAACATCTCTCGTACTTTAACAATATAATATCCCTTAACCAGATAATGCTCCCCTTTAATTCCTTTACTCTATCGACTTCCTCCTTCTCCCCTTCCACATTTCTATTTATAACTAATATGACACTCTCTAATTCATTCCTCCATTCTTCTTCTATTTCACTTAATGTATTTACTATTCTAGACCTATTTTTTAAACACAAACATAAAATACTTCAAAATCTCTTTAGGTTCTAGAATCTATAATCACTAATTACCATACAATCATTTCCCCCCTTAATATAACTTCTCGCCTCTTCAGCCTCTTTATACTTCCACCTCCCTTATTGTCCTTCTTTAACCTTATAGTTTTTCTCCAAATATATCTTAAACTTCTTCCAATCTTCTCCCGCCGTCTCCTCTCCCCGGTCTCGGAGTCTCCCAGTTAGTTCAGACAGTTCCATAAATTCTATCAGCTTCATCTACCAGTCATCCACCGTAGGTAGATATTCAGTTTTCCAATTCTTTGCCAGTACAATCCTAGCTGCTGCCGTGGCATACAGAAAAAAAGTAACATCTTTCTTTGGTAATTCTTGTCTTGTTATTCCAAGTAAAAAAGCTTCTGGTTTTTTAACAAAAGTGTTTTTGAACACTTTTTTCAACTCATTATAAATCTTATCCCAGAAGCTCTTTACTCGGGGACAAGTCCACCACATATGATAAAAGGTCCCTTCTGATTCTATGCATTTCCAACATTTGTTGTCCTTTTTATGATATATCTTTGCCAGTTTTACTGGGGTAAGTTACCATCTATACATCATCTTATACATATTCTCTTTTAACCCACTACATGCCGTGAATTTCATATTACAGTGGAACCTCTACTTATGAATGACTCTACATACGAAAAAATCGACTTACGAATTAAAAAAATGGGGCGTGCTTACGAATTTCTTCGACATCCAAAGGCCAAATCGGGCCCTCAGCGCCACAGCCGTCGCTCAGCCGGCCTCCCCGCTGGATCGCTGCTGGCACCTCACTGCCACCTCCCAGCTCCTTGCTGATCAGCCTCCGGCCGGATCGGTCCCTCACTGCGACAGCCATCGGCCTCCTACCACCGCCCCCAGCTGCCGATCGGGCACTCCCCACCATTGCCATCGGCCTCCCGCTACCTCCCCAGCTCCCGATCCTGCCAGAGGGCCAAATCGGGCCCTCACCGCTGCAGCCGCCGGCCTCCCTCCGCCCCCCAGCTGCCTATCGGGCCCTCCCCACCACAGCCATCGGCCTCCCCAGCTCCCGATCCAGACAGAGGGCCGGATCAGTCCCTCGTTGCCACAGCCGTCGGCCTCCCGCTGCCTACAAGCTCCCGATCCAGCCAGAGCTGCTGCTCACCACGGGAGGCTGGCTAGTGGCGGTGAAAGAGGAGAGCGGGACGTGTGAGAGAGAAGGGGCCATGGGGTGCTCCTGTCAGCTGGGCTCTGGGTTGCAGCGCTCGCCACCTCCCTCAGGGGGACCCTTGCGCGCAACGGTGGCGGCACAACTAACCCGCAGGCGGGGAGAGGCGGTGAGCACCGCCAGGCATGGCTGACCCCCTGTGCAGGACCCTCTCCAAGCTGTGGGGCAGGCGGGCGCAGTGAGGGCCGTTGGGGGAAGCTGCTAGGCACCCCAGCAGAGGCAGCGTCCTTCGTAGTCAAGCCCAGCAGAATCTGGCGCGCCCGGGAAACAGGGTGCCGTGCACTCTCGGCAGCGGTGCGGTCTTCGTGCCCCACCTGGAGGAGCCCACGCTGAGGGAGACAGAGGCTTGGTCCTGGCGGGGGAAGGCAGCGGCTGCGGCGCCTGAGGAAAAATCCCCTGGAGCCACCCTAGCTCGCCTTTGCCCGCCGCAGCAGCATGGTTATTGGCGGCGGCGGCAGCCGCAACAAGGCCAGGGCATGAGAGAGCACAAGCAGGCTTCACTGCCAGCTGCAGGAGGCCTATTCCACGCCATGCACAACCTGCCGCCGGCTAGCCCCGTCGTCAGGGCCCGCTCCCCGCAGCCTGCTGCCCACCCGCTGCCCTCCTCCTTCTCCTTGGCTGGAAGTAGCCACAATGCTTCAAGTTGGTCTTTCTCGTGCGGGGACGGGTCCCCGCCATCGCGAGCGCCCGATTCCGGCTTCCAAGGCTCCGGCAGGATCGGACCCTTGCCACCGCCACTAACTGGCCTCCCGCCGGATCACTGTCTCCTCCGCTCGGCCTATGGCCGGATCGGGCCCCCACTGCTGCCACTAGCCAGCCTCCCACCAGATCGCCACCACCCGCGATCCCTGCAGTGAAAAGGTAATGTTGCTGTGTAGTTTGCATGCCTTTAAAGTTTTTTGCACAAAAACCTGGGTTTCTGGAGCCAGTGTGGTGTAGTGGTTAAGAGCGGTAGACTCGTAATCTGGGGAACCGGGTTCGCGTCTCCGCTCCTCCACCTGCAGCTGCTGGGTGACCTTGGGCTAGTCACACTTCTTTGAAGTCTCTCAGCCCCACCTACCTCACAGGGTGTCTGCTGTGAGGGAGGAGGGGAAAGGAAATTGTTAGCCACTTTGAGACTCCTTCGGGTAGTGATAAAGCGGGATATCAAATCCAAACTCTTCTTCTTTATTCTAGGCTCCAGAATGAATTAATCCATTTCCAATGCATTCCTATGGGACATCTCAATTCGACTTAAGAATTTTTCAACTTAAGAATGTGCATTCGGAACATATTAAATTCGTAAGTAGAGGTACCACTGTACTTTTCCATAACCTTTCCCAGTCTTCCATCATAATATTGTGACCTATGTGTTTTGCCCATTCAATCATTACATGTTTAGTTTGCTCATCTTTAGTGTGCCACTCCAGCAATAAATTATACATTCTTGACAGATTCTTGATTTTTGGCTCTATCAATTCTGTTTCCAGTTTTGATTTTTCACTCTGAAAACCAATTTTCTTATCCATTTTGAACATTTCATTAATCTGATGGTATTGTAACCAATCATTCAATTGATTTTTCATCTGCTCATACGATTTCAATTTAAACTGGTCATTTTCTTCTATCAATATTTCCTTATATGTCGGCCACTTGGCTTCCATATTTAACTTTTTATTTACTTTAGCTTCTAGAGGCGAAATCCACCTGGGTGTTCTCCTTTCTAAAAGATCTTTATATCTGGCCCATACATTGAACAATGATTTCCTTATAATGTGGCATTTAAAACCTCTGTGAACTTTAACCTTATCATACCACAAATAAGCATGCCAACCAAATGCATTATCAATACCTTCCAGATCCAAAACATCAGTATTATCAAGCGTGAACCATTCTTTCATCCAGCAAAATGCAGCAGCATCAAAATATAACTTTAAATCTGGGAGACAGAAGCCTCCTCTTTCTTTAACATCCGTCAATAATTTATATTTAATTCTAGGCTTCTTCCCTTGCCAGATAATTCTTGATAATGCTTTTTGCCAGCTTTTGAACCATACTTGCTTCTCCACTATTGGTATCGCTTGGAACAAAAACAGCATTTTGGGCAATACATTCATTTATATCACTGATATACGGCCTAACAATGATAATTTCAATCTATCCCATAACTCTAGATCCCTTTTAATTTCATTCCACAATTTTTCATAATTGTTTTTGAACAAATCAATATTCTTAACTGTCATATTTACACCCAATTATTTTACCTTTTTAACAAACATCAAATCAGTGGTCTTCTGCAATCTTTCAATTTCTTCTGATGATAGATTTTTAGTTAGAACTTTGGTTTTTACCTTATTCAATTTAAACCCTGCCAGCTGCCCAAACTCCTGTATAACCTCTAGTGCCTTAGGTAAACTAACTTCCAGATCCTGAACTGTCAAAACTAAATCATCCGCAAAGGCCTTGAGCTTGTATTGTTTCTTCCCCACTTTTATTCCTGTGATCTCTTCATCCTTTCTGATTTTATCTAGCAGCACTTCCAGAACTGTGATAAACAATGAAGGGGATAATGGGCATCCTTGCCTGGATCCTTTTTCTATTCTAATATCCTCTGATACCACCCCGTTTACAATAATCTTAGCCTTTTGTTCAGCATATATAGCTGTCAGTCCATTAATGAACTGCCTCCCAACTTCCATTCTCTCAAGATTATTAATCATAAACTTCCATGAAATGTTATCAAACGCTTTTTCGGCATCAATGGAAATTAAAGCTGCATTTGTGTTCTTCTTTGCTTCCAACATTTCTAATATATCTACAATGTTTCTAATATTATCTTTCGATTGTCTATTGGGTAAAAATCCAGCTTGGTCTTTATGAATCTGATCTCTTAATATTCTTTTTAATCTTGATGCCAAAATGCTAGCAAAATTTTTATAATCCACATTCAAGAGGGATATTGGGCGGTAGTTCCTCATTTGTGTTCTGTCAGTGTCTGGTTTTGGTATCAAAGTTATATATACTTCTTTCCAAGTCTCGGGTGCCTTGCCCCCTCCAGGTATCTTGTTACACAAATCTGTCAATGGTTCAATTAACCATTCTTTTAAAACCTTATAGTATTTAGCTGTCAGTCCATCTGGTCCTGGTGATTTGCCTAATGGCATTTGCTTTATTACTTCTTCCACTTGCTGTCTCATTACTCTATGGTTAAGTAACATTCTCTTATCCATTGGAATTTTTGCAGTCCATGTTTTTCCAGCATGGCCATCTGTCATGGAGGCTTCAGATTGAGATTCCAGCATTGCAGAGGGTTGGACTACATGACCCCCTGAGTCCCTTCCAACTCTACAATCCTATGGTTCTATGATTCTAACTCTCAAGCATGTGGAAAAGCTGCATGAAAGGACGGAATCCACCCAGAAGTTCTGAAAGCCGGCTTCAGTTCTTCTCTCATGAAACACGACCACGACCTCCTCTTTCAGAATCAGGAACAAGGATCCATGGCACAAGGCACAAGTTTCATACATACCAGCAAGATGATATCCTTTTGTCAATAAATAATTAAAATATTGGTTCTCCTTGGTTGGGTATTCAGGACAGATTGAAGCAGATTGAACCACTTCCAGCCATCAATCATGCAAGGCGTGACAGGAGAGGTCCTCGGCTAGACTCCTGGGCTGCTAGTCCTCAACCTTGTAAAGGTGTGATTCAGGACAGCAGGGTCACTGGTTACTTAACTCAGTTGATGGCCACTGAGCCAACTCCTAGCGGTAGAGGCCCCAATAAAATATTTTAGCAGTTCAATGTGTTTCTTGCCCAATGTTAGCTCTTTATGAGAGTAAGTGCACCAGAATTTCCCAGTGATGAAGCCAAAGTTGTATTTGTGATTAGTCTGCTAGGAGGAGACACCAGGCGCTGGCCCCCATTCTCATTGTCTGGCATGCATGGTTGTCCTTACGTGCCTTGTAATGTAGTGACCATGGAGATTAAAAGGGGCAATGGGGCATCAAACACACGGAGTAAGGAAACAAATATTGGTATGCATTGCAAATAAATACATTAAACAGAAAACCGGCTATGACCGGACCCTTCCATTCTTTATTTTTGTAGTCATCTACATTTGAGCTTGCAGTGTAAGATTTTTCCCCAGGTGTTTTTGAGGGCTGATGCCAGAGAGTCCCATAATCTAGATGGCAGAGTGTGAATTCTGCATTAAAACAGTGGGGTGGGGTCATCTCTTGGTTTTGTTTTTGTGTAGTGAACATGGGATCCAGCTTTGTTCATCTTAAAGTGTCTTCTTACACCCAAGCATCATTCTGCTTCTTCTTGCAAATATAATTTTTCTTTTCCTCACAGTTTAATGCTACACAGCAACCAAGCTTCCACTCCTTTCGGCAATCTTGGTGCATTGCACCACAGTTGTGCTTCATGCCTTCCTTTGGCTCATTCCTTTTCCAGAAGCTGAAATGAAAAGAAAGAGCAGCACTGATCAATCAACATTGGATGTCTACTTCGTCACCCGCTTCCCATGCCTTCTACCATTAAAAAGATGTTCAGTTTTTTCTCTCTTAACATCCACTCACAATTGTGATGGATTTTTCTTTCCATATTTTAGAATTCTAACTACTACTACTACTGTGGGTCAAGAATGTCTATTTTCTTTTCACATGAAGTGATTTCTCATAGGAAACTACAAAAAAGTGAGGGTGTGTCAGGACTCCTGGGTGGCTTTACACGACAAACCTCCAAACTCCGTAGCTGGTTTTTACAGAGGTTTTATTTATATACATATGTACATCTCAGAGCTCAAGAGTCCATGTCCGATCTAATCCGAATCAGAATCTGGAACTGGAGTGCGTCTCAACTTTCGCCAGCATATGAACTTTGACACACACACACACACACAGTTTCCGTTTCTGTTCCTTTCATTTTTCGCTCCTGCGAACCTGGGGAGAGGGGGCGGGGCAGAGCCTTCTCCCCCCGAGCTGCTTAGCAGGTGTGTCAACTCCATAGCCTCCAGCGCCTCCCCCTTTGCAGTGCCTAGGTCCACCTCTTCTAACTGCCCCCCTGGCTCCTGTGAGACGACAGCATCCTCAGAGCCCTCCTTTGCCGCGAGAGCCTCAACACTGCCTTCAGCACAACATTCAGGTTCAGGTTTAGCCGCGCTTCCCTCCCATTGTCCCCTGACATCCACCCCCTCCTCAAAGGCCCCATCCTCCACGGGGTTGACTCTGCTGCTGCCCGGTGTCCTCAGGACCCAGAAATTCCCCTCCTCCTCATCAGAAGAATCCTGTGGGTGATGGTGTGGGTGATGGTGTGGGTCCCCCCCTCCCCGGAGAGGATTGGAAACCTAGAAAGTCTGTCTCATCCTCTGAGGTGGACGAGAACACTTCTCTAAGGTCCCAGAAATCGGGTTTGGCTTTATGAGGAAAGTTCTCATGAAATTACGTTATAAGATACTCTCCCTCCACCTGCTCCGCAGGAATCCATGCGTTCTCGGTAGCAGGAGCCCCCTCCCAAGCTACCAGATACTGTAGTTGTTCACCCTCCCACCTGGAGTCCAGGATCTCTGTTGCAAGACTCCCTGTCCTCCACTACAGGCAAATGGGAAACCGTTCCTTCCTCCACCTGGAAACTATGAGGCTCATGAAATTTGGAGAGCAAGGACCTATAAAAACGGGGTGTATTCGCATCGTGTCTGGCAGTGTGAGTTTGAAAGTAACCGGGTTGATCCACTCCTCTACCCAGAATGGACCTATTCGTCTCTGCACCAGCTTCTTGCAACTCCCCCTCTATGGGAGCCCCCGGGCTGAGAGCCACACCTTGTCCTGCACCCGGATATCCTCCCCCCCTCTCCTGTGGGCATCCGTGTCTCTCTTGTACGTTTCCTTGGCCCATTCCAAGTTCTCTTTCAGCATTTGGTGCAGGGCAACCATTTTCTCCACAAAGTGTTCTGCGGTGGGTACCTCAAGCACCTCTTCCCCCCTCCCTGGAAACGCTCTGGGGTGCAGCCCATAATTGGCCATGAAGGGCATTACCCCCGTGGAGACATGCAAAGCATTATTGTATGCAATCTCTGCGAGCGGTAATTTCTCCACCCAATCTGTTTGTCTTTGGTTGACATAACACCTCAGGTATTGTTGCAGAATGGAATTCACCCTCTCTGCCTGGCCATTCATTTGTGGGTGTCTCGCAGAGGCAAAGCTGACTTCCACATGCAACAGCTCCATCAATTTATTCCAGAAACGGGATGTAAATTGACTTCCTCTGTTGGAGAGTACATGTGAAGGTATGCAATGCAGCTTAAAAACATATTCCACAAATAACTTGGCCATTTCCTCCACCTTGATTGCCTTGGAGCATGCTATGAAATGACTCATCTTCATGAGCAAATCTACCACTACCAAGACTGCAGTTTTCTTTTGGGAGTTGGGCAGGTTGGTTACAAAATCAAGGGACACTACCTCCCAGGGACGGTTGGGAGTGGGCAATGGTTGCAACAACTCCGCTGTTGCGGCCCTCTCTCCCTTTGCCCTTTGACACACCCCACACCCCCTGACATAGTCAGGGGCTCCTCCTGAACCCTGGGCCACCCAAACTCTCTGGTGACCATGTTTGCCAAAGTGCCCTGTCGTGGGGTTGTTGTGCAGTTGTTTCAGGATTCTGGCCCGGAGTTTCCCCCCTGGACTGTATAGGGCCCCCTGTAAAACAACAGCCCTCCCTTTTCTTCGAACCCGTGATTCTGGTCTTCCCCCTTTTGCAGAGCTAGCAGCTTCTTGCGAGCAAAAGCGTCCGCCTGAGTCAGCGCTACCGGTTCCGTGTCTCTTTCCAAGGTAGTGCTGCAAGCCCACTGATCAGGTTTGAAGACTTCTTGTGCCACTGGGGGAGAGGACAGAGCCCCGAGGCACCCCACAAGTGAGAGCTGTTATGAGAGCTGTTAACTGCGCATTGTTTTTGATGAACTTCCTATAGAAGTTGGAGAACCCAATAAACTGCTGGACGTCCTTCTTGGTCCTTGGGGTTGCCAGTCCAGCACTGTCTGCACCTTACCACTGTCCATAGCAATCCCCTTGCCCGAGAGACGATAGCCCAGGAACTCCACCTCCTTGACATGAAATTGGCACTTCTCCAGCTGTCATACATGCTCCTTCTCATCCTGCGAGTAAACGAGAATGTCATCCAAGAAACACACACATTTCTTGTGCAGGAGAGGACTCAACACGTGATGCATGAAGGCTTGGAAGAAATGGGTTCCACCCTGTAATCCGAATGGCATGACAAGATATTCGAAGCTCCCCAGGGCCGTGAACATGGTGGTCTTCCACTCATCCCCCTCCTTGATTCTGATGAGGTTGTATATTCCCCATAGGTCCAATTTCATGAAGATCTTGCCCTTGCGTACCCTCTCCAGTAGATCATTGATGCGCGGTAGAGAGTAAGCAGTTGGCTTGGTCAAGCTGTGCAACCGGTGGTAATCGACCACAGGCGGCGCTGTGTCGAGTCCCACTTGTCCACAAAGAAGACTTGACTTCCCCTGGCTGCCTTGGACTCTCTGATGAAGCCTCTCTTCAGATTCTTGTCAATGAACTCTTTTAGTGCTTCCATCTCTGCTTCTGACATGGAGTACAGCATCCCTGCTGGCAGCCTCGCTCCCGGTAGCAGATCTATCCTGCAATCATAGGGTTCCGTTCGCTGAAGACCTCCTTGTAGGCAGAATAGACACTTTCCCCTTCACTGGTGGTCGCCATAGCTACTTTCATTTCCCTGGGCGGCCCCTCCTGCCCTGCCAGGAAGTGCTCCATGTTCTGGGCTGATCCAAAGGTGACTGAGCGCTGGTGCCAGGAGATCACTGGATCATGCCTCACCAGCCAACTCATACCTAGCACTACTGCCGGTCCTGCCAAGTCCGTAAAGTGGAAAGCGATGGTTTCAGCATGTCTCCCCACCTTCATCCTCATCGGAGGGGTCTGATGCAAAACTTCCCCACCCAGGAGCAGTCTTCTGTCTATCGTCATGACCTGCAGAGGAAAATCTAGAGGAAGCAGGTGCAGCTGATGCTCCAGTGCAAAGTTCTGATCAAATAAATTTGCTGAAGCTCCACTGTCCACTATGGCATTCAGTTCTATGGGATGCCCATTGGGAAACTCCAACATCACCTGCACCACGATCACTCCCTCTGGTTGATGTGGTTGGGGCACCTTTACTGGTCTTGCGCCCGGCTGCTGCCCCCTTCCTGCAGCCATGCCTCCTCATTTCCCTGGACCTTTTCAGGCGCGTCTCCGCTGGGCTCCACCGCTGCCCCTACCATTCCTTGCCATTCCTTTCTGTGTGGTAGAAATTGGAGTTCTTGTTAAAGTCCAGATATAAACAGTAAATAGCAAGAACTCAGGCCAGAAGAAAAATGGATTTCGAATATATCTTCACAAGGTTTTATTTGTGTAATGAAGAGTTCAAATAGGAATCAATCCCAGTATAGTAGGCAAATAAAAATAAATTCCAGTAAAAATCAGGACAAGGCCCTGTTTCGACAATTCTTCATCAGCAAAGATTCATAGGTCAGAGTATACCAAGTCTGTTTGCCTCATTTCAATCAAATGAAAGGAACAAATAGTAAGCTAATCAGGTGGAGCATGCAGCTCCGGGAGTACACTTTTGATATAAAGCATATAAGAGGGAAAGAGAATATAATTGCTGATGCTTTATCCAGATATTTTTAAAAGGTGTATGTTGAATGTGTAAATGCTAAGGTGGTGTACTTGATCACCGGGTTACTCTTGTATATATAGGTAGATTAACACTAGCTATGCAGGTAAACTCTGTTGGAAGTTCAGTAATTGTTTCAAAAAAGAAAAGAAAGGGGGGATTCAAAAGCTGTATTAGTTATTTTGAAAAGAATAAACCCTGGCCCATTGCACTGGCATTACTACACTGAAGTAAGTGAATGCCTATGCAATTTCTCAGCGGTGGGGAGATTTGTAACGAATTGACATAGTTTTAAAATATTTTAATTCAGCCTGGCTTTGCGAGGGCTAAACCCACATCCAGCCGGATTGACTGGGCATTCTAATGGAGGCAGGTCTGCTTGGAGTTTAAAAGGAGGGATGAGCCATTTTGCCATTTTGTCGGTTGGAGGGAGAGCGCAAGGGAGGAGGAGCGTGGGTAGTTGCAGGGTCAGGGTGTTGTAAGCAAAAAATTGCTTAACTTCTGAGTTAGACCAATAAAACTCAGAGACAAGAGGAGTTAGGAGTCCATTATGTTTATTGCAAAGCAATGGCCCATTATGTTTATTGCAAAGCAGTCGAATATTTTTGGAAAACTGCAACCCCGCCCAAAGGCTGGGCAGCGGTATTTATAACATTTCAGACAAAGGATTTCAATTTAACTAATCACATAAAGCATTACATCATTTAATATTTAATATTCATCATTATCTCATTTCATATTTATTACGTATGTCATTACCTAATCTAATACACATGTGCAATAAGCATTGCTAACTAGGCCAAGGATTGCTAACTAGGCCTTTGATTCTCAATAATATGTTACATTGTGAGATAATATGCGTGTTGGGAACCTGTGTTACGTGTACCATGTAACAATTTGTGTTCTAGTTTATGAACTGCTTCTTTGTGATTGACGTATTAGCTGACCTTCTATCCCAGTAGGGATGGCTTCTTGCTGAATCATCAGTTTTTTTTTAAAGCAACAGGTTACCATAATTCACTAATATAAGCATATTCCAGGATTTATAGTGATTTACATTATCACCTTAATTGGGGCCCTTTGGGCCCCTGCTACAAGGGGAGTATAGGGTTTAGATGAGGAATAAGCAAGTTCCATAATACGTGTTTGACAGCAGTAACTTATGACAGTAACGAAGCTTGTACACGCATGAATCTTTAAAGCAACCATTATGAATTTAAGTTAATAAACTTTCATTGTTTATGTGCCAAGGAGAAATCGTCTTTCTTATTTCCAGCACGTTATTGAAAACAGTATACGTGGAGGCTCTTTAAAGGGACAAAACTTCCCTCAAGAGTGGCGTCGATAGTTTGTGTCCTTGAGTAACACAGTATAGGCTGAAGGTGGACAACCCGGTGTGTCACTAAGTTGCCTAAGCGGATAGGCAAGCTTGTAAAGTGAGGGATTTCAAGCTGAGGAGATCTTTTCAATGGGGACAAAGGGGTTAGTCGCACAAACAGCCTCGAGTTTCATAAGATACCTGGCCACGTGTGTTGGAAGCAAACTCCACTTACCAGTAAACCCAAGATTGAAGAGGGGTTTGTAAATGACCAAGGGAAATAGGGAGGTGGATTTTGCCTCAGGATTTCCTAGGAGTTCCTTTAGTAAGTGAGAGAGAAGACAGGTTCCCTAGGTGCTCTTTTAATAATAGAGTAAGAGGGGCAACCGTCACACCTTTTTAGCATTAGGTAGACGGGATCCGTCGCCGACCCCAATCGGCCGGAGCGGTCTTAATCAACTCATCCATGGACGCTGGTTTTCCCGCCCTCGACAACTCATATTTCACCTCAGCACTCAGGACACTCTTGAACATGGCCATGGTCTGCCCCAAACGGTGCAAAAGCATGGAAAACTTCACCCCACACCTGCAGCGACAGTCCACCTCTTCTTCTTCCTCCTCCATGGGTACCTCCATGGGCTCCTCTGTGGGCTCCGCCACTGCCACGTCCGACTGCCGCAGGCTGGAGCTGGACTATCTGTTCCTCTTCCTCTTCTTCTTGTTCCCGTTTCAGACTGAGCAATTGCTCGGACGTGACCTTCTCCTCCTCCACATTACTCTGAAACATAATGTCCATCGCTTCTAGAAACTGTCCCAGATTTCCCAGGGCTGGGCTTTTGCTGGCAATCAGTGGCAACACCACTCCCTGGGCAGGTGGGAAATGTTGAAAGCGACCTTGTCAGCATTGGAGGCAAAGTCCACCGCTTGACGCTCTAGAGTGAATGTCACTTCGGTCTTAAAGGCATGATAATTTTGGGGATTCCCCTGGATCTGAATCAGCGCATAGGGCACCTTCCTCGCTGTTCTGGCTGCTCGTTCCGTGTCTTCACACGCTCAACCATCATTCAGCCCCGCTGTGAGTTCGGCCACCTGAGCTTGCAGGGCTGCGTTTTGCACCCACAGGTACTGCAGGGACAGTCTTCCTCCTCCTCCTCCTCCTCCTCCTCCTCCTCCTCCTCCTCCTCCTCCTCCATGGGCACCTCCTCCTCCATGGGCACCTCCGTGGGCTCCTCTGTGGGCTCCGCCACCGCCGTGTCTGACTGCCACAGGCTGGAGCTGGACTATCTGCTCCTCTTCAGCCGACATGTTCTCATGCGCTGTCTCCCGCCATGTAAAGCCTCAATGAGTTCCGGATTGCTGTCAGGACTTCTGCATGGATTTACATGATAAACCTCCAAACTCCGTAGTTGGTTTCTACAGAGGTTTTATTTATATACATATGTACATCTCAGAGCTCAAGAGTCCATGTCCGATCTAATCCAAATCAGAATCCGGAACTGGAGCACGTCTCGACTTCCGCCAGCATATGAACTTTGTTCCCCCCCCCCAGTTTCTGTTTCTGTTCCTTTTGTTTTTCACTCCTACGAACCTGGGGGGGGGACAGGGGCAGACCCTGCTACCCCTGAGGTGCTTAGCAGGCACGTCAACTCCATAGCCTCCAGCACCTCACCCTCTGCAGTGCCTAGGTCCACCTCTTCTAACTGTCCTCCTGGCTCCTGTGAGCCAACAGCATCCTCAGAGCCCTCCTTTGCCACGAGAGTCTCAGGGCAACGTTCAGGTTCAGGCGTAACTGCACTGCCCTCCCATTGTCCCCTGACAAGGTGTCACTTTGGAAGGCTCAGTGGTACACACAAGGACTTTCAGTCAATTTATTTTGGGCAGTTTCCAATGCAGGACTTCTGCTATTGCCAGGATTTCTGTTTCTGCAACAGAACTGCCCCTCTCTCCTTTCCATATTCTCCCACATCCTCCTCAGATCTGCTTTGTATCATTGTGGGTTTGGGAGAGAGAGTTTGGGAAGAGAGATCCTTACTCTCTCATAGCAAAGTTAGCACAGTAGTGATTGTTCTGAGCAAATTAAAACCTTCTTAGATTTGCATCCATCTTTATCCACTTCGACTCACATCCATCACGCACCCCATGCATGAGGATAGCAATGACACTATACAGAAACAAAAATAGCTATGTCTAAAACTGAAATACAAAATATAATCTATAACGATAAATCCATTATAGAGTTGATTGAAATGATATGATATCTCTCACATATATATCTTATCTAAATCTTATATGATGGTTCTAAGTATACTTTAATCCATTATCAATAGTTGATAAAGATATCACCCTAGCCCCACAGTTATTGTCATTTCTGGTAAGGACTTTCATTCTCCAGTGTTCATTGTATACTGAATCACTAAAATTCTGTGATAAATGTATTCTATAACTCCCCATTTTTAACTCTCCATGAATCTATTAAATTGATATTAGTTATAATGGTGTAGTAGGTGCTTTATACTCCAATGAGATGTTTGGGTTGGATCTGCCTTTGATCAAGTCTAAGATCACATTTAGCATTGGTGGTCCATGAACCACCTTCTCAGGGGCTCCATGGTGCCATTCACATAACAAAAACTGCCACAGAGATATTCAAATGTTCAATAGTAGGGGGGCATGGCTTGGCTTTTGAAAAACAAGGGGTTCTGCAGTACTTCGCTAACAGGGAACCACTGGTATACATGGTTTAAGTTCCCAGCTAGTATTATTCAACCCGTTTGTAAAGTTTACTCAATACCTTTGCGAACAAGGATTAGTGGTTGTTATTGGGTGCCACAATGAAAATGAATATCATTGGATTTTGATCTAGGAGACCTTGCACAAATAGAAATTGACCCTTTGTTGATCCAGTCTTGGTAATCAATGCCAGACCAGCTCGCTGTTCTACTACCAAGCTGTGGATGAGTGAGATCTTCTCTGACTTTATCAGTGCATCAACACGGGTAGAAAAACCTGTTAAATACTTAAAGGGAACCATAAACTGTCTTAAACTGCCAGCTGACAGCATCCAAAACTATTAGGGATATGTCCTGGCTTATTCAGTTGTGATTCCGCTTTGTAGAAGAGTGGATTAGATGACTCTTGGGGGTCTCATCCAACTCTAAATTTCTATGTGTTTGTTTCAAATTTCCATGTATTCAAATTTCTGTCCAAGAGAGTGAGATTCATCTACCCTCTCTCACACACTTACTTCACCTGCTTCTATTATTTTAGGTTTGAAATTGCTGGTTATTCTAGATTGTTTAGCAGATAACTGTAGAAATCTCTTTTCCTGTAGAACTCTCTTTTCCTAAAGAGAGTGTTGCTCAGCTTTAGGTTCCTGAAACTCCTTTTGAAGCTGGGCTAAGCAGCACAAACCATTTAAAAGGATGCCTTCAGCTTCTTCCTAATCAGCACATTCACTAGGTTTGAGAAGCCTTCCTACCTCTCCAGCCTAGTGAGAAGCAGCAGTCACTCACCTGGACAAAGATATGGAGGACTACATATGTAGATCTTTGGTAGTAGAGAAAATGCATAGCAAAATATATTTGGAGAGGGAAAGGAGCAATTATGTAAACAGAATCTGCAACTTTTTGGAATGCATACCATTAGCAAATGTTTAGTCAAAAACTTACTAGTTTTGAGGTGTAATGTCTGGCAGGATTTTCCATTCCCCTTGCTTGTCTTTATACTGTCCAATCCAAAAAAACCTTCTTCGCCTACGTGCTTCGACCATCAAAAAATCCTAGGGTAGGGGTGGGGAGAAAGAAAAAACAGAAAATCTTCAGTAGGAATGAGGAGCAAGGCACTTTTCTCAAAGCCTCTCAAGAAACCTTAGTTAGCCCTAGATGGTAGCAGATGGTCCCTGCCCCACCCACTCCTTGGCTTGACTGATGGAGTTGCTGTATTGCCTGCACGCAGGTGGATAGGACTTTCTTAAATGGATAGTGATGATAGGAGCCCTTTGACTCAAGGAGATCCCCTACCTTCCCTATACTTAGCTTGGATGCTCACATGTTCTCCTGCGGTCCAGATAGCAATGAGCTCGGCACCTTGACTCTCACACCTCCTTTTGGAATCCATCCATGATAGTCGCCCTTCAGAAAACCAATAGAACGATTTCAATCTTTCATCTTCAGGTGTAACCCAACCACTTTCCAGGGTGTCTTTGCGTCAAGCAGATATGGAGGAAGAAGGGGGGGGAGAAGATAGGGATTTTAAGGGGAACCACCTTGTATGTCTGTGCAGATTTCAAATATTCTTGTTGAGTTCATTTCTCTGGGCACATGATAACATTTACTCATCTAGGAAGATCAGAAATCTTAGAACAAGAACAACATTAACTCTTCAACCCCTTCATGATGATGCAGGAAATACCGGGGGGGGGGGGCAATAGCTGGAACAGAGAGTGCAATCAAGAACCTCACCTACTTGTTTCCACCTGGATACTTAGGGCACAATTAGGGTAGACTTGAAGGTTGGGGAGGAGTAGTAGTTGTGGTTTATCAAAATTCTCTTTCTCTCTCCAGGCTCTCTGTCCAGTTGCAGAGGGGGAGGGAGGGAAATCTAGAGTGTCTGTTCCTGGCATTGGGCAACTAGAACAGATCAGCAGTCTCCCTGCCTGAGCTGACAAGATGGATCCAGTGGGCCTCCAAATGGCTCTGGGGGATATCCCAGCTGATCTGAAAGTGGGTGGTGTGCCTGACGAGCTTTGGCCGAGCTGTGGAACAACTGAATGATAATGATGACAATGACAATGATATTCTTTAATATACTGCCCACCTAAGAGGGTTGACCTCAGCCACTCTGGGCGAATTCCAACACAATAAAACACAATTGGAGTCCAACCATTACAAACTTCGCTGAACAGGTGTCCTCTGAAAGTCAGATAGTTTTTTTTTCTCCTTGACACCTTGGCTTGAGCCATTGACACAATTGGCCCTGAGTGCCCTCTCCCGCTTCATGCAGCCTGTTTGGCCCCCTGGTATACTGCAGAGGTTAGGGAGAAGAAAGAAGCTGCGAGATGGCATGAACGTGAGTGGAGGAAACATCTGGTTGAATGCAATCAACTACTGGTGAGGGCTCATACTCGAACCTACCAAGTGGCAGTGAAGGCTACAAAGAAGGCTTGCTTTGCTTCCTTCGTTGTGCCATCCAGCAGAGCTTTCCTGGGTAGCGCAGGGCCTGCTACAGTCTGGCCTGAAGGAGATGGTAGAACTGAAAGCAGCTGTGATTTGTTTGCAAAGCATTTTGAGGATAAAATTGCTTGCATCTAGATCCTGCTATTACAGCAGATAAATCTCAAAAAATGTCCAGAGCAGAGTCTGTTTCCATTGTGTTGGGTGTGTTTCAGTTGGTAAGGTTCAGAAATGTGGACAAGGTGTTTGGAACGATCAGGACAACCACTTGTGCTCCTGCCCCTTGTGGCAAGGAGGGGACAGCTGGCTGGACTAGAAAGGTGATTACCGCCACTTTATAAGAGGGGTTGGTCCCAGCCTGCTTGAAGGAACCCAGCCAGATGGGCAGAGTATAAATAAATTGTTGTAAATTGTTGTTGTTGATGATGATGTTGTCGTTGTTCCCTGGGCTCAGAAAAATCTAAGTTATTGTCCATCAGTTGCTAATCTCACCTTCCTGGGCAAGGTTCTTGAGTGGGTGGTTGTGGATCAGATCCAGGTGGTCTTGGAGGAAATTGATTTTCTAGATCCATTTCAATCAGGGTTTAAGCCTGGTTTTGGCATAATGTTTTTAAAGGTAATCATATTTCCAAAGGTCAAAGAGAAAGGGGGGAAATGGCATTATACAACTTCCACAACATGTGTGTTTTCGTGCTGACCATCCTTCCTTTGCTTTTATGTATAAGTGGTGCAATTTGCATTCATTCCCCATCTCTTTCATATCTCAAGCTTTATAAACAATTTTACAATCACTTTACCTGTTATGTATTCAGTGGTCTGTGTTTGCATGCCTTGAGTGTAGACTACCGTAAGGATTCTGAACCCCTAGATTCTGATTCAATACATTATATCCAATCACGCCATTCCTTTCTTCCACACAGGGCTGCAATCGTGGATGCCCTGCACTGGCTATTGGACAAGAAATCTCCTTGGATTTGGGGCCATGCTCTGGACACTGATTTCAATGCCATCAAACAGCTGCTCTCCTCTGAAAGCATCCTCACCTGAAAGCATTTGAAAGTACCCTTAGCTCATTGGGCTTGCCTGTCACACGTCCCCATATGGAATTTGTGCAGTCCTGAGCCACCAGTTGCCAGATGGGTGAGAGCCCCCAATGTATTCTACTCCAGAACTTTGTCATCTACAGAATGCAATTATGCCCAGATTGACAAGGAGGCCCTTGCTATCATGGCAGAAGTGTAGAAGTTCCATGACTACATCTATGGCCACCACTTCATGATCATGAGTAACCACATGCCTCTGCTGGGCATTTTTGCTGTTGATCGGAAGACGCCCCAGATCCTGTTTCTGAGGACGCTAAGATGGTCCATCTTTCTCAGTGCATATAACTACATGCTGCACAACGTTCCTGGCAAGAGCCTGGGCCAGGCAGATGCCCTAAGCTACCTGCCATTACCAGACATAGACACTGACTTGTCCCCAGCCCACAGTGTGATGCTGCTGGAGACTCTTCCCCAGCTGCCGCTCCAAGCCACACACTTGAAGAATCTATCATCTCCCGTGTCCTCAACTGAGTGTGGAGGGAGGGGCCTGTGGGTCACCTTGATGCAGAATTCTCCTCATTTGTCTCCTGGCAACATGAGCTGTCAGTTCACAAGGGATGCCTGCTGTGGGGAAACTGGGTCGTGATCCTTGCTAAGCTGTGGACCAGAGTGCTGGAGGCTCTTCATGTGAGTCACCGAGGCATTGTCCATATGAAAGCTCTGGTCAGTAGCTACATCTGGTGGTCAGGCAGTAATACAGCAGTAGAAGAGTGGGTTCAGCATTGCCAGACCGGACAAGAATCCTGATCATCCATGCCTCAGGCACCAATACAAAGGTAGGAGATGACATGCACACCACGGTCAAGACTCCACATCAATTCTGCTGGTCCATGCCAAGGTCAGACATTCTTGATCATTGTGGACTCCTTGTCAAAGAGGCTCGAGGTGGTGCTAGTCTCAGCAATGACCTCCAGGATCGTCATCTGGGCCCTGCTGTGGGGGTCTTTCTTCACCATACACAGCCTGTCTGACACCATTGTGTCTGATAATGAAGTACGAGTTCATGTCAGCCGAGTTCCAGACGTTCATGGCAGAAAATCTAATCTGGCATGTTACAGCAGCACCGTTCCACCCATCAATGAATGGACAGGCCTAGAGAATGGTGAGGACCACCAAGGAATCCCTCATCTGGATTGCCCATGGGGACTGGAAAAAGTGCCTAGTGGATTTCCTGCAGCAGCAGCAGCACATCAAACCCTGCATTGCCACAGGTTGAGGCCCAGCAGAGCTCCTTATGAACCAGAAGCTGGCATCACTCCTGGACTGGCTGCACTCCAATCTTGCATCTGATCAGCCTCCTGGCCGGGGGGCTCCATCAGCCCCCAGGTCCTTCACACCTGATGACCCTGTCTACATCTGGAACTATGGGGATCACCATGCCTTTATCCTCACTGTTGTTACTAGGGCGACAAGATTGCCACACCGGATGTTCAGGTCCACTGCCGGCATGTGGACCAAATACGTTGGCACCTGTCCGATGCCCCAGCGCCAGCCACTGCTACCATGCCAGAGTACAGGGGCAAGGTGAACGATCGGCCTGACTCACAGGCTGATGTACCTGAGGAGAACACTGCAGCCCAAGGCAGGTCTGAGAAACAGGGCCCAAACACTGCAACGCCAAACAGTGTGGAGGCAATGACACCAGCTCCAGCTCCATCGGGATCCCCAACAACACAAGGGGATGAGCCTCACCAATCTCAGTGGGGGGGGGCACTGCCCACACCACTTTGATGAATATTTGTGTGTTGACAGGGATGAGTGTTCATGCCTAAGGGGGAAGGGTGTTATGTATTCTGTGGTCTGTGTTTGCCTGAGCTTGAGTCTGGACTAAGGATTCTGCGCACCTGTGTTCTGATTTGATACATGATATCCAATCATAGAATATTGCAGAACTCATTCCCTTTCTCTACTTTCACATACAAAGCTTTATAAGCATCTTTATAATCTCTTTACCTATAAAAGAAGTGTTTCCAGTGAAGGAGAGCCCACCTTAGAGACCTGTGCAGATAAATGGAGGACCCTATCCCGACCTAGCTTTGGCGGTCTGGGTACTTAACATGGCACCAAAACAGGCCTGTGGGTAGAGTGAGAGTTGCTATGGTCTGCAGGTATTTTATCCCACATGCCAATGAGCCGATTCACTATGTGAGTGGGCTTGAGGGCTTCTTTCTGATGATGGGCTTGTGGAACAGGAGAGAGATTTTGCTGTTGCACCAATCACCCCACTGCCCAGCAGTCTCTCCGACCAAGTTGACAGAAGTTGCCTCGAATGGTGCTGTTCAAGAATCTCTCTCCCATGGGTGAATATAATAAAGGGCATGTCTTTTAGCTGACCTGCAAAGGAGGGCAGCACTCTGCTCTGGCTCTAAGAGTTTTCAGTTGGAGGAGGGGCATTCAACTGGTGCAGACTCAGGGCAGCTTCCCACTGCATTACAATTCTTGAGCATCATAGGGTATCTTACCAATTTCCTTTTGCACTTGATCATTCATGTTGGCAAGATCCAGCATTTTCTGTGATAGGTTTTGAGCTACAGCGAGTATTTGGAAGTCTAAAATATTTGAAACAGTTTAAGGCATGAATATTTGAAATAACAATCTGCAAATATTAAGAAACCATTTCCAAACATTTTGGAACACTTTAGCCTGAAACAAGCAGAGCTTCAGGATAGGGTTCTTATGAATATGAGGACAGACTTGATTCTCTGTGGCTGAGACCACCAATGAAAAGCCTCAGAAGAATCCTGCAGCTTGATCAGACCAGAGACCCATGCAATCCACTCTCCTATTAGTGGCTCATGAAAGTATCTCAAATGTTCCCCTCCTATGTCCTCCTTTTCTGCTGGGAATCACAGGGTCACAAACCAATTTCCGCCTCGAGTCCCACAGTAAAGCCAAATACCGTGTTTCTCCTAAAATAAGACACGTCTTATATTTATTTTTCCTCCCAAAAAACACACCACGGCTTATTTTCAGGGGATGTCTTTTTTTTTGCTGTCTTTGCGGAGGGGGGAGAGATGGAGCGAGGCGAAACGGGGTGTGTGTGTGTGCAGAGCACAGATTGCCCACCTCGCGGGGGTAACCTCCTGCTGCTGCATCTGGGTAAGGAAAAGGGGACTTCTCCCTCGCGCGCGCGCACACACACGCACAAGAGCAGCCGCAGCTGCCTCTCACCAGGCTCTTTGCGCTGCCGCTTCGGGGAGCACAGTGCAGCGCGAAGAGCCTGGTGAGAGGCAGCTGCGGCTGCAGGTGAAGCCCGGGATCTGCGTGGGCGACTGGGGACAAGCACCCTGAGCGCTAAGGCGGTAGCGAAGAGGCGCCCGATCAGCTGAGAAGCGGGCTGATCGGGTGCCTCTTCACCACAGCCGCAGTGCAATGCAGCCCACAGATGTACACAGAATGTAGCAAAGAGGCACACCCCCCTGCCAGGTACTCCACGCCTCGGAGAGAGGGTCTACCGACACCCCTGCAAGGTAGTCCACTGCGACCATCCCTCCCCTGACAGATGGGTGCCGTGGGCAAGCCAGGAGGGCGGCGGAAACAGAACCATTTACAACAACCCTGCCATGCAGTCCCACATCTGTACATATAACGCAGTGCAGATGTGTCCCCCTCCTCGCCAGGTGTTACCTGCAGGTAGACACACCTGTCCGTCGCGCCCGCAGCTCGGAAAAAAGGCCTACCGACACCCCTGCGAGGTTGTCCCCTCTCACCTGCCGGTGGGGAGGGGGTTCTCGGAGGGCCAAGCGAAAGCAGCCAGCCGCAGCCTCTGACCGCCGCGATCTGCAAGGCGGAGGGGCTTGGGAGCGCGGGGTGGCTCTGGGTTCAAGTGCTGCGCGGAAAGGAGGAGCCAGCGCTATGTACCTTTCTGCAGCTCGGTCGGGCCACGTCTTGCAGCGGCGGTAGCCGAATGCGTCCGCCAGGCGCCCAGCAGCAACGCCGCCAGCAGGAGCAGGAGCCGCAGTGCCATGGAGCGGCGGGGGGCGCACGGAGCCGCGGCGCACAGGGGAGGATCTGCGCTTTTCCGCGCCCGCCGCCTTTATGCGCCCATGTTTGCTCAGAATGCAGCCCCGCCGCCGCGCCAGCAACTTTCCCTTTCGCTTTCCGCGGAATTGCCAGCTGCCGGGTTTCTCTCCCTCCTCTCCCTGGGGAGGGGGCTGGCCTCGGCCTGGAAAGCTCTCAAGCGCGGTGAGGAGGGCTGCCTGCCTCTCCAGGGGAAAGGGGCCCGCCTGCGCCCCGCTCCCCTCGCCGATGTGTGCCCCCCGAGCACGTGCAGAGTGCCCGGGAGAAAAGGCAATGAATTCAGGGATGGGGCGTGGAAGATATCGCACTGCAGGAACGAGAGTTAACTAGACGGGATGGAGATCGGCTTTCCTTGCTGCCAAGGAGATCGGAGTTCCTGAGTTCCGGTAGCGAAGAGGCGCCCGATCAGCTGAGAAGCGGGCTGATCGGGTGCCTCTTCGCCACAGCCGCAGTGCTCAGGGCGTTCGCCCCCAGTCGCCCACGCAGATCCTGGGCTTCACCTGCAGCCGCAGCTGCCTCTCACCAGGCTCTTCGCGCTGCGCTGCGCTCCCCGAAGCGGCTCCCACCCCCGGCTTATTTTCGGGGGATGTCTTATATTATTCTACTAATGAAAAGCCTGACATGGCTTATTTTTGAGGACCGTCTTATTTTAGGAGAAACACTGTATACAAACAATGTTGTTGTTGTTTAGTCATTTAGTTGTGTCCGACTCTTCGTGACCCCATGGACCATAGCACGCCAGGCACTCCTGTCTTGCACTGCCTCCCGCAGTTTGGTCAAACTCATGTTCGTAGCTTCGAGAACACTGTCCAACCATCTCGTTCTCTGTCGTCCCCTTCTCCTACTGCAAACAATACTTTGCAGTTTTAATTATACTTTGTGAGATCTAAGCAAATACAGGCACCCAAACTCTTTTTCTGATGAATTCTGAGTTGCATTCCACAAAGAGCTAAGCAGTACGTTATGTCACTGCAAGGATTTCTCCTTGTGCAATGCAATCTTCAGCCCTTTTCCGTCTCTTCCCCTCCTGTTCTGGTTTCCCCCCATCCTGGAGAGCAGTTTTGGTGATGGCATCCAGGGACAAGTGGGAGCAAAGTTCCTTTGTGCTAGTGCTAAAATCTTGCACTAGCACAAATATTGTGAATTACAGTGTGATGGGAGAGGACAGCATTTCTAGTGGGGAGGTGTGAGAATCATAACCACCTGCTCTTCTTTCTGCTGAGCAAAAAAAAAGTGATGAACTCTGCTGGGTGATGAGTTTCATTGAATATATGTATTGCTGGGCTTCCGGTTGACCGCGCCATCTTGACCAGACGGGGGTCCGTTCAGCGGAGCGGACCTCGGCGCTTCAGAGGTGGAGGGAATCGTTCCAGCGAAGCGAAACCTCCCTAAAAGCCCCAAATCGAGCTTTTTGGGGACAGATTTTGCCTGGCGGCGCCAAAAGCAGGCTCTCTCCTCCCCGGATCGGCTTTGTTTAAGCCCCCGAGAGCGAGGAGGTGAACCGCGGCGGACAGGCTGACATTGCTACTCTGAGAGCGCAAGCTGCGTGTCTGGGAAGTGGAGGCGGCCAATTCTTCCAAGAAAATTCAGCAAAAGATCGGACTGTGAGTAATTTAGATTGTTTGGAATCAAAATTAAGGTAATTTGCTTAAGGAAGTGAGGTTAAAAAAACGGAAGCCGACCTTCTAATGATGGGCGAAAGAAGCAGTTAAGAAAATGCCCGATGCCAAGATAATTTTCGGATTTGCTGTGTTTATGAATCTCCAAGAACTGTATTGAAATCCCCTCTCGTGAAAGGGCTAAGGGGAGAGCGGATGATTTTTTAAGAAAGGAAAGTCTCTTCCTGCCGCTGGGACCAGCAGCCCCGACAGACTTATTAAGATTAGTGAAAGAGGGAGAGTGGAAACAAGGTTGATAAATTGAACGGACAGAATTACTTATGAAATCTCCCTCTGGACAATCATAATTTGGAAATAAGTATTTTTCTTCTTTAACTTGGAATATATTGTAACCAGTTTGGGAAAATGGCGACGGTGGAAGAAATGTAACCACTTCCTGTGCTTGGAAATAACACTGTGTCCTTGAGAGGAGCACAAAAATGTCAACAAGTGACTATTCAACTGAATTCAAAGAAAAAACCCCGAAACTCTTATGGGAACTTACAATCGGAATGCACAAAGACAATTTACAAATAGGAGAGATGGAACAACTTCTCCAAGGGGACAAAGGACAAGAAATGTCAAAAGAAGGATCTAAAGAAGAAATAGAGGGTAATCAAGAACTATGTCAACTTTCGGAACAAGGGGAAGTTTGCAGTGAAAAGAAAGATGAAAAAGTTTTGGAGCAAGTGTGTCAGAGAAATGGCGCCCCCTTAGAAGGGGGAGCACAAATTATGTTCGGACTTCAGAATTCCCATAAGAAACAAAGACTTTGGGAAAAGATAAACTGCATTGAGTGGACTATTCAAATAAGAAAAGGGCAACAGGGAGGGAATACAAAATTTGGACATGTAAAAAGCTGCAGAAAGGGAGTGGGGTGAATGGAAAACGGTTTTATGTTTAAAGGCTGTCTAAAATGGTGTTGAAACTGGCTTACGGATTTTGGAATTTTCTGGAAGGGATGTGCTGGGAACAGGGGGGGAGAGCCCAAGTTAGAAAGAAAAGATATAAAAAGGGAATGAGAAAATAGAATATAGAATTTATAAAACTTTGAAAGTTCTTGCAGAAAATTTAGGCAAGGGGAGAAAAGTAGATTAGTAAATTAAAGTAGGTTTTTTTAGATTAGAAATGAGTTTATTGGTATAGCTAAAAGAGTGATTTGGAAGGGATAGCTGGGTGCTTTACCCTCTCCTACGGGTCATCTTCGTTCTGGGGCTCCTTGGTGGCAGGGGGGGCTGCCGGAGTGGAGGGAATGGGGGGAGGGGGGACTCAGCTGGAAAAAGACCATCCCCTGCTTGTCTTTTGCACCCTGGAAGCTCTCAGTGGCAGGGAGAGTTCTGGGGTGCGGGGGGAAGGAGGGAATGGAAGGAGATATATAAATATAAAAAGTAAATAATAGATGATTTAAGTAAATAGCTAAATAGATAAGTATAAGTTTAAATGAGATTATATGGTTTGCAAAAAATGAAAACTGTAAAAGTTGATTTGGCAAATGAAAAATCAATAAGGGGGGGGGTCTGGGGAAGCCCAAAGGATAATGGTTAGGAAAAAAGATAAGGTATATATATAAAAAATTGTTTTCCTTTTTTTTTATTTGTGTTCTGTTTTTATTTTTATTTTTATTGTTCTTTTTTTATGTATAATTGGATAGATGGGGGGGGGCACTCGCCTGCCTCTCTCCTTGACATCCTGGAGCTTCTTGGTGGCAGGGGGAGGCTCTGGGGGAGGGGAGGGAGGGGGGAGGGAAACCCAACTATAAAATGGACCACCCTTGATTGCCCACTCATCAGGGGATTCTCTTGTGGGAGGAGGGGGCTCTTGGAGGGGGGGGTGGGAGAGGGTGGAAAATATGCTTTGTATGTTTATGCTTTTTGTTTGTTTTATTATTATGCAAAACCAATAAAAATTATTTTTTAAAAAAAAGAATATATGTATTGCTCACTCGATATCAATCCCAAATTGAACTACAGGAATTGAAGTCTGTATAAATTAAACATGTTCTAGAAAAAGTGAGGATTTGTATATAAAATACTTACCATCCATATCCGTATACTTTGAATCAATCCCAACAATAGTGCTTCGAATCATATTTATTGACATTTGAAACTCCTCTCTTCTTCTTAATTCCTTCTGATCTAAGAAGGAAGTAGGTAGAAAAGAAATTAACAAATTGAGTTCTAGCACACTAGTCTGATGACCTGGGGGAGGGGATACTTAGTTTCAAACTGGTTTAATATTGAATGTTATTTTATTTTTTAAAAACATATTTATTAAAGATTGTCGAACATGCAAAAATACAACACACACAAAACACACAAAATACAAGAAATACAAAAAATTCAAAATACAAAAAACACAAAAATACAAAAACAAAAATTCTTACTTAAAACCCTTATTTCTAATCTATTGACTTCCTCTTCCACCTCCTGCTGCGCTTCTTTACATTTCATATTTAGTAAATTCTGAATCTTATATAAACTCTAAATTTACTTCAATATTACCATATTACCATATTACTATATCTATTGTATCTTATCCTTTAAACACTCAATCTATATCTTGCTTCTTAATTAATATATCCTTATCTTCTAACACTACTTATTTTCAATCCCTTATATTATCTACAACCTCCTTGTATCTCCCTCACTTCCATTAAATCAGTCTATTACATGCTTATTTTTCAAATAAATTTTAAATTTCTTCCAATCTTCTTCCGCTGCTTCTTCACTCCGGTCCCGAAGTCTCCCCGTCAACTCAGACAGTTCCATATATTCTATCAACTTCTTCTGCCATTCATCCACAGTTGGTAATTCTTCATTCTTCCAATTCTTTGCCAATAATATTCTTGCTGCTGTTGTGGCTTACAGAAAAAACAACAACATCTTTTTGGGGGATATCATCCCCCGTTATCCCAAGTAAGAAGGCCTCTGGTTTCTTAATGAAGGTGTTTTTCAACACTTTTTTCAATTCATTATAAATCTTTTCCCAGAAGTCTCTCAATTGGGGGCACGTCCACCACATGTGGAAGAAAGTACCTTCTTGTTTTTTACATTTCTAGCATTTATTGTCTTGTTTATGATAAATCTTAGCTAACTTTACTGGAGTCAGATACCATCTATACATCATTTTCATTAAATTTTCTTTTAAAACTGTACACGCGGTAAATTTCATATTTTGCTTCCATAACCTTTCCCAATCCTCCACCATGATGTTGTGCCCTACATCATTTGCCCATTTTATCATCACACATTTTGTTTGCTCGTCTTTTGTATGCCATTCCAACAGTACATTATACATTTTTGATAAATTTTAATTTTTGAATCTAACAATTCTGTTTCTAATTTAGACTTTTGCATTTGAAAACCAACTTTTTTGTCCATTTTAAACATTTCATTGATTTGATAATATTGAAACCAGTCGCTTACTTTACTCTTCAACACCTCATATGGTTTTAGCTTTATCTGATCACCATCTTCCAATAGAATATCCCTATATCTCAACCATTTTGTTGACATGTTCAGTCTTTTTTGAGTTTTAGCTTCTGCCGGTGAAATCCATCTGGGTGTTTTTGGTTCTAACAAATCTTTATACATGTTCCACACGTTATACAGAGTTTTTCTAATGATATGATTTTTAAAACCTCTATGAATCTTGACCTTATCGTACCATAAGTATGCATGCCAACCAAACACATTATCCTGATCTTCCAAGTCAAGTATGTCATCATTTTCTAAGACAAACCATTCTCTTAGCCAGCAAAAGGCTGCTGCTTCAAAATATAACTTCAAATCTGGTAGGGAAAAACCTCCTCTTTCTTTAACATCCGTTAAAAGTTTATATTTGATTCTAGTTTTTTTCCCTTGCCAGATAAATTTTGATAATACCCTTTGCCATTCTTTGAAACATGCAACATTGTCAACAATAGGTAATGCTTGGAATAAAAATAACATTTTTGGCAATACATTCATTTTTATAACAGAAATGCGGCCCATCATAGACAACTTTAAATTTGACCATCCTTCTAAATCGTGCTTTATCAATTTCCAAACTTTTTCATAATTATTTTTAAACAGGTTAATGTTCTTTGCTGTCATATTCACCCCTAAGTATTTCACCTTTTTCACAAAAGTCAAACCTGTAATATTTTGCAATTTGTTAATTTCGTCTGTTGTTAAGTTTTTGCCTAAAACCTTAGTCTTTGTTTTGTTTAATTTAAATCCTGCCAGCTGTCTCAACTCCTGGATCAATTCCAGCGCTCTCGTAGCGCTTGTCTCTGGATCCTGCAATGTCAACACTAGATCATCAGCAAAGGCTTTTAACTTATATTGCTTTGCGCCTACTGCAATTCCTTTCACCTCCTCATTTTTCCTAATCATGTTCAATAAGACTTCCAGGACTGAAATAAAAAGAAGAGGGGAAAGTGGGCACCCTTGCCTGGTACCCTTTTTGTTCTAATATCCTCTGAAACTATATTGTTAATTATGATCTTTGCTTTCTGGTCAGAATAAATAGCTTTTATACCATTAATAAATCCTTGTCCCACCTCCATATTTTCCAAATTCTGTATCATAAAACTCCATGAAATATTATCAAAGGCTTTTTCTGCATCTATAAACATTAACACAGCTTTAGTATTGATCTTTACTTCCAACCGCTCTAAAATATCAATGATATTTCTAATATTATCTTTCATGTGTCTTGCAGGCAAAAAGCCTGCTTGATCTTGATGAATCTGGTCTTTCAATACTTTCTTAAATCTTGCATCCAAAATATTTGCAAAAATTTTGTAATCCACATTTAACAAGGAGATGGGGCGATAATTCTTCATTTGCATTCTGTCCGTATCGGTTTTTGGTATCAGAGTTATATAGGCATCTTTCCAGGTGTCGGGTGCTTTGTCCCCTCTTAAAATATTATTACACACATCCTTCAGAGGTTCTACTAACCAATCCTTTAGTACTTTGTAGTATTTTGCTGAAAGTCCATCTGGTCCTGGTGCTTTCCCTATCTTCATTTGTCCTATTGCATATTCTATCTCCTGGGTTGTTATTTTATAATTAAGTAAATTTTTCTTTTCTAGCGGGATCTTTTGCAGTCCATTTCCCCCCAGAAATTGTTTGATCCTTGCCATTTGCCATTTGGTCTTTTTCTTTCTTATATAATTGTTTGTAGTAATTCTGAAAACGCCTTATTTCAACAGGGTTCTGTACTATTTCCTCATACTTCTTTAGAGTTGTAATCGTGTTCATCTTCTGTCGTCTCTTCAGCTGCCAAGCAAGCAGTTCCCCGCATTTATTAGCTGATTCAAAAGTTTTTTGGTTCATCATTTTAATCTTCCATTCAATTTCCTGGTTTAATAGCTGTGAATACTGAACTTGTAATAGTTTTATACTTTTCTGGTATTGTTGGTTCTTTGGATCTGTTCTTAATTTCTTTTCTTTTTCTTTTAATTGTTCCAGGATTTTTTCTTTTTTCTCATTCTGTTGTTTTTTCCTTATTGCATTTTGTTGTATCAAGAATCCTCGCATGACAGCTTTGCTTGCGTCCCAAATCACCCTTTTATCTGTTTCTGTTCTCAGGTTTATCTCAAAGTAGTCTTTCAGGGTTTTTTGGGCCTCCTTTATTAATTTTTCATTTCTCATTAAAGCATTGTTCATTCTCCATAGGAAGGCACCCTGTATATTTGATTTTATTTCAAGTCCCACAGCATTGTGATCAGAACAAGTTCTTGGATAGATCTCCGATTTAAATATCCTAGGTGCCAATTCTCTAGAAATCAAAATATAATCGATCCTTGACCACGATTTTTGGGATTCTGAATAGAGAGTCCCTTCTTTCTCTAATGGATTTCTAATTCTCCATGCATCTATTAAGTCCAGATTTTCCACCATCTCAAAGAAGGATTTAGGTAATCTTCCATCATTTGTAAATTTCTGTCTTTGAGATCTATCCATTAAAGTAGATGCTAATGCGTTCAAGTCCCCTAGAATCAATGTTTTGTAATCCATATAGTCCAATAGGATATCATGAATCTTTTGGAAAAAACCTGCTTTCGCATCATTTGGCGCATAAATTCCCAAGATTAGCCATTTTTCGCCTTGTGCTATTACTTCAACTGCAATATATCTGCCTTCTTCATCTTTAAATAATAATTTAGATTCCCATTTATCTTTGACATAGATCACGATTCCTCTTTTCTTCACTTTATCTGCTGTGATGTAAGCTTGCCCTAATTTTTGTTAAGTAGCAATTTTTTATGTTGTCTTTTAATATGTGTCTCCTGTAGGCATATAATGTCCAAATTCTGCTTTATCAAATCATGCTGTATCCGACTTCTTTTAATTTTGGAGTTAAGGCCCCGTACGTTCAGGCTTAGAAGTTTTAGTGCCATCTTCCTTCTTTAATTTCCTCCAGTTGCTCCTAGCAACTCTAATGATAGTTCTGGCGATTCAGGTACTTCCAAGTTCAGATCCTTTGCGTTTTTCCCAGAAACTTTCTCTTGTTGTCAAGATTTTTAATTTTTATATTTCTGTCTTTGTATGTAAAGAACAGGCCCTCAGGAAATTCCCACCGAAATGGAATTTTCTTCTTTCTCAAAGCGCTTGCAAGATCCGAATATCGGTTCCTAAATGAAAGGAACAATTTTGGGATGAATTTAAACAAGATGACCTGTTCCCCCTTTATTTTCAGATTTTCTTTGAAATGCCAGCTGAGTATTTCGTCTTGTTGAGCTCTTGTCTGAAACTCTATGATGCAATCGCTGGGTGCTCTAGCTCCTTTCTGTCCTCTTGGTCCCAGTCTGTATACTTTTTGTATCGTTTTCTGTATTTCCTCTTTATCAATTTCCACTGGTTTGTGAATTTGTCTATCACCTGGTCTCTCAAGTTGAGTCCTTCCTTTTCGCCTCCGGGTATCTTCTCAAAATTAAATGATGTTCGCGCGCCTGCATTTGTAGAAAGGCCACAGAGATCTGCGTAGCTTCCTCCTGTTGTTGAAGAAGAATTCTTTGTTGTTCTAATTCTGTGATTCTGTCAGCAGCTGCTTTAACTTGCTCTTTGCTTCTTTTGTAGCCACCTCCGAATCTTTCTGCACTTTACTAATTGCTTCAGTGTTGGCTTTCACCGATGCATCAATTCCATCCAATCTATTGATCACTGATTTGACATCTGCAGAATTCACGTCCAATTGCTCTTTAATTTCTGTCAAGGCTGTTAATAGTTGCTCAAATTGTGTACCTTGTAGCCCTTGCTGTGCCCCTTGTACTTCTCCAGATTGTAGTACAGGGTTAGATGCTCTCCTGGGTTGGCCTGCAGCCTGGGCTTGTCTCGCTTTTTCTAATTTTTCTTGAGCTTTGGATCTTTCTTTCGGTGATTTTTGGCTGCCCGACATCATCAAAGTAAAATTCTTAAGCCACAGACCCTCTTTGTTATTGGTACTTGCAGCTGCAGCTTCACGGACTTTTAAATCCAAACAAAGATATTCTCAGCCTTGTTCCCAGCAGTTATTCTAAGGATGAAGGTACACCTAACTGCCTATAGAGGGCAGTGCACAGTCAATCAAAGAGATTTCAAGTCTATTTCAGTCTTATAATCCAGCCAAAGTCTTTAGTATTATTTTATTTTAACTCCCCCTTCAACACACAGGCAGAAAATTGCTTTTTCCCCTGCTCTGACAGGGCTCTGACAGCTGTCAGAATAGATCAAAGGCATTCTAGACAAAGCGAGAGTTGAAGAGTTCATGCAAATAGCATGGCATTGTGACGTCAGCATACAGCTTGTCTGGTTGCCAGGGGGGCTCCCTTTCGGAGCGAATTGCAGTGGAAATATCAAGTCCAGTTGTCTAAAATTTCAGGGGTCTCAAGTAAACCGTCCTCTCCCCCTTTCCCCTGATTTTGGGGGGATTTCGAGTTGACGTTTGGGAGATATTAATTTTTAAAGAACTGCATCCAGTTGTAGCTGCTTGTCTTTACTTTCGGTTTTAATGCAGCGATGGGGGGGGCGACTTCCCGATCCTTTTAGACCCCTCACCAATCGTCCAAATACATTCAATTTAGAAGTCGTATTACTTACAGAGTCTGCTTAAAGTTTCCAAGCCAATTTGGGAAGAATCCACCGCTCCAATTGGTGTTGTCTCCAAGCTGCACCTGGATGAAGTAGCGTCGTTCCAAGAGCCGGTGTGCGACCCGCTCTCTCTCACTGCCTCCGGGGGCTAGCGGGAAGCGGGGAGATCAGTCCTGGCTCAGCTGGACCCACGTCCCCAACCAGCCCAGGCTGGGGTTTCTTTTGGGGGGGTTGTGTAGCTTCCACACACCCCTTTCTCCTCCAGGCAGGGGTCTCGGAGCTCCGAGACCCCTTTGGACGCCTTTTTTCCAATGGCGGTAGACCGGAAGTCCCTAATATTGAATTTTAAATGCTGGCTTGTGACATGTCCCGGGGCCTTAGGGAGATGCGTAAATAAAAAAATCAAATGGATATGACTTCTATTAATATGACCCTCCCCCCCTCCCCGTAAATAGCTTGTGGAACTGTGTCTTGTATATTTTAACAGAGTTCTGCGATTCAGAGCAGGGGTCAGCAACCTTTCTCAGTCATGGGCCGGTCCACCGTCTCTCAGACCATGTGGTGGGCTGGACTGTATTTTGAAGGGGGGAAATGAACGAAATCCTGTGCCCCACAAATAACCCAGAGATGCATCTATATATATAAAAATGTAAAAATCGTGAAATTCCGTTCGACACTTTTCTCTGTAACCGCTTGACGGATCGTCCTGAAATTTTGACACAACGATCCAGGCCACTCCTAGAGCGTTGTTGGGGGCAAAAATCCCTCAAATCGCACACCTGCCCAGGTGCAGACCTGCTGTTCCACCAAGTCAAACAGCGCCCTCAAGTGGTGTAGTACCCTCCTCCACCCCCTCCCTTCCTGAGAAATCTAAGCCACACCCACAAACCAAATGACATCATCATCAACCAAGCAACTGAAATACACCAAGGCAGCCATTTTATCTAGGCCTTTGTTTTAGGCCCATGAAAGGCTGCCAGGCCTCCAATAGGCCCGGGGAGGGGGATAACCCACAGCAACACACTTGGGGGCACGGCAAGGGGTTTTACTTTACCATTTAGCACCACTACCCCCCCCCAAAAAAAACCACCAAAGAACCAACATTGCCAAGTGGAGGTCGGGGCCTGCTGGGGGGGGGGGTTTGCCACAAACCGCAGCATGGCCTTCAATTTATGTAGGCCCCTACACGGCAAGGGGTTTTACTTTACCATTTAGCAACACTACCCCCACCAAAAAAAACCCCACCAAAGAACCAACATTGCCAAGTGGAGGTCGGGGCCTGCCTGGGGGGGGGGGGGGCTGCCACAGACCGCAGCACGGCCTTTGATTTATGTAGGCCCCTACACTGCAAGGGGTTTTTACTTTACAATTTAGCACCACTACCCCAAAAAAACCACAAGACAAAAATAAATATGACTTATTTTATGGGTATGTCTTATTTTAGGAGAAACAACTGATTGTAAGCCTCTGTGTCTTTTTTATTTATTTAAAAAAACAACCATTCACTTTCTCTCGCCAGTTTAAGTCCTCAGATATTTGCAGTGCACACACCCCACCCCATTTACAATTCCCTACCTTCCCCTTGCCACTTCCTGGTTTTTTTTTTATGGAACTGAACAACTCGGGTACTTCAGAATGCACCTCCTGTTGCCAGGCCCTTGCAGGGCCAGACAGAGGCGCGGCCCAGGTAGATAAGATAATGTGTCCCTGTTTTTAACCCTTTTGTTACTTTTTTCATTTTACTGATTGTGAATATGCTGACCGAGGCCCGCTTTGGATTCGGAGGCCCGCGCAAATGGCCCATATGATCCCCCTCCTTCTGCCTGGCCCTGTCTGTTGCTACAGGGCTGTGGGGCTTTGCTATTTGCCCCCCCCTCCCCAGGTTGGGATTCTTTAAGTAGTTATCTGGGTCCCAGGGCACATAATCACCCCCGATCCTTAATCTAGACATATTGAAATGTTCACGATGCGTGTGCAGGGGCCAATGTATGGAGATACAGAGGGAGGGGACAACAGAGGGCTCAGACAAAAGTAAATACTGGGAAATGGAACCCAGAAACTGACAACTCCTTCTCCAAGGATGGGGGCCAAAGTAGGAAGATACCAGGGCTAGGGGTCAACACTCCCCAGGAACAACAGAGGGTTCAGAAAAAAGTGCATGCTGGGAAATAGAACTCAGAACCTAACAGTTCCTTTTCGAGGGTGGGGGCCAAGGTATGGAGATACAGGGGGAGGGGCCAACACTCCCCAGGGACAACAGAGGGAAGGGTATCCTACGGAAACACAGGGATGAGCCGGGGTGGAGGGAGGAGAGGCAGGATACATCATGGATCGTGACAGGGTGGGGTGGGGGGATCACAGGAAAGAACCACAGCAATGCGTGGCCGGGTCAGCTAGTTTTAAATAAAAGCTCACATTCTAATCATGTAAAAACACCAGGCAGTCCCCACAAATAACTCAGAGATGCATTTTAAATAAAAGGACACATTCTACTCAGGTAAAAACATGCTTATTCCCAAACCGTCCATGGGCTGGATTGAGAAGGCAATTGGGCTGCATCTGGCCCAAGGGCCTTAGGTTGCCTTCCCCTGCCTTTGAGCATACACTGAGAGTTCTCGGCTCTTCTCAGCTCTACCACCTGACAGAATCCAACTCACAGACCGAATTCCTCTCTCCCCTCCCTCCCCTCCCACAGCCTCCCTTGGAATGCTGGCCAATCAGGAGCTGTTGTAAGTTAAGTGTTTGCTGGCAGGGGGCGTGGCCACTCAATGACTCAACCTGCTCAGAAAAGAAACTTTTCCATCACAGGGCTCTTCCACAAGCAAATGAGGATTAGTTGGGAAAGGAGCAGAGAATTGCAGCTGGGAAAGGGAATTCTCCAGAGTGTCCCAGGGACTTCTGTTAGCCTTTGCTTCTGTTCCAAGTGCTGGAACTCACTTATTCAGGGAGAACAAAACAATGTCATTGCTCCCAGTGGGTGACAGCTGTAACTCATCCTTTGAAATCAAAGAAAGACTAAAGGGGTAAATGGAACATGGATGCTGCCATCTCTTTTTGGAAATGCTAATGGCATTTAAGCAACGCCCGTGACATTAGCTGCAAAGTATGCTAATTGTGTACTTACATAGCAAGAAAAGCAGCAGTGTCATGGCAGTAAGGATGATAATCTCAAGTACGATAAATCTTTCACCCGTTGGAGATTTTAAGAAGGTAACCGTGTCGTGAAAAGCAGGTACTTGAAGAAAAGAAATTCTGATTTAGCCACCAGTAATCCACCAGTTTTCTCAAAGCTACCAACATGTTTGACCAAACTGCGGGAGGCAGTGGAAGACAGGAGTGCCTGGCGTGCTCTGGTCCATGGGGTCACGAAGAGTCGGACACGACTAAAAGACTAAACAACAACAATGCTGTGGCAGCCATCAGCCAGAGACAGTCAACTATTCAAGGGGTGGTAATCTGGGTGGGTAAGCAGGTGGAGGAAGCAAGGAGGGATACCTTGCTGCTTGAGGAAACTTCTGACCAATGTCTGGATCAGAAGACAGTAGTCTTTGATACTAAATGACTCTCTGCCCACCAGGCAAATGACAAGATGCTCCCTCCAAACACATAAATCCACATACAGAAGCTGGGCTGGGCTGGACATTGGCTGAGATTTCGATCCTGCTGATGGGGCACCAGACTAACTGAGAAGGTGCAGTGTAGCTTGTGTGGTCTACCCAACTCTACCCACCCCAGCACCTGCTACCTGAGGCAACTGCCTCATTCTGCCTAATGGTAGAGCCATTCCTGGCTGCAAACAGTAAAGGAACACCACAGACAGCAGGAAAGAGTGGGCTGAATCCTGGGGTTTCTATGGAGCTTAGTGGATCTCTGGCACCCAAAGAGCTGTTTGGGCTTTTCTCTGCACTCCTCCCTGGCACAACATGACTGGTTCCACTTCCTGCCCGTCTCTCCATCAACTTCCCTTCCCTTTGCATTCCTCTACTTTATGAGAAACTGCATCCCATATGACTGTGTTGTATACAGACCAACAATTTCTTTTGCTCTTGCTAAATGCCTTCTGAATAGTTCAACAATTCTGGAAATCCTTGGACCTGTGAAACAAGAAGCTATTATAATGACTATGAACACATTGGTTGGATGGTGGGTGTTTTCCCTTCCAAGCTCAGAGTATTAGTCTCTTGTCAAGCATGAAAGCTCACAAACTTTGCTTTTGTTGTCCTGCACTTAATCTCCCTATTACAGGAACATAATTTTTAAAATAGATGCACATCTACAAATGTCAAGGATTTCATCGGTACAAAGTTGAAATGGAAAACAACTTCAGCCCAAAAGTATGTCTCAATGAGGCATTTCCAACATTAAACTTTGGCATCTATCAGTATTAGACAATCCTTTCCCGTAAAGACGTTGTTGAGTCCAATATAACTGAAATGTCTTTTTTCTTTTCTTTTACTGGATCAGTCTCCATCTAGAATCAAAAAGATGTTCCATATGGAATAAAATGTATTCAGGTTTTTTTTTTTTAAAGATAATACAGTATAGCATTCTCATTTGCATTCTATTCTTCTCTAAGTTCCTGGGTATCTAGTTTATAGGACTTCAGTAAGCATTTGCAAACAACAGTTATGGTTTGATCCATATGTTCTCTCTATATTTATTTTATGTGGTAAACCAAATTTGGGGCAATCATCTTTGTGGAAGAAATAGGTTGATTGTGATATCTGTATCTTAGATCAGCTGATAAGATCAGATGGATAATTTTTGGTTCTTTTTATATTGCACCTGAAATCTCAGTTACTTGGTGTGTGCTGAAAAGAAATATATTACTTCATAACATTTATTGGGGTTTATTTATAGACCATCTGCTTTGAGTGCTTTGGCCTCTATTGAATAGCTGGAGGAAATAATAGGATTTTCCCATAGACATCTGATTGGCCATGGAGTGGTCAGGATACAGTACTGGATGGACTTTTCACATGATCTAGCACTCAGGCTCTTCTTGTGATACCAAAAATCAATTCAAAGCAGGGGTCTTCCAGGTCTCTCCCTTTGCCCCGCCTGTCTGTCAATCAATGTCACTATTATTTACTGTGCCAAATTACCATGCCTAAAAGTCCAAATGCCTTTCAATATTGTGTTTGTCCATTTTCCAGCAGCAACCAGGGCTGTTTTGATTAAGATACCAGCCCTCGGGCTGAAAGGGGCTTCCTCACAATACATTTCCAGATGTTCACCATTTTATATATTCTAAGGAAGGGAGACTACCCGTAACTTTCTTTAAAATGGTGGACAACTTTAACTTGATGGATATATGGAGATTTAAACACCCACTGGATAGAAAAATTACTTTTGTTCAGAACCAAAGCAATCTGCTGAACAAACCAACTTGATATGATATCTAATCAACTATCATGCATTCCTCTACTTTATGAAAAACCTCATCCCATATGACTGTGTTGCATACAGACCAACAATTTCTTTTGCTCTTGCTAAATGCCTTCTGGATGGTTCAACCATTCTGGAAATCCTTGGACCTGTGAAACAAGAAGTTATTATAACGACTATGAACACATTGGTTGGATGGTGGGTGTTTTCCCTTCCAAGCTCAGAGTATTAGTCTCTTGTCATGCATGAAAGCTCACAAAATTTGCTTTTGTTGCCCTGCACTTGTTCTCCCTATTACAGGAATATAATTTTTAAAATAGATGCACATCTACAAATGTCAAGTATTTCATCGGTACAAAGTTGAAATGGACAACAACTTCAGCCCAAAAATATGTCTTAATTAGGCATTTCCAACATTAAACTTTGGCGTCTATCAGTATTAGACAATCATTTCCCATAAAGAAGTTAAGTCCAATATGACTGAAATGTCTTTTTCTTTTGCTGGATCAATCTCCATCTTAAACCAAAAAGATGTTCCATATGGATTCAAAGGTACGGTATTTACATTTTTAAAAAAAGATAATATAGCATTCTCATTTGCATTCTATTCTCCTCTAAGCTCCCAGATATCTAGTTTATAGGACTTCAGTAAGCATTTGCAAACAACAGTTATGGGTTTGATCCATATGTTCTCTCTATATTTATTTTATGGGGTAAACCAAATTTGGGGCAATCTTCTTTGTGTGGAAGAAATGGGTTGATTGTGATATCTGTACATTAGATCAGCTGATAAGATCAGGTGGATAATTTTTGGTTCTTTTTATATTGCAGTTGAAATCTCAGTTACTTGGTGTGTGCTGAAAAGAAATATATTACTTCATAACATTTATTGGGGTTTATTTATAGACTATCTGCTTTGATTGCTTTGGCCTCTATTGAATAGCTGGAGGAAATAATAGGATTTTCCCATAGACATCTGGTTGGCCATGGAGTGGTCAGGATACAGTACTGGATGGACTTTTCGCATGATCTAGCACTCAGACTCTTCTTATGATTCCAAAAATCAATTGAAAGCAGGGGTCTTCCAGGTCTCTCCATTTGCCCCGCCTGTCTGTCAATCAATGTCACTATTATTTACTGTGCCAAATTACCATGCCTAAAAGTCCAAATGCCTTTCAATATTGTGTTTGTCCATTTTCCAGCAGCAACCAGGGCTGTTCTCATTAAGATACCAGCCCTCGGGCTGAAAGGGGCTTCCTCACAATACATTTCCAGGTGTTCACCATTTTATATATTCTAAGGAAGGGAGACTGCCCGTAACTTTCTTTAAAATGGTGGACAACTTTAACTTGATGGATATATGGAGATTTAAACACCCACTGGATAGAGAAATTACTTTTGTTCAGAACCAAAGCAATCTGCTGAACAAACCAACTTGATATGATATCTAATCAACTATCATGCATTCCTCTACTTTATGAGAAACCTCATCCCATATAACTGTGTTGCATACAGACCAACAATTTCTTTTGCTCTTGCTAAATGCCTTCTGGATGGTTCAACCATTCTGGAAATCCTTGGACCTGTGAAACAAGAAGCTATTATAACGACTATGAACACATTGGTTGGATGGTGGGTGTTTTCCCTTCCAAGCTCAGAGTATTAGTCTCTTGTCAAGCATGAAAGCTCACAAACGTTGCTTTTGTTGTACTGCACTTAATCTCCCTATTACAGGAATATAATTTTTAAAATAGATGCACATCTACAAATGTCAAGTATTTCATCGCTACAAAGTAGAAATGGACAACAACTTCAGGCCAAAAATATGTCTCAATGAGGCATTTCCAACATTAAACTTTGGCGTCTATCAGTATTTGGCAATCATGTCCCATAAAAACGTTTTTGAATCCAATATAACAGAAATGTCTTTCTTTTTCTTTTGCTGGATCAATCTCCACCTTAAACCAAAAAGATGTTCCATATGGATTCAAAGGTACGGTGTTTAGATTTTTAAAAAAAGATAATATAGCATTCTCATTTGCATTCTTTTCTTCTCTAAGCACCCGGATATCTAGTTTATAGGACTTCAGTAAGCATTTGCAAACAACAGTTATGGGTTTGATCCATATGTTCTCTCTATATTTATTTTATGGGGTAAACCAAATCTGGGGCAATCTTCTTTGTGTGGAAGAAATGGGTTGATTGTGATATCTGTACATTAGATCAGCTGATAAGATCAGGTGGATAATTTTTGGTTCTTTTTATTATTGCAGCTGAAATCTCAGTTACTTGGTGTGTGCTGAAAAGAAATATCTTACTTCATAACATTTATTGGGATTTATTTATAGACTATCTGCTTTGAGTGCTTTGGCCTCTATTGAATAGCTGGAGGAAATAGGATTTTCCCATAGACATCTGGTTGGCCATGGATTGGTCAGGATACAGTTCTGGATGGACTTTTCACATGATCTAGCACTCAGACTCTTCTTATGATTCCAAAAATCAATTGAAAGCAGGGGTCTTCCAGGTCTCTCCATTTGCCCCGCCTGTCTGTCAATCAATGTCACTATTATTTACTGTGCCAAATTACCATGCCTAAAAGTCCAAATGCCTTTCAATATTGTGTTTGTCCCTTTTCCAGCAGCAACCAGGGCTGTTCTCATTAAGATACCAGCCCTCGGGCTGAAAGTGGCTTCCTCACAATACATTTCCAGGTGTTCACCATTTAATAGATTCTAAGGAAGGGAGACTACCCGTAACTTTCTTTAAAATGGTGGACAACTTTAACTTGATGGATATATGGAGATTTAAACACCCACTGGATAGAGAAATTACTTTTGTTCAGAACCAAAGCAATCTGCTGAACAAACCAACTTGATATGATATCTAATCAACTATCATGCATTCCTCTACTTTATGAGAAACCTCATCCCATATAACTGTGTTGCATACAGACCAACAATTTCTTTTGCTCTTGCTAAATGCCTTCTGGATGGTTCAACCATTCTGGAAATCCTTGGACCTGTGAAACAAGAAGCTATTATAACGACTATGAACACATTGGTTGGATGGTGGGTGTTTTCCCTTCCAAGCTCAGAGTATTAGTCTCTTGTCAAGCATGAAAGCTCACAAACGTTGCTTTTGTTGTACTGCACTTAATCTCCCTATTACAGGAACATGATTTTTAAAATAGATGCACATCTACAAATGTCAAGGATTTCATCGCTACAAAGTAGAAATGGACAACAACTTCAGGCCAAAAATATGTCTCAATGAGGCATTTCCAACATTAAACTTTGGCGTCTATCAGTATTTGGCAATCATGTCCCATAAAGACGTTTTTGAATCCAATATAACAGAAATGTCTTTCTTTTTCTTTTGCTGGATCAATCTCCACCTTAAACCAAAAAGATGTTCCATATGGATTCAAAGGTACGGTGTTTAGATTTTTTAAAAAAGATAATATAGCATTCTCATTTGCATTCTTTTCTTCTCTAAGCACCCGGATATCTAGTTTATAGGACTTCAGTAAGCATTTGCAAACAACAGTTATGGGTTTGATCCATATGTTCTCTCTATATTTATTTTATGGGGTAAACCAAATCTGGGGCAATCTTCTTTGTGTGGAAGAAATGGGTTGATTGTGATATCTGTACATTAGATCAGCTGATAAGATCAGGTGGATAATTTTTGGTTCTTTTTATTATTGCAGCTGAAATCTCAGTTACTTGGTGTGTGCTGAAAAGAAATATCTTACTTAATAACATTTATTGGGGTTTATTTATAGACTATCTGCTTTGAGTGCTTTGGCCTCTATTGAATAGCTGGAGGAAATAGGATTTTCCCATAGACATCTGGTTGGCCATGGATTGGTCAGGATACAGTTCTGGATGGACTTTTCACATGATCTAGCACTCAGACTCTTCTTATGATTCCAAAAATCAATTGAAAGCAGGGGTCTTCCAGGTCTCTCCATTTGCCCCGCCTGTCTGTCAATCAATGTCACTATTATTTACTGTGCCAAATTACCATGCCTAAAAGTCCAAATGCCTTTCAATTTTGTGTTTGTCCATTTTCCAGCAGCAACCAGGGCTGTTCTCATTAAGATACCAGCCCTCAGGCTGAAAGTGGCTTCCTCACAATACATTTCCAGATGTTCACCATTTAATAGATTCTAAGGAGGGGGGACTACCCCTAACTTTCTTTAAAATGGTGGACAACTTTAACTTGATTGATATATGGAGATTTAAACACCCGCTGGATAGAGAAATTACTTTTGTTCAGAACCAAAGCAATCTACTGAACAAACCAACATGATATGATATCTAATGAACTATCATGCATTCCTCTACTTTATGAGAAACATCATCCCATATGACTGTGTTGTATACAGACCAGCAATTTCTTTTGCTCTTGCTAAATGCTTTCTGGATGCTTCAACAATTCTGGACATCCCCTCAGCTAAATGCTTTCTGGATGCTGCAACAATTATGGACATCCTCTGAGCTGGACCTGTGAAACAAGAAGCTATTATAATGACTATGATTGTTTTCCCTTCCAAGCTCAGAGTATTAGTCTCTTGTCACGCATGAAAGCTCACAAATTTGCTTTTGTTGCCCTGTACTTAATCGCCCTATTACAGGAACATAATTTTTAAAATAGATGCACATCTACAAATGTCAAGGATTTCATCGGTACAAAGTTGAAATGGACAACAACTTCAGCCCAAAAATATGTCTCAATGAGGCATTTCCAACATTAAACTTTGGTGTCTATCAGTATTAGACAATCATTTCCCATAAAGAAGTTAAGTCCAATATGGCTGAAATGTCTTTCTTTTTCTTTTGCTGGATCAATCTCCATCTTAAACCAAAAAGATGTTCCATATGGATTCAAAGGTATTTAGATTTTTTAAAAAAAGATAATATAGCATTCTCATTTGCATTCTATTCTTCTCTAAGCTCCTGGATATCTAGTTTATAGGACTTCAGTAAGCATTTGCAAACAACAGTCATGGGTTTGATCCATATGTTCTCTCTATATTCATGGGGTAAACCAAATTTGGGGCAATCTTCTTTGTGGAAGAAATGGGTTGATTGTGATACCAACTTGATACGGATATCTAATGAACTATCATTGAGAACAAAAGAAAGTAGAAAAACAACCAATGACATGTTTGGATCACAATACCTTATTACAGGAATTGAAAGGTGGAAAAAACACATTTAGGTGGAGATTAAATGATGGACTTCTTCATAGCCAAACAATTTTACACAATGCTGAAAAAGCCTTGAAAGACTAATTTGAGTTACACTTAAATCATGGAGTGGATCTGAAGGTTGTCTGGGATTCAAGTAAATCGGTAATGTGGGTTTTTTTTTTTAATTCAACAAAATGCTTACCAAAAAAAGATGAGAGACCAATAACAAACAAACTAACAAACAAATGAGAACTGCTGAAGAACTGATTACAAATGAAACAGAATTGATTAAAAAACCTGGAAAAGATTCATTAAAACAAACCATAAAAATGTTATAAACACAATATTTGATGTTGGTAAATCAAGAAATTGAATGGAAGATTAAAATGATACAGCAGAAAATTTTTGATTTTGCCAGACAGCCAGGCAACCTGATGGTATGGCAACTAAAGAAAAAAACAAGACATGAACTTAATGAATAAATGAAATATAGAAGGGAAAGTTTTACATAATCCGAAAGACATAAGAAAGCAATTTGTAAGGTTTAATTCAGAACTGTACTGAGCCGGCAAAGAGAACATAAACAATATTGCAGACTATTGAAGACTTCCGGAGCAGCGCTTTGGTGTACGGGTGAGGGATTGCGCTCTTGGCAACTCGAGGCAGTCCAGACGCAAGAGAAAACCAACAGGGAACATGAAGCATGAATTTTCCCAAGCTCAGGTGGGGATCCTGAGTACCAAGCCCAGGCCAGCGCATTAAAGGGGTTTAAAACCTATTAAAAAATGTCTGGCCAAGAAGCTAGCAAGTGGAGAACCTCAGCGCTAAAGGGCAGAGGCATTCTCTGGCATTAGCTTCTCCAAACCCAGCGAGGAAGCAGTGGACTCTCCAATATGCTTAAAACTAGAGATAAAGAGACACACACACCCTTATAAAGAACTGGAAAACTGGAAAACTGCTGATATTGGCAGAGCAAAGGAGCGGGGGCAGCAGAAAATATAGAAAAGACAGCATGAGTTATTAAGAGTGAAATGGGACCAACCCCCACAGCACTAATAGTAACAGTAACTGTTATTCAGTTTCACAAAGGTGCCTTATAAGATTGAATATAACCCAGCAAAGAGTTTTTAGAACAGCAAAGACAGAGTCTGCAGAGACTGCAGAGAAAGGGCAAGAACCAGCAGTCCTTTACTTACATAAAGCTCCAGCTTTTAATCAAAGCCTTCAATTGAAAGGAAACAAGGATGAAATACGCTGGGTCGGCTTTGTGGGACGAAGCGCTGCGAGGGGATGGAGAAGGGTGAACGAGTGAGCGTGGAGAAGCCATAATGGAAACACAGGCAGACACGAACAAAAGCAAGCAGGAAGAGACGCCGAGGAGCCAGTATGCAACCACGAAAGGGAAAAACAGAGGAGAGAAAATAGGGTGTAGAAAAAGCTAGAGGGACACCCAGAGGCAAAAGAAGTGAAAGACATGAGTAAAATCAACAGAAGGCAATCAAGCATAGTGGCAACGCCACTTATAGGGCAAACAGGAAATAGCAAGAATAAACTAATAAAATAAAGAACTGAACACTGTCTGTATATATTTGCTAAATGTGAAAGAACGGGTATTGTTATTATTTATTATTTATGCCCCGCCCATCTGGCTGGGTTTCCCCCACCACTCTGGGCGGCTTCCAACAAATAGCAAAATACATTAAAATATCACAGATTAAAAACTTCCCTAAACATGGCTGCCTTTTAGGTGTTTTCTAAATGTCAGGTAGTTTATCTCCTTGACCTCCGATGGGAGGGTGTTCCGCAGGGCGGGCGCCACTACCGAGAAGGCCCTCTGCCTGGTTCCCTGTAGCTTTGCTTCTCGCAGTGAGGGAATCGCCAGAAGGCCCTCAGCGCTGGATCTCAGTGTCCGAGCTAAATGATGGGGGTGGAGATGCTCCTTCAGGTATACAGGACCGAGGCCATTTAGGGCTTTAAAGGTCAGCACCAACACTTTGAATTGTGCTCGGAAACGTACACTGGGAGCCAATGTAGGTCTCTTAGGACCGGTGTTATGTCGTCTCGGCGGCCACTCCCAGTCACCAGTCTAGCTGCCACATTCTGGATTAGTTGTAGTTTCTGGGTCACCTTCAAAGGTAGCCTCACGTAGAGTGAATTGCTGTAGTCCAAGTGGGAGGTAACTAGAACATGCACCACTCTGGCCAGACAGTCTGCAGGCAGGTAGGGTCTCAGCCTGCGTACCAGATGGAGCTGATAGACAGCCACCCTGGACACAGAATTAACCTGTGGCTCCATGGACAGCTGTGAGTCCAAAATGACTCCCAGGCTGCGCACCTGGCGATAATTGGCCACATATGCCGGGTCTAAAGATGTTTTTTTAAGAAGCGGTTTAATGACCGCCTCTTTCAGTAAATCTGGGAATACTCCCTCATAGAGGGAAGCATTTACCACCCTGCGGAGCCCATCGCCCAGCCCTTCCCGGCTCACTTTTATTAGCCAGGATGGTCAAGGGTCAAGGAGACAGGTGGTCGGTTTCACTCGTCCAAGCAGCCTGTCCACATCCTCGGAGGTAACAGATTGAAATTGATCCCATGAAACATGACTAGACAGGGCTCCAGCACTCTCCCGCCCCAGCCCTGCTCCCATGGTGGAGTCTACGTCCCTCCGAATCTGAGTGACTATCTGCAAAAAAAACTTTTCTCCAGATGCAATAGAAACAGTGAAGAAGGTCCTCTTCGCCGTTGCCATTGCCAATTGGCAGGCTCGAAGTTGAGCTCTAGCCCGTGTCTGGTCTGATTCAGAATGAGTTTTCCACCACTGGCACTCTAGTCGTCTCAGCGACTGTTTCATTGCCCTCAGCTCTGGGGGAAACCATGGGGGTGTCGGGGCTCCATGCCATCGGAGAGGGCGCTTCGGAGCCAGACAGTCAATAGCCCTGGTTAACTCCCCATTCCAGCGGGCCACCAGGGAATCAGCTGAAAGGCCATCGACATGGGATAAAACATCCCTTACCACTCTCTGGAAAGCCAATTGGATCCATTAAGTAGCGGGGGCGGACCATCCAAATTGGTCCCACCTCCCTGCAGAGGGGAAGGGTCGCGGAGAAGTCCAGTTGCACCAGAATGTGATCTGACCATGGCACTTCTTTTGTTTCACTTTTACTTAATGTCAGATCACCAACATCCATAGAGGTAAACACCAGGTCCAAGGCATGTCCGTGGCTATGAGCTGGGCTAGACTTATTCCCAAATAACCCAAATAACCCAAACAAAGGAAGATCCCTGGTCCTACTCAATACTAGAGCAATTAAAAGTGCAAATATAAATGTAAAAAGTGAAGCAAGGGAAACTCCCGGAAAATAATAGAAGCGCTGAGACGATATCAAATTGTTATTTTAAAAGAGGTCTTGCCAGCAAGGTATTTCAATGGGATTGAGAAAGATTCAGATGATTGGTCTAGCCTCAGCCTCTAACCAAACAAGGAGAACATTGATGGTGGAGAACGAGAGCAACATGGACGTCAAAGAGTTATTATTGGCAATGGACAGAATGGAGAAAAATCTAGAAGATAAGCACCCTAGATGGGAAAATCAAAACCTTAGATGGAAAAGTGGAGAGCATGGGCGCTGCTTGCTGGGGCAGTTGCTGCCTGCCTGCCTGCCTGCCCCGAGCCAAGCACCTGCTGCGCTTCGGCTCGGGGGACTGGCAGCGGCACTTGCTCGGGGAAGGCAGGCAGGTGTTTGCTCTCTAGCCTACCTACCTTCCCTGAGCCAAGAGAGCAAGTGCCGCTGCCGCCACCAGTCCCCTTGAGCCAAAGCGCAGCGGCAGGCAGCGCCCGCTGCGCTTCGGCTCCCGCAGAGACGAGTGGAACACAAAGGGGAACCAGCTGTTGCGTGGAAAGAAGGCAAAGGAAGATCAGCTGTCAGCTTTCCACACAACAGCTGATCTTCCTTTGCCTTCTTTCCATACTACAGCTGGTTCCCCTTTGTGTTCCGCTAGTCTCTGCTGGTTGCCGCTTGCAGCGGCGGCAACAAGCAACCGGCAGAGACGAGCGGAACACAAAGGTGAACCAGCTGTAGTGCGGAAAAAAGTGGCAAAGGAAGATCAGCTGTAGCACGGGAAGCTGACAGCTGATCTTCCTTTGCCTTCTGTATCAGCTGTACTGTGGGTCAGCTGTTCGGCAGCTTCGTCTTGCGAAGTGCAGCCACAAAAACCTTTGTCTTGCGAGACGCCTCGCACAACACAAAACGCTGTCGTCTTGCAAGTTTTTCGTTGCGCGAGGCATTCGTCTTGCGAGGTACCACTGTATTCGATACCTGAAGACTGAAGCATCCCACTGAAAAGGATATTACCTATTTTTCTGAAGATAAAAAATTGGGAGGCAGAATCAATGCAGTCTGAGCCTTGAAAAAAATGACATTGAGTCTGGTAAAAGCAGAGATTTTGAACAAATCTCTCTCAGAACATAATCCAGTTACCATACACATAAAATTTAAAAAAACATACAAGAGGGAGGTGGAGGGTGAATGACGAGGTATGGAGAGGAGCAAACGGTGAATAAAATGAGGGAATTATTGAAGGAATTTTTTGAAATGGCGAGAATATGGAAGGATAAAGAAAATGATATTATAGAAATAAGTAAACAGATAAGGGAGAATGAAAAAGAATTGTTAAAAAATCCAAAACAAGAGATTATAATCCAAAATATTAAAATTTTACAATCCCAACTAACTAATTTAATAAATAAAAAGGTAGAAAATAAGATCAAATAGACAAAACAAAGGTATTTTGCAATGACCAATAAACCCGGTAAAATGTTGACTTGGTTAACAAAGGAGAAACAAGCAGATAGGGTTATAAATAAGATTATTTAACAAAGAAAAGAAATTACAGAAATGGACCAAATAAAAATGATGTTTAGGAATTTTTATAAAAAATTATATGAATTGGAATGTAAGGATGAGAATAAAATTAAAGGGTATGTAAGCGAAAATAAAATTCCCGAAATAGATGGCAAAGAATTTAACAATTTAAACTTGTGTATAGAGTCGGAAGAAATAAGAGAGGTGATAAGGAAAATGGAAACTTGGAAATCACCAGGCCCAGACGGAATACTGACTATATATTATAAGAAATTAGAAGAAGTAGTAATCCCTAGACCTAAAAATATCATGTGTCACGGTCCGGTCGGCGGGCGTCAGGACCAGAGGCAAGATGGTGGTGTAGAAGCAGGAACCGGTGCAGGGCTGAGGGTCCAGCAGCAGGCAGTCGCAGGGTCAAGGAGCAAGGCAGAGGCGAAGGTCTGGGAGTCAAGGAGCAAGGCGTCGGCAAGGCGAAGGTCCACGGAGCAAGGATCAAGGCGAAGGCTCAAGGAACAAGAAGCAAGGCAAAGGTTCAAGGAACAAGAAGCAAGGCGAAGGTCCAAGGGTCAAGGAGCAAGGCGAAGGTCCAAGGGTCAAGGAGCAAGGCGTAGGCTCATGGATCAAGAAGCAAGGCGAAGGATCCAGGAACAAGAAGCAAGGTGGCAGCAAGGCAAGGGTCCAAGGAGCAGGAGGCCAGACGCAACCAGGCAAGGATAGCGTTGCTGTGGCAAAGAGCTGAAGGGAAATGCTGGGCTTTTATCCCTCCCAGCTCCTGCCACCAGGTGCAGTGAGATCTCAAGTGGCCTCACCTGGGTGACTACTCCTTGCCTCTCCAGCACAAGCTGAGGACTTCACCTGTGTGGCCACGCCTTGCTTCTCCAGCACATGCTGAGGCAGGCCCCAGTCCTGCAAAGCACTACAGGCCCCAGAGCCTGACTCCTGCCCATACTCCTGACAGTACTCCCCCCCCATAGGGAAACGGGGTTCCACCCCCGGTCATGGCCCAGGCTTATCTGGGAACTTCCAATGGAAGGCCCGAACCTTGGCGGGCGCGTGCACGAAGTCAGCTGGTTCCCAAGATCGTTCCAGGGACAACTGAACCTTATACCCAACCTGGAACGCAGGCCCCTGCCACCGCCGTCGATCCGCTTGCACCTTATAGTCCGCTTCGGCCCTCTCTGGGTGCTGTACCAGGTCGGCTTGTGTCTCCTGGATGTGGGAGACCCGATCATTGGCGGAAGGCACGAGAGAAGCTGCGGGGGTGCAGGGATGATTGCGTGGGTGGTACTCTCGGAGGGCCCCAAGTTCAGGGGCCGACAAGGCATAAATGCGGCCAAAGGGTATCTCTGCTCCCGGCTGCAGGTCAATGGGACAATCATAAGTCCGATGGGGGGGTAGTGGCTGGAGGAGCCCCACGCTCCCCCCTGAATTTATCTGGCACTGGGACGGGAAGAGTCCATTGGGCTGGGGACGTAGCAGGGGCTGCTCGAAGTGCTCACACCTCCCCCTGGAGCGTAGCTACCTGCATGCAGAGGTGCTGCAGCACAGTGGCGAGGTCCATAGGCTGGGCTCCGTCCATCTCGCACCCTGGCCGGGACGTGGGTAGGCCACAGCAAACTGTCACGGTCCGGTCGGCGGGCATCAGTATCAGAGGCAAGATGGTGGTGTAGAAGCAGGAACAGGTGCAGGGCTGAGGGTCCAGCAGCAGGCAGTCGCAGGGTCAAGAAGCAAGGCAGAGACAAAGGTCTGGGAGTCAAGGAGCAAGACGTCGGCAAGGCGAAGGTCCATGGAGCAAGGATCAAGGCGAAGGCTCAAGGAACAAGAAGCAAGGCGAAGGTTCAAGGAACAAGAAGCAAGGCGAAGGTCCAAGGGTCAAGGAGCAAGGCGTAGGTCCAAGGGTCAAGGAGCAAGGCGAAGGTCCAAGGGTCAAGGAGCAAGGCGAAGGCTCAAGGAACAAGAAGCAAGGCGAAGGCTCAAGGAACAAGAAGCAAGGCGAAGGATCCAGGAACAAGAAGCAAGGCGAAGGATCCAGGAACAAGAAGCAAGGTGGCAGCAAGGCAAGGGTCCAAGGAGCAGGAGGCCAGACGCAACCAGGCAAGGATAGCGTTGCTGTGGCAAAGAGCTGAAGGGAAATGCTGGGCTTTTATCCTTCCCAGCTCCTGCCACCAGGTGCAGTGAGATCTCAAGTGGCCTCACCTGGGTGACTACTCCTTGCCTCTCCAGCACAAGCTGAGGACTTCACCTGTGTGGCCACGTCTTGCTTCTCCAGCACAAGCTGAGGCAGGCCCCAGTCCTGCAAAGCACTACAGGCCCCAGAGCCTGACTACTGCCCATACTCCTGACATCATGAATGAGATAAGGGAAGAAGGGGAAAACCCTGACACTTGGTATGAAGCGTTCATAACCTTACTACCAAAACAAGGAACGGACCCAAACACAGAAGAGACCTAGAAACCAGACATGACATAAAAAAGGACCCACTAGCAGATCAAAGAGCTGCTTTGGAGCGGCTGTCTTTGGAAGGAGCAGTAGGTGGAAAAATGCAAAAAAAAAAATTGCAAAAAAGCACAAAAGAGTTCTAATTAATAAAAGATTAGGAATGGATTTCATCACAGCAGATAAGGCAAAAAGAGAGGGGTTGTCTTCTATATTAATCCTGCACTAGAACCCAAATTGATTCAAAAAGATGAGAAAGGTAGAATTTTAATAGTAGAAATAAAAATTCAAGGAGAGAAGATAATTTTAGTTGGAATATATGCCCCAAATGAGGGGGAAAAACCAGTCCCCCCGTCCCCCCAAAAGGAAACAGAATTACTTGAATATACAGATCAAAACATTATCTTAATAGGAGACTTTAATGGAGTTCCATCATTAGAAAAGGACAGATCAGATAGGAAAAGGATACGAAAGAAGGCAGATTACCAAGGCCCTTCTTTGATTTGGTTCAAAACTTAAATCTGATAGATATTTGGACAGGGACGTAGCCAGGATCAAAATTAGGGGGGGGCAAGGGGCGGGACCAAGGAACGGGGGAGGGGCCACAGTGGGGAAAGGAAAGCCATGATCGGCAGGGGCAAGGGGCCACCAGGATCAGCCCGAAAATGGGCTGCTCCGACCCCCTCCTCCCCCTCCGTGATCGGCAGGGGCGAGGAGGCGCCAGGATCAGCTCGAAATCGGGCTGCTGCGACCCCCTCATTGACCGGCAGGGGCGAGGGGGGGGCTGGATCAGCCCCAAATCGGGCTGCTCCAACTCCCTCCTCCCCCTCCGCGATCGGCAGGGGCAAGGGGGCGCCAGGATCAGCCCAAAATCGGGCTGCTCCGACCCCCTCCCCCCCTCCCCGATCAGCAGGGGCGAGGGGGGCACCAGGATCAGCCCGAAATTGGGCTGTTCCGATCCCCTCCTCCCCCTCCGCGATCGCCGGGGCAGGTGGAGGGAAAGCTGGCTTTCCCTCCACCCACCCCACAGCCAGCCAGCTAGAAGGGATGTCTCCCTTCTCCCTGGCTGGCTGTGGGGCGGGCGGAGGGAAAGCCAGCTGCTCTGGGGCTTTCCCTCCACCTGTCCCACAGCCAGCCAAGGAGAAGGGAGACGGTACCGGGCGGCGGCGGGCAGCGGGTCAGGCTGGCCACCAGCGGCCCTGCTTCTAGGGGGGGGAACTGCCTCCTCCTGCCCCCTGTCTACGACCATGTATTTGGAATGTAGAACATTTGTTTGATAAACAGTGAATTTTTTATTCCCATGTTCATGATAGCAGTTAAAGGATAGATGCCTTATGGATTTCCAAAGAGTAAGAACCCAAAGTAAATAAAAAAGAAAGAAATTAATCCCAGGACATTGTCAGACCACAATTCCATGATAATGGAAATTCAAAAGGAAGGTCAAACTACATTTAGATGGAGATTGAATGAGGGTTTATTAGAAGATCAAAATTTTATGGCAAAAACAAAGAAGACCCTGGGGGATTATTTTGAAATAAACCTCCAGGACAGAGTTAATTACAGACGGTTTGGGGTTCGAGCGAGGCCGTGATGAGGAGATTGTTTATACAACAAAATTCAATCAAAAGGAAATTGAAAGAAAAAGGGGGAAAGAAATTTTAGATGAAATTATGGAAAAGGAGAAGGAATTGTCAAAAAATGTTAATAAAGAGTCATTTAAAAAGCAATTAGAATATTACAAACTCAATATTCTATGACAGTTAATGAAGTCAGTTGGAAAATGAAGCAGAAATATTTTGAACATGCCAAAAAAATCAGGAAAACTGCTAGCGTGGCAATTGAAAAAAAGTGAACAAAGAAAATTCGTAAACAAAATAAATATAAATGAGAAAATTACAGATAAGATAAAGGAAATAAGAGAAGTATTTGTGGAATACTTCTCAGAATTGTATAAAAAGGGAAAGGAAAAGAATTTCAAAATAGAGGAATATATAAAAAATAGTAATCTACCAAAAATAAAAAATAAAAATCAGTGATTTTAAATACCCAAATAACAGCTCAAGAAGTCTTAGAGGTAATACCGGTAAATTGGACAAAAAGTGGTAACTCTCCAGGACCAGATGGATTAATGGCAAAATATTATAAAAAGTTAAATGAATTCATTAAAAGATGTGATGAATGAGATTTTAAAGACAGGTGAAATCCCAGGAACATGGAAGGAAGCTTATATAACAGTGATTCCAAAATAGGATTCAGATTTAATGCAAATTAAAAATTACAGACCTATTTCATTATTAAATAATGATTATAAATTACTTGCAAATATTTTAGCTAATAGATTGGGGGGGGGGAATTAGGAGAATATATACATCAAGATCATGCAGCGTTTCTTCCAGGTAGTCAAATGAAAGAGAATATAAGAAATATATTGAATGTGGTAGAATACCTGGAGGTAAAAAATGAAAAGAAAAAAAGCAACAATGATGTTTACAGATGCTGAAAAAGCTTTTGATAATGTTTCTTGGGATTTCATGAAAAATTGCTTGAATTACTGAGACAGAAATTCACAAAAAAGTAAAATATTTAGGGATATGGTTAACAGCAAGAAATTTAAATGTGTATAAAGACAATTATGAAAAAGTATGGTGTGAGATTAAAAGGAATTTAGAAATATGGAGTAGAATGAACCTTTCCCCATGGAGTAGAATGAACCTTTGTCCGGGGGGGGGGGGCAAGGATTAAACATAAGATACTTAGAGATACAAAAGAAAGAGGAGGCTTCACCCTCCCAGACTTTAAACTGTATTACGAGGCTGCATGTTTGGTGTGGATTAGGGATTAGGGACTGGATGTATTTTTCTTTTCTTTATTTCTTTATTTCTTTTCTTGTAGGGGATTTGTATGATGTTGATAATTGGTATGAATTGTTGGTTTAATTTTTTCTTCTTCTCCTCTTTTTGTTTATGTATTGCATAAAATCAATAAACATAATTTGAAATAGAAAGAAAGAAAAGCAGTAGACGGAAGCTTTGCATATCCCGTTCATTCCCTCTACTTTATGAGAAACCTCATCCCATATGACTGCAGTATACAGACCCAAAGTTATAGTTGATGGTGGTGGTGCCTGCGATTGATTTGCAGGCTCTGCAGGCACTGGCTGCTCCATCCTCTCAGTTTTGTTTGTGAAACAACAAGCTGGAAAAAGACAACAACAATGGAGAATAAGATTATGAGCACATTAGGTAGAAAGTGGCTTCAGTATTAGACCATCCTTTCCTATAAAGACGTTGTTGAGTCCAATATAACAGAAGTGTCTTTCCTTTTCCTTTGTTGGATCAATCTCAGTTTTAAACCAAAATAGATGTTCCATATGGATTCCAAGGCATTTTTAAAAATTGTTTTAGGTAATATAGCACATTCTCATTTTGCATCCTATTCCTCTCTCTTAACTCCTGGACATGTAGTTTACAGGACTCCAGTAAGATGTTCACCATTTAATAGATAGTGTGGGACTTATGAGGTCTTCAGATGTTCCTGGGTGCCAACTTCCTCCATCACAGGCATCATGGTCAATGGTTGGGGGACATGGGAATTGCAGACCAATAACATCTGGAGGGCCATTTGTTCCCCACCCTTGATGGAAGATATATACATTTAATTATATCTATATCTCCTGGTCATCATTAAAGAGGAGGAGGAGGAGGAGGAGGAGGAGGAGGAGGAGGAGGAGGAGGAGGAGGAGGAGGAGGAGGAGTTTGGACTTGATGTTCCACCTTTCACTCCCCTTAAGGAATCTCAAAGTGGCTAACAATCTCCTTTCCCTTCCTCCCCACAACAAACACTCTGTGAGGTGAGTGGGGCTGAGAGATGTCAGAGAAGTGTGACTAGCCCAACATTACCCAGCAGCTGCATGTGGAGGAGCGGGGAAGCGAACCTGTTTCACCAGATTACGAGTCCACCGTGCTTAACCATTACACCACTGCTGGCTCTGCCTAGTACTCAATCTTTAATTCAATTAAAGATTGAGTACTAGATCTGGTCCCTGTTGGATGCATATGAATCCAGTTGAATCTAGCAAGACTTTGGAGACCATAAATTGGACCTGGAAAAGAAGTAGAGGGGAAACTGTTACACAGGCTATGCAAGTGTGCCATTTGATTTTTGCAAAAACCCAGCCTGACATCTGATGCTATGGCTTGGAAGGAAGGAAGGAAGGAAGGAAGGAAGGAAGGAAGGAAGGAAGGAAGGAAGGAAGGAAGGAAGGAAGGAAGGAAGGAAGGAAGGAAGGAAGGAAGGAAGGAAGAGGGCTGTTGCCTAATTCCATTTCAAAGCCATCTGAGAGAGCAGCCCTTGATATGCTAGTAAATTAGTTTTTCAATGACTTGTATTTTCTGGATCATGATATGGATCATGATCTAGATCTGGATTTACAAACTGGGCCCATGAATCAGAGCAGGGCACCTGTATTGCCAGGGAATAAAACAGAATGTGGTGCTCCTGGTTTGCAATGTAGCTGGAGCTTTAATGTAAGGGACATGGCTGTTTGAGAATAAGTGAAAGCAACTTCATGGCTTGGCCAGCTATCAAACACCTGACTGCATGGGGGAAGGAAGGAAGAACCAGTTGCCTGAGAACTTTGACCAAACCACAGATTAAAGAATGCAAATGTAGGCTCATGCCCACATGTGCTGACTCCCAGGCCTGATCAAAGGATGGAAACGGAATTACATCATTAATTACATCTGTTAGCAGCTTGGCACGAGACCTACGCTACAGACTACCATATTTCCCTCTATAAGACGCTCCCATGTATAAGATGCCCCCTATTTGGGGGGACTCCAAATTCACCCCACATCACAACCCGTGTACAAAATGAGCCCCAATTTCAAACCTATTTTTTTGGTATAACCCCCCCTAATCTTATACACAGAAAAATTGAGCATATAAAGGCCAGCAGCTGAAGGAGACAGGGAGATCTTGATACATTGTTCTATACTCCATTCCAGAATGTCAAGAGATCCATCTGCCAGTCTGAAGTGTCCCAGGTAAGCCTTCCGTATCTCCATCGGCTGGAGAGAGATGAAGAACTGAACCTATCCTATCTGTGTTGTTGTTGTTGTTGTTGTTGTTGTTGTTGTTGTTGTTGTTGCATAAGATCTTTTGCTTATTGGTTATATTGCTAGCTTTGTAGTTTATTCCAGTTGCTGTTGGCTTTATATAAGACTCCATTCTGGGTTGCTGATCAATTTCCTTGCTAATGTTTACCAATTAATAAAAGTTTATCTCTACCTAAAAGTCTGTTGGTCCTCCATCCAGTGGAATCCAAATAACCTCTTGCTTGCCTGGTGGTTGTTATTGGCCAAACAGCCAGTAGGGGATGCTGGCAAGACAGCACCTGTACACAGCCCTAGATTGCACCGCCACTCAGTTTCATTGGATGACCCTGAGTTCTAGTACAGTGGTACCTCTACTTACGAATAACTCTACTTACGAATGTTTCTACTTACGAATGGAGCTCCGTCCGCCATCTTGGATGCGGTTTAGATAGGATTTTTCTACTTACGAATTTTTAGATAGGGTTGCTTCTACTTACGAATTTTTTCTCCCAATGAATTCCTATGGGATTCGACTTACAAATTTTTTCGACTTACAAATGTGCATTCGGAACGCATTAAATTCGTAAGTAGAGGTACCACTGTATTTAAGAGAGAAAAACAATTTGTAGTTTATAAAAGCTCCTTATCATTTAGCTGCTTAGTGACCTTTCGGCCCTGGAATGAGACCCTGCAAATATTATAGCTTGTAAGGAAAGTGTTCCACCCATCAAACCTCTTTCTGTTTGGATACCTTGGTGTTGTCATGGAACAATTTTTCTCTAATTTCTTCTTAAGGTTGATTCATCCTCCCACTGGCTTCGAACCACCTCTCTTGTGATGTCAGACAATCCAGAACTCCTCTCATTTAAGCTATACCATTTCCTGATTGGCTGCTGATCATATCCAATCACAAGGGAGGTGGTTCATATCCAATCAGCATCCCACATAAAGCTTAAACCCAGGAAAATGTTTATTTCAGATTGTTACTCCTTACGCTATGCTAGTAATATTGTACCAGGAAATATGGCATAGTGTGTTAGTGTAAATCTTCATTTGCAAAGTTAAAGCACAAAGAAAAGGAACAGAAGCAATCAAATTTCAAGATTTTTGGTCTATCTACATTTATTGAATGTATCATCATCAAAACATACATGCCCACCACTGCTATTTTTCCAGGAAAAAGTGTACCGGAACCATTGGCGGAGGAACAGGAGTGCAGAGGGAGTGGCCCACCCCCCGCACCACTATTCCGGTCTGGTGCCATCACAGCGCCCCCCAGACACGTGCTGCGCACCCCCTGCATGCCCCCAGAACGTATGTCACGTGGCAGCATACCACACACACTGGATGCATGCCATGCCCCTGCGAGTTGCATGCCACACCCACGGGATGCACATCACACACCCTGGGGTTTACCCCCCTCCCCACGGAGGGTGCCAGCAACGCCCCCGCCTGCTCTCCGCTCCCGATAGTGGATCATGCAGTTTTGCCGCTGTTTGGAACTGACCACAAACACTTCCCTTGCTCTCTTATAATGGTGAGCTGAGAGGTGTCAGAACTGAGTTCCAGTGAGTTCCAGATGCAAAAGAGCCCTGCATGCAACTGACCTTCACCACAAGGTAATTCATAGAGAACTGTTCTTGGGTAGAACGATAGATCTGCACAAACTCTGAACTTGACTTTGATAAGCTTCATATGGGACGCGGGTGGCACTGTGGGTTAAACCACAGAGCCTAGGGCTTGTCGATCAGAAGGTTGGCGGTTTGAATCCCCACGATGGGGTGAGCTACCATTGTTCGGTCCCTGCTCCTGCCAACCTAGCAGTTCGAAAGCACGTCAAAGTGCAAGTAGATAAATAGGTACCACTACAGTGGGAAGGTAAATGGCGTTTCCGTGCGCTGCTCTGGTTCGCCAGAAGCAGCTTCATCATGCTGGCCACATGAGCTGGAAGCTGTACGCAAACATGAGCCCCGCAACCCCAGAGTCATCCGCGACTGGACCTCATGGTCAGGGGTCCCTTTACCCTTTACCTTTAAGCTTCATATGCTAGAAACACCTCATAACTATGTAAACTTGTTTTTCTTATTGTTCATTATGTTTTTGTATGATTGAACTCCTCCTGTGGCCACCGTAGGGGCATGCCTTATGGCCCTGGCATCTCCACGCTCTGGACCAAGCCCCGCCCCCAGAATCCTTTAACGGATTACCTCTCCAATCTTGGGCAGTTGATGACGTAACCTGCCCCTCCTTCATCCTATTGTTATGCAAATTTCCAACGCCTAACCGCCAAACCAAAGTTGTGATGAATTGCTATGAAGTAGGCGAAAAACCCATCTCAGCTAGCCCAAGTGGGGAAAATCCTACCCGGCCCCTGACTAACCAGGCAACCAACTGAAGTCCATAGTAGCGTCCGCCTAGCCTAAAGGGTGGGTGGGCGGGTGAATCATTTGCTCCGGCGAACAGGGAGGAGAAAGTGGCTGAGTTTCCACCTGCAGGGAGCTTTAAACTGCCGAGCCCCGCCTCCGGCTGACCTTATTGGTTGGCCCGGGGATGACGCAGGCGGAAACCTTCCATCGCACAGGGGCTGAGCTCGCAGCCCCTACACAATGGTGCAGTCGGGAAGCCCACAACCCCACCTCCGTTGAAGGAGGAAGTGGCTTTACTGGTATTCTAAGCTTGGACCACCAGTTGCTATTGCTATTTTTTAAAACATATCCCTATTGTTCAATCTATGGTATTGTGTGTGGGATTTCTTTTTAACTCTCCCTTGGCACCACAATATAACATTATCGGATGCTGGATTCTAGAGGTTTCCTTATGGGAATATGTGCTTATGTATCTGTTTACAAATTTCAAGGATCCTTGGCTGTTAGACAAGATATGTCATGGCAGACTGCTAACCTTACATTTCGGTAGCTCATGTCAAAGTCTGCAGAAAATGGAGCCAAAGGCACCAAACCTGTTTTTGTTTCTGGCATTCTGGCTATGTTGAAAATAATATATTATTTTGCATAAAGACCTAAAACATTATCTCGCTCCATTTTTTAAAAAAGCTAAATATGAACAGTGAATTAATTTATTGCCAAAGAAAACCTTAAGTTCTCAGGGAGGCAAGGAATTTTTTTATTTGGGGCTATTGACCGGTTACAAGAGCTACATTTTTTTAAAAAAAATATATACAATATTTATAGCCCACTCTTTGTTGCCAAGAAGGCATCCCTGAGTGGATTAGTCTTTAAAAAAATAAATGTAATCACAATAAAACAATCAAATACGAAAGCCATAAGCTACTAACATATCTATCACCACAGTTTAAAGGCAGCAGTAAATCTTCCAGTCCTGAGTAAATAAATAGGCCTTTCGTTGGCACTAAAAATTCACAATGGGTGATGACAGCTTTATTGGGGAGGGAATTCCATGAACTGTTTTTAGATATCTTTGGTGACCCATGGGTGCTGATGGCATTGAACTAGGACCATCTCCTAGTTTGCCATCTCCTGTATCACTGCCGTCAATAGAGCAACCCCCAACAGATCTGAAAGAACATGTAAGTCTACATGGGAGCAGCTCCTCTGTTGTAACTGGTTGAAGGTTCTGTATGTCAGCTGCAAACACGCTGAACCTGCCTGTTGGCAAACAGGCAAGTAACTGTCTTGCTTTTAACCTGGACTGGCCCTTAGCAGCACCAGCATCTGTAGCCTTCTCCAGCAGACTTACCACTGGTGGTAGACAGTAACAATGCCATGATCTGTATTGGGCAGCTACAAGCCATCCACCACCATTTTAATTTCTTCCACAGTGCCCTGATGTAGCATCACTCTGTGACTAGGTAATTGGCTCGGTACAAGCTCACGGACCTTTTTCACTAGATGGGGTGCATCATTCTGATGCAGGAAACAACATGTGGCTGGAAGACCTGTGTTTAGGCCTTCTTGATTGGCTGCAGAGGTAGGTGGGGTTGGCAGGAGTCAGACCAGCGTAGTCCTCCGCTGTGGAAGAAATAGCACTGGGCAGGATTACCATACCATAGTAAAGGGGCTCCCGTAAGGGGTCTGGAGCAGAAGATTGGCCATGGCACGCCCCAAGCTAAGCTTAGGGCCCCTGTACGACTGGAATCTATCTCCCCAGTCACCCAGTGAGACCCTGAATGCTTGGCTTGTACCCCACCAGGGCTCACAAGGGGCAATTCCCATGGAGGCAGTTGGTGTGTTTCCCAACCCTTACAGAGGGCCATGCTATCAGCAAGGGCTGGTGGAATGAGGAACAGAAGCATTGCCCAATTTTCATGCCAACCCTGCTTTCTGCTTTAGTCAATAAAGATTTGGCCTGAATTTTACTCAACCCAACCCCATGTCCCGTCCTAGTTCTTTCACCACTGTCACAGGGCCATAAATTGTTTCTGGCAGAACCATAAGGCTCAACTGATGGCAACAACCACTAAGCAGTTTACATCAAACTTGTTCTTTCTGATGGTAAAAAGAGTATATATATATTTGTCTGAAAGGGTGGAGGGAAGGCATACTTCATATCACGAGAGTCCGCATGAGCACCAGGCTGAGTGCAAATGAACAATGACTGGCAACGTCATGCTTACGCATGATTCTGCCAAGGGATCTCTTTTGATTGTCTAAACCGCAGTAACTACAATACATGAATGGTTTACAGAAATCCCAGAAACCATAAACATATGATTACTGCTGTAATTAACATTCATTTCTACCCTGATTCCAGTTGGCTGATAGATTAACACTACTTTAATCTAAACTTTTCTGAATCCATCTACTGATTACTTTTGGAATAGGGAATCTTCTCCCACCTTCAATGCATCTTTGGTTTAGTAAATCTTGATATCTTTTATCATGAGATATTTTGCTTGCCCGGTTCTTTTTTCATGCACAATCCATATCATGTCTGTAGACCCTAAATCTCTTTACCTTGTCCAATTCAGATCTTTACCCACTGCAAGTACATAACTTTGGCTATCAATGGTTACGGCATCATAAACTGCAAAAATAAAGAAAATCTTTCTCAGTCTTGAACAAAGCTTGTATTTATGTGAACCATACAGTCTGAGCCACTGTGTATAACTGTTCACTTCTCCGGGGAACTTAAATGTACAGTACTCACAAATTGGCTTTCCAATTACAACTGTATGCAGGTAAATTATCCTGTTCTATAGAGGGCTGTTTTTTGTCAGCTGTCAGCTCAAATTATTTTGATTAGGCAGATAAGAAATCTCCGCAAAGCAATATATTTTGTGCTTTTTTTAATGAGCCCTAGAAGACTACATTTGCTATGCTAGCCAATTGTTCACAATAAACACTCTACATGTGTTGCCCTTCTTTTAGCGATTTAAATGCATTACAATCACTGTTTAATTATAATGGTCACTGGAGTTGGGAAAAGAGACACATTTGGAGAAATCTTCAGCAGGGTTATGAATTCCCTGTTACTGTGGATTATAAAAATAGTGATTCTCTCTTTCTTCATACTAGAATCTGGGGTCATTAAGCAAAACTGAGTACTTGCTTCCTGAATACCTCCTCATTAACCCAGGCTTTGGGTTGAATTTGTTGACATAAAAGCATAAGAAGAGTCTCGCTGGATCAGACCAAAGAACCATTTGATCTAGCCAGGTGAATTTTCAGGGGATGCGAACCAGGCACCTCCCATGCAAGGATCCCCATCCTGCCCTGCTGCCTCCAGGGGTCTCTGGACTCCAGAGCTTAGCCTGGCCTTGCCACTGCATCCCTGGCCGCCTAGCTGAATGGGCACCAGGCCAGTGTTGGGGGGGATGTGCCTGTCAAGGGTCACATCAACAGGGGCCAGGCTCCCCCCGCTGCAGGCAGGCATGGCCCCATGAGCCCTCTATGCCCCACACCGGCCTGGTGGTGTTGGCGGCAAGGGCTGGGCTTTGTTCACCCCCACTCCCACCAAGTGCATGTGCCCCAGACATTGACAAATGCCCCAACGCCACTGAATCTGGCATCCTGTTCTCACATTGCCTCACCAGATGCCCATGGAAGAACCACAAGTGTAACAAACTTTACAATTAGTTACCCAAGTCTGTATGTGTTCTTGCTTGTGATAGATGGATGGTACAATTTTTATAGTGTTCTTTGAGATATAATTATTAAGCATTATTATTACTATTTACCTGCCCTTCACCCTGAGGTCCCAGGACAGGTTACAACCCTTTAAAATTGTATGCTCTCCTTTCAAGCCTCAACACTCAACCTTATGCATCCTTTCCTTCCTGCAGATATGGCCTATGAGGAATATGGTTTTAATTGGAACACGATAGCATGATTTCATTTCTTTGGAGGATATGAACAATCTCAGCTTGGCCCACCAATTGACTCACTGCTATATTGATGCCTGGCAGAGCAATCCTAAAAAAAAAGAAAGCTGGTGGAAGATACTCTCCCTTAAATTAAGTTGGCATATATTACCTGTATTCCAAACGCCATTCAGGAGTGGGGCTATCGCCAGCTGAGCTGGCCTAGGTCTGGGACAGGGAAAACAAGCCTTTAAAATAGAGATTGACTTACACCACCTCTTTTTTCCCACTGGCATTAATTCTGCCAAAGTCACCATGTCATAGAATCCAGCATAAGTACCATCTGCACAGCCCCACCCCTGCCACTCATTATGCCCAATTTTTCTGGGGTTCTACTGAAACTATCCACTGGATTCATCTCAGCCAATCGAGCCTTGACTTATGTTGATATTTCTCCTGCTGAGCAGAGATGTGGGGCTTATGCTGGCATAATGTAGCTGCACTTGAAACCAGCTGGCTGAGCCAGAGATCCATTGGATCCCAACTCCCTTAACCTCAGCAGATTTTTGGTTTGGCTTGTTCTCTAATATAGATTGGTAAGCTCTCTAGAAACACAAATGACTTGTAGTTTTGTTAAAGTCAGCCAAATCAACCAATTGGCTCACAGGGCCATTGATGTGGTGTCTAAGGTTGATAGGAAAGCCCTCTAGAAATAGGAATAAACTGTCAGTTTGTTAAAGTTAAAAGGCAATCTCAGGAGCTACTCTGTTGGTTTCTGCTTGCTTCTCTTAGTATCTTTGTCACTATATTGTAGGAAAAGTGCACAAACTGAGCACGGGAGATGGGCTGAAGATTACTTCTAGATCAATTGTCAGCTTATAAGACTGAGTAAAAGGTTTGGTCACTAGATTTTGTTTTTGTCACAGTATGTCTAAACTTCATCTCACAGATCTGTGACAACAAAAAGGTAAATCAACTGGAATGAATCATATTTCACTGACTTTTAATACCCTGGAAATTAATTCAATACTCATCATTATCTGGAGAGCATCTCCAGAGATCTCCATACGAACGTCACAGCAAATTTATTCAGCTCCTTGGAAAGATGACACCATGCTTGCAGAAGCCTCAATTCATATTAATAATAAACTGGGTGTTATTTCACAAAACTGTTAGAAATTACATCTACAATTACTTTATATTGTGCCTGCTTCATAACCTTATTGCAGCTAGTAGGGCTGGCTCATTTAAGACATCTGCAGCGCACCTTGCAGCTACCCTCCTCAGGCCAACTTTGAGAGGTGAGTGGGGCAACTAACCCACCAATAGTCTGATGCCATTATGATAATTAACAGGTGGATTGTCCCATCCACTTGTAAGAGTCTGTTGTCCTGTATTTCACAAGCACCTGGCAGCCAGCTGGTTGTTAGGCACTTGGGAACCACAGCACAAAGGGCTTTGCTGCTCCATTAACACCGAGTGACTCACCAACCCTCTTCTAGACCATCTGATATTGTTAAAGGTATTCCAAGCAGTGCCTACGTTATGTTTACAGAAAGTGACAGTATGGATCTTCCATGCCTATATGGAGGATCTATAATAATCACACATATATTTAAAATATTAGATTCTTGCAAGCTTGTAATGTTGGAGCATATGCACAAACCCCATCCCGTCCTGATCACCCAACAGTTGTAGTTGTAGTTGTTTAGATGGTTTCTGTTGCTCAAGGATCTCCAAGTGTCTTTACAAAAACCAATACAACCTCACCTTCCTTATATTCAGTTTAAAACCAAGGGTTTGGCTCAGTCTGGGCTGATAAAAACTTGCAGGGAGTAGACAACTGGCAGGGCTAAGGCGATGATCGATGCCTCCTTGCGAGAGGGGCTGTGATCTCTGCCTGCTTAAAGGAAGGAGTGATAAGGCCACTCCTTAAGAAACCTTCCTTGGATTCTGAAAACCTTTGCAATTACCGTTGAGTTACTAATCTCCCCTTCCCCAAAAAAATCCCACCGCATTTTTAGGGCACAGTATCTGAGGCATCTGCTGTATAATAATAATAATAATAATAATAATAATAATAATAATAATTTATTATTTATACCCTGCCCATCTGGCTGGGTTCCCCCAGCCACTCTGGGCGCCTTCCAACAAAATATAAAAATACAGAATTCCATCAAACATTAAAAGCTTCCCTAAACAGGGCTTCCTTAAGATGCCTTCTAAAGGTCTGGTAATTGTTGTTCTCTTTGACCTCTGGTGGGAGGGCATTCCACAGGGTGGGTGCCTCTACCGAGAAGGCCCTCTGCCTGGTTCCCTGTAACATGGCTTCTCGTAGCGAGGGAACCATCAGAAGGCCCTCGGCACTGGACCTCAGTGTCCGGGTAGAATGATGGGGTTGGAGAAGCTCCTTCAGGTGTGGTTCCCCACACAGTTTAAAATCCTAGGTGACCAGGGTTCTAAATCACAAGAGGAACCTCCATTCATAGAACAGGCTTCCCATTTCAGAAGTTCTGCCCAAACACAGCAACAGTGACAGCTGCAGTGGGAAGAGCTGCATGACTGGGATGGAGGTGAACATGCAGCCCCAAATGTATCAGTTCTGAACTTAAATAGATGGTGGCCCAAGGTCTGTGTGTACATTTTGATTCCTTCTGTTCCATGAACATTGACCCCTACAGACTGTATTTGCTTTGGCTTCAGCCAGTTTCTTCCGGCTAATATCAGTGAACACAATGTGACTTGGGCAGTTCCTATCTCCCTGCTGCATAAAACAGGATATGGCTGCAAAAGTAACATTGCCCACCACCCCAATCTCCAAGCAGTGTGAGTCAGGGGTTCTGGGAATAAGGTGCAGCCATTATATGCAGTTTATTTATACAACCTGAGACTACAATGGAGGAGTTCTCAGCATCAACACCCCAAGAGGGCCTTGTTTTCCCCACAGCTACAATTATGCATACAAACAGAAATCAACCATTCCTCTATTTCTCTCAGTTTGAAGTTTGCTGCTTTGCTTCTAGCTCACACTACCCTGCTCTCCATGCCCAACACTGACTTTGTCCTTCTAACTAACAGTGGGTTGAGGGAGGGGCCTCACCCATTTTCCATCTTGCACACACCCCTTTTCCTTCCCACCCACCCCCCTCTTAATGGCCCAACACTCAGGTGGTCACCTCATCAGGATGCTAGCCTGACTTAAGGCTTTTTCCCCCTGCCAGAAATCACCAGAATCAGTTCTGGCACTTCTCAGATGGGGACCTTTGCCATTCTAAGAGAACAAGGGAGCCAGAGAAATAGCATTGGCCTGGCTTATATGTTAACACTTGCTGGATCCAGAGGTTAGAAGGGTCTTGGCATACAGCCTACTCCTCCCAAAAAACTCACTCCTGATTTTGACTGTGACCTCCAGCACAAGCAGAGTCTCACAGAGTTAAAGGAAAGTACCTTGAATTCACTTCAACCAAGTTAACCTTCCACAGAATATTAGGAGAGTTTAGGAGAGAAGCAGTGCATGCAAAAGGTGAAGAGTTCACAGAACAATCCTTATTTGAGAAACAGCCTTTCAGTACTAAGTAAGAGAATGCAGCACATAAATTACACATGTGCCAAACTACCTGAAAATAATTTGGATACCCAGTGAAGCAGAGTATTGTATCCAATGGTTCACTGCTGGGGCAGATCCATCTGCTTTTCATTTCACTTTTGTTTTTAAGCACAGTAAGAAAACTAGCAGCTCCCCTTTTGAACGTCCATCTACTGTCCATGAATTCAGAGCTGTCAGAACATTCCAGGATAAACACAAGTCTAGGAATGTGTAGTTTGCTAATTTTTATTAAACTTCCTTTCGCTTCAGAAACTCTTCACTCTTATTCCCTGATGAGAAATCTCTAAACTCACCTTGATTTTTTTGTTCTAGACAAACTTTTGTGACAACTTTAAGAACGTGTATGCATGCAACAGTTCATACATGATGAGGGTTTAAGGTTGTTTTTTGTGTGTATTCATCTTAAATATAAAACTCTCCATGTCAAACAGCAAACTGTTCTTTAAACTCTCTCTCATGTTTAAATAGTGGTGTTAAGTTTGGCAGAAGGGGCTGCTCAAGGGGAAAAAATATGGGGTATGTTTGAATATCTGGCTTCTGAAGACCTGTAACGTCAATCAATCAGTCAATCAGATGGACCCAAAACAGATGAGGAGAGGAAGAAAAGGCAGAGATGACAATTGCTCCACCTACTGTACCCTGTCAGTGTTAAGTATTTATGAGTGACGGACCACCATAGTGCTTTGACTATAGAGGCTAAAATTCAATTCAGATTCAAGACAGTCCTAGATCTTGTGGCCTAAGATGCAAAAACCCTCCAGTTACTCAGAACGGCTCTACTGGCAGCTGACTGTTAACTGGATGCTACGGTGGAAGGAAATTACGGTTTCGTTGCAACTCTAATAGATTCATTACAACTCTAATAGAAAAGAACGGGATGGGGTTGAGCCCTTGTCTTCGGGGAGTGTTGAGGCTGTTGCTTCACAGCCAAGGTAACCAAAGAACTTCTTTCTACAGTATGTCTCACAAAATTGGAAGCGTTATTATTTACTAGCTGTACCCAGCCACGCGTTGCTGTGGCATGAATGGTGGGAGTAAGATGTCTTGTCTTACCTGGGAATTTATTTTTGGAGTGGAAGTTGTGTTGGAGGTTCAGATTGGTGAGGGTTGGTGTGCATCTGATGTCGTTTGCGATGTTGACGGTGTTGTGCATTGAGGGTAATATGTAGGTGGTCATGGATTTTGAGGTTTGAGTTCTGTGGGGTGGGGTGGGTGGTGGTGGTGTGAGGGGTAGTTGGGAAAATCAGAAAGGTGTCAACTTATGGAGGATGTGTCCGATATGTCATGTCTTATCTGGACACTCCTCCGTGGAGTGGAAGGAACGTAGTGCTCGAAGGTAGTGTTTTATCTGCGGTGTTGGCCTGGTCTCGGTGTTTTGTAGTCCGTAGTTTTTGTGGAACGTGGGATCTGGTCTGTTGTCCTGAGTGGCTCCTGGTGTGGTCTTGATCTTGTGGAGTGCTGGAGTCTGTGGAGCGTTGTGGGTCCGTGGGTGGTGTGGGTTTTGGTGGGGGAGAGGTTTAAGGAGAGGGTAGGGTATTTGTGGGGGGTCCTGGTTTTTGGGTGGGTGATGAGGGAGGAGGTGTGGAATGGTTTTATGGAGGGTTGTGGTGTGGGGGGAGGGTTGAGGAGAGGGTAGGGTCTTTGGGGGTTCCTGGTCCTGGGGTGGGTGGGTGGGGAGGGATGAGGTGTGGGATGGGTTTGTGGTAGATATTTGTTTGGGGGGAGGGTTGAGGAGAGGGTAGGGTTTTTGGTGGTTGGTGGTCTGGGGGATGGGGAGGGATGAGGTGTGGGGTGGGTTTGTGGTGGGTTTTGTTGTGGGAGGGGGAGGGTTGAGGAGAGGTTAGGTTCCTTGGGGGTTCCTGGTTTGGGGGTGTGTTCAGGGATGAGGTATGGGATGGGTGTGTGGAGGGTCGTGGAGTGGGGGGATGGATGAGGAGGTTTTTCCCCTCAAACGGTCTTTATATAGGCCGGGGGGTTGGGCTATAAATCGGGTGGTGATTTTGGCCGGCATGGGGGCTGTGGAGCGGTCTAGGTTGGTACTGGGCATGGGGGTGGCAATTGGGGAGAGGGCTGTGTCCGTGGTGGGTGTCCTTTTTTGTGGCGGTGGGGCTACGGAGCGATCTAGGTTGCTAGTGGGAGTGGGTCTCGGTGGGTGTTGGGGATCGGGGATCGGGTCGGGTCTGTGTTGTCTGGCAATTTTGGATGGCATCAGGGCCTGTGCAGAGGCCTAGGATGGTAGTGGGTGTGGGTCTCTGGGGGTGGCGATCGGGGAGAGGGTGGTGGGTGGGAATTTCTTGCGGTGTCGGGGGAACTTTTTTTTGGTGCTGGGACTGCGGAGTGGCCTAGGTTGGTAGTGGGGGTGGGTCTCGGGGGTGTTGGCGATTGGGGAGAGGGTGGGTTCGTGGTGGGTGTCGATTTGTTCCACCATCGGGGCCTGTGGAGTGGCCTAGGTTGTTAGTGGGGGCGGGTCTCGGGGGTGTTGGGGATCAGGGAGAGGGCTGGGTCCATGTTGGTTGGCAATTTCAGGTGGTGTCGGGCTGTGCAGCAGCCTAGGTTCATGGTGGGAGAGGGCTTCGGGGACTGGTGGAGATCGGGGAGAGGGGTGGGTCCGTGGTGGAGGTGTGGGTCCGTGCTCAGGTTCTATCGGGGAGGGCTTCGGTGTCTGTTGAGCAGGCATCCCCAAACTTCGGCCCTCCAGATGTTTTGGACTACAATTCCCATCTTCCCCGACCACTGCTCCTGTTAGCTAGGGATCATGGGAGTTGTAGGCCAAAACATCTGGAGGGCCACAGTTTGGGGATGCCTGCTGTTGAGTCTCTGAGACAGGCTCTTTCTCTCCTATTGGCGAGGTCTTCAGAGTCTGTTGAGTCTCTGAGACGGGCCCCGCCCTCGGAGAAGGAGCCACCAGGTAGGTTAGAATTACCCAGCTCCCCCGGCCCTCTAAGGTGAGGGCCAAAAAGTAGTGTTTTACCTGGTTTTTAAGCCACAAGTGTGGCATGCGGCCAATCTATGTGCATAGAAGCACTCGGGTATACCTATGTGACGTTATGGCCAACTTTGAAGGCGATCGGGCAAGCAGTTTGGGAGAATGCCGCGTTTTAACAAACTTGGACCCTCTGCATTTTTATATATATAGATGAGCATTTGGGGTCAGGCTGTCATGTTTCATCCATTTCATCAGCCTGAGATTTATACCCGGGCCTCTTTAGCTCGGCAGTAGCTTGATAACACAGAATGACGGGAAAATGTTCTACCACACGGAGTAAAGATTAGAGGCAAACAGCAAATTGTTTGCATGCCAGCCTTCTAGGCCAGTGGCATTTCAGAGGCTTGGCATTTCATCTGGCAGATGGGGTGACACGGAAGATTTTAAATTGAGGCAAGAAATGGCATTCAACCAGCCTCCAGCCCAGATTTGAAAGGTTTAATTTAGAGAGCCTGCATATAGAGTTGGTATGGCATTTCTGGGCAGAAGAACCAGAGAGCCATTATCAATCTCTTATGAACCCCCTTGAGTTGCTGATACATGAAGATATTGCTGAGGCTGAAATCGATTGCCTGCAAGCAAGAGCAGGTTCTGCTGTGCTGGAGATGGTGAAGGAGGCGCCTTACAATTCAGGCTGCATACAAATGCACACACACCACATTTAAAGTACATTCAAAGCACTTCTGGTTTTTTTGGTGAGATTCATGCATTGCAGGGGGTTGCACTAGATGACCTATGGTGTCCCTTCCATCTCTACAATTTCTGTTGACTCTATGACGTTCCCCAAAGAACCCAGTTTGTTGAAGGTGCTGGGAACAGTAGCTGTGTAAGGCAAAACTACAGTTCCCAAGATTCTTTGGTGGGAAAGCAATGTGCTTTAAATGCATGGAGTAAACAGACCCTCAGGATGCAGTCAGATGTGGCGGTTAATGTTTCCATCTCAGCTTTGCATTCTTTGCTGCATCATCAAACTGCAGCTTTTTATCAAAATACAAGTGGGCATTGTGTGACACAATAGCTGGTTGTGTGGCAATGTCCCTCCCTCCCCAGAAATAAGGAACAAGACACAGTGAAGTAAGTTTAAGTGGGTGAAAAGGCCACAACTTTATTGGTTAAGGATGTTGAGCGGTATTGGCTTAGGCATTGGACCCTAACCGACTATATCCGACTGTAACCCGTGTGTTACAGTCTGGGAGAAATTAACCACCAGAAAGGAGCCCAGTGATATGCATCTACTGAGACACCTCCTGTGGCCACCGTTGGGGGGTGCCATAAGGCCCTGACCTCCGTAGGCCCAGGACAAAGCTACCGCCCCCGGAACCCCTTTAACGGGATTAAATCTCCAATTTCGGGCAGAGGATGACGTAATCTGCCCCCCATTCTTTATTTATGCAAATTTCCAATGCCTAACCGCCACTCGAGCCCCAAAGGCTCGCCGCCAATACCCTCACACCCGCAACCAATGCTCCAACCCCCTAATTATGTCACCTAACCAAATGTTGTTTCCTTGGGGTGAAAGGTGTACTCCGTCCTCACGATAAAGGGCTGCTTCAGTGCTTACTAGCTCTGGGTGGGAAATTATCTGACCATTCAAATCTAGGACCCTGCGTAATACAAATGAGTTCAATAGCCTCCTGGTTCTATTCAATGCCTTTGAGCAAAGCCCATCACGCCAAACGCGCCTCTGCAACAAGGCGGACCACAGCAACGTCATCCCCGGAAAAGAAGCCAACAGCTTGTCAAAGTTCTCAAAGATATTCCATTTCAAGTCCACTGCGTTTCGATACGCCAAATCATTCTCCCCCAGCTGTATGACCAGCGCATGGGGGGGCCCAACTGAAGCAGCCCTTGCCAAGACAGCAGGCAGGAGTTCTTTCCACTGCATTCCATGCCTGGCGATCCATGATACTTTGACAGTTTCTGGGAGGCCGAGATCACTCCCAAGACTGGTTTCAATTGCCCTTCCTTTGGCCCAATGCAAAATGCTGTGACCCGCAATCCACACATTGATGTGGCGCCCATCTGGAAAGGAAACAATGGCAGACAGGGGATCAGTCGATGGCAGACCGGGGAGTGAGGGCTTGCGGCTAAGAGGTGGGGCACAGGTATCCTTTATAAGCATTGGACTTCCACCTTCCCAGTTCTTGAATCCTTTCAGCTGAAAGGCCCAAGTGCATCGCGGAGGTTGCTGCACCGATACGAAAGGAGTGGGTGGAGAACTGGCTCGGGTCAACGCCACACAGTGAGAGGGCCTTGCGTAAAACCTGTGTGAACCAGGAGCGCGTGATCTTAGAACTGTCATGGTGGATCAACAGTGGATCTGTGCCAGCCGGTCTCAGATATAGGAAGTGCCTGAGGTCCCTTACAGGACAAGGGCCTTGGCCACCTGCTGCAGGGAGGCGAATGGTGGCCCCTAACCCCCGCTGATCCATTTTAGAACGGCAAATGTGCACTACTGCTAACAAACTAGATAGGGATACATCCTGCATCCTGATCCCTCGGGAGGATCCATCGGGGTGGTCCTCACATACTACTTCTCCTACTCCGAGGGCCCCAAAGTATGCTAGAGAGAAGGCTGCGGAAAACAGGCTCGCCTCATAAGGGGACCAGCAAAGGGATGTCAATTGACTGTGAATCTTGCACAGCAGGTCAAATGTAATGGGTCTCCTGGGGTCACCGGCTGGCGGCTGCAGCCTGCGCCAACCTTCCATGGCCCTGCGCAAGTGAAAGTTATCGCAAGGGTCCGAGGAGTACAGGGATTCTAGAAGAAAGAGATCGCTGCCATGTGTATGTTAAGTGTCTTGGCCGCACGGCCCAACTCCCTTAGGTGAACCACATATTGCATTACCTCCCCCTCTGTGGGGGGCCCAAAGGTGAAGGGGAGGGACCCTTATTTCTGAATTTAGAAAATTCAGTCCAAACGCGTTCGTAAGAGCTCAGTGTCGAGGGGGCAACTGATGCGAATACTCCCTTCAAGATTTCTCGCTCCCAAGGCTCCATAGGGACTCCATGAACAGCTCTGGACACCGCTGCGCCTCCGGTGCCAGCGAGCGGAAGCGGTCCACCTGGAAACGAGACAACACATCGGCGATATCATTATTGACCCCAGGAACGAACTTGGCGGTGAAATGCAAGTTTAGCTCTATACTGCGCAGCACAAAGGTCCGCAGAAGGGGCAGACACTCTCGTGGAACGGGATGATTGTCTGGACATCACGCAGACCACCGCTTGATTATCGGTCTGGAAGCAGACCCGGCGGTTCCTGAATTCCTCAGCCCCACAAGTGTGCCGCCACCACGATTGGGAAGAATTCTAGGAAGGTTAGCTACTCCCACAGCCCATTGAGGCGGGCATCACGATGCCTCTAGTAACCCCGGGAATAAATGTGTTGGGAAGGTGAAGATAAACTTAAGATGAAGCTGCCCAATTGTGTGGAGCGGGAGTGACATGCTCTTGGACTGCTTTGCACGGCCACCAAAGACTGCTCGATTATCAACCCAAGGCAAACGTGGTGATCTCTCAAGTCCTCCATCCAAGGTGAACTGGAACTATTATGAAAGAAAATTCAAAAGGTTAAATAGCATGCAATAGTAACCAAGCTAGCATCATGCACATGCAGGTGTCCGTGAGAGAGACCTGATTGAACCAGACAATGTGGGAACAATCTCAAATTGCCCTGCCAGCATACCTTAAGAAGAGGACTGAAGCCCAGCTGATGCACACCCACCGGTGCAGGCTCTAGAGCCAACTGTAAATCCCTGACATTTATGTTCTGGGCGAAAAAGTGTGCCATGCCATGGGCAAGGTCAGCACATGCTCCAGGAAGCCATACCAGCCATCAACACTTCATTGTTTTGGAACATCGTATGGTAGTAGCAGCCAGGCTCTAATTTATTGGAACTCAAATGTTTCCTGATTAATCTGGTATGCATGTGCATGAATGGCATACAGGCATTCCAGCCATCAACTGGGTGCCATAAGAATGATGCATAATAGCCTACTATGCTAACCTAATCAGAGATCCCATACTGATAAGCTGGAGAGGTCGTACCGTATAGCTGAGGCCAATACCTGACTTGCGAAGTTCAGGAAACCCCAGAGATTGAAAATACCTAAGAGTTAAAGTATTATTATAGTTATTATTGCAGTTATTATCATTATAGTTAAAATTATACTTGTTGTATATATTATTCTTATTATTGCTATTATTTGTGTGTGGGGAAAATAAAGCCCCCTGCCACCTTGAAAGGACTGCTTACCCCTGAAACAAGAGGACGCCGGACGGTTCCCTAAACGCTCCTCGCAATCATGCACATTCTGACAAACTATATAAGATAAATTTCATACCTCAATAAGCTGCTAGTTGTACCGGAACCTTTATAACTGATGTCTCTGGTCACCTAGCTTTGGAAGCAGCACGAAATATGGTGTCCCAGTTACAAATATATACTGTTAGAAAGCACTTAGAAACCAATGGCAAAGCTTGGAAATGAAAAAACAAAACAAAAAACATTAGACCCCCTAGGATATGCAGCTGCCCCGCATGGGGATCAAATTGCAACCTTGGCATAATAGGCACCATGCAACAGCGGTATTCAGGAGGGGGGTCTGGTACAGTACCGCGTACACTGGCCTAGGCAAGCCTGACTGAGGGCCTTCTCGGTAGTGGCACCCGCCATGTCGACTGAGGGCCTTCTCAGTAGTGGCACCCGCCCTGTCGAACGCCCTCGCAGCAGATGTCAGGGCAATAAGCAATTATTATACTTTTGGAAGACAGCTGAAGGCGGCCCTGTTTAGGGAAGTTTGTAATGATTGATGCTGTACTGTTTTTAATATTTGGTCGGAAGCCGCCCAGAGTGGCTGGGGAAACCCGGACAGATGGGCGGGGTAAATAATAGATTATTATTATTATATAAATTATGCAAATATCACCACAATAACAATGCATTAAAGGGGTGGCGCCCTAGCTCAGTATTGTTTATACTGAACCGCAGCCGAAAATAGGGAAGAGTACATATAAGCAAAAGAGAACATATGATTAAAATTATTGCCATTTGGACAATTTAAACTAAAGTGAATTTCATTTAAATATTCATTTATTATTATATTATTATTATTATTATTATTATTATTATTATTATTATTATTATTATTATTAGATGTCAGGGACAATATAGATTGTAGTGGATCCGAAAAATGTATCCCACAGGAGCAACGAACGCTTAAATGAATTCAGTTATTTTAAAGAAAATGACACAAATGAAGGCAATGAGAGTGTCAGGCTTAATGCTAAAACAGGCCAAAACAGTTATTGCAATTAGGACAATTTAAGCTAAAGTGAGTTTTATTTAAGTATTCATTAATTTATTTAGTATATTATTATTATTATTATTATTATTATTATTATTATTATTATTATTTGTCAGGAACAATATAGGTAGTAGTGGATCCGAAAATGTATCCCACCGAAGCAATGGAAGCTTAAATTCAGTTATTTTGAAAAAAGCAGATAGATAGCCTTCAACTGAACGTAATGAATTCCATGTAAATTAAGTTGTGGAAAATTGGTTCCACCAGCCCCTTTCAAAATGTCTATTAACTTATAGTAACTGCAGGAAAATTAAACGGAATAATGCCCACCGTGTGAACAGGCAACACCAGTTAGCCAAAACATAATTGAAGTAATAAAGGTATTTATCCAAGGTCACGAGTTCGGATAAGCAGCAGGTGAACAGGATGACTGAAGATTAAATGGCATGGTCACCAGAAGAATAGAATATTTAACTCACGCACCTCCTGCGCTGGCTAGACCAGCCCTTAAGTGTTCAAAATTAAAGACCCCGACGCTGTATCTTTAAATTCTTGCACCAAAAGTCTCTTTCTTAATTATATTCCCTATAATCAGGACTGAAATGATTTCAGAGTGTCCTACTTAAATAAAGTTACAGTTATTTAGTTTCCACATAAAGACAATCCCATAAATTAAATACACCTATTATAAACCTGGTTATTGTAAAATCAAATTATGTTTGTTTAATCTCAAGGTAGGCGGATCTAGGCTAAATGTGCAGGTCACCGTGGTAAAGCAGCACCAATAAATGTAATATTTAAATCTTATGAAGTAAATTTGAAGGTATTCACCCCCCCTTTTTTATTTTAATGCAAGGGAAAACTAAAGATAATGAATGGTTATACGTAAGGATGCTAGCTATAAATCTATAGCAGCCTGCTGTCTACGTTTCACAACCACAGCTTGCAAACTTTCAGCAATATAACACTTGTAGCAGTCACAGATAAGAGAAACACAAAGTAGCAATGAAGTAGCCTGCTGAGTTACGGGGACAATGTAACATTGTTACAACTACCGCTGCTGGCTCGGAAAATGCCCAGAGAGAAAAGGCATCCTCTGGTGCAGCAATAAGGTTGCAGCCCTCGTAAATAGAGCAATTAAAGGCTCACGAAGCCACCAGAAAGGCAGAGTGTAAAATGCCGGTCCTAACGACCCCACTGCCTTAAAGTTATAGCTGCAGAAAATGCGGGGGTGGGGGTTGTGAGATAAGTGGAAAGAAAGTAAAGGGGAACTTGAAAATAAATCCCTTCTTACTTCCAACGAGCATACAAAACTTGCCAATAAGCAAATGGACTGAAGGCAAAGCCTGCTTGCAGATTGCAGCTTCTTTAATTGCAATTTGTTATTAGTAATTCCACACAGCCCTGCAGTACTGGAGGGACAGTGCGTGCCTCTCCTAAGATGGCCGCTGCTGCCAGACTACGTGGCCACACTTAAAATGGAGACAGGCAAGGAGTTGTAACCATGACAACGATACAAAACCCAGGAACCATGCTCCAGCGCCCGGGAATAAATAAACTGAACGCAGGAATTAAAGGAACCGATTGGGGGATTAGGAAGAGGGTTCCCGAAGAGGCTGAAAGGCAGCAGCGGATCATTATGGGCAGGGAGCACAGGCAGGAGCTAGCTGCAGCGCTCAGTAACGCTGAAGAAATATAAACAAAGCATTAAAGAGAAGCAAGCACAATCATGCAATTAAAGGGAGCTTGGGGGAAGGGAAAGAAGCTGAAATCTCAGCAGCCTAGTCAAACACTCTGCAGGAAAGGCACCCTAACCCTAACCCTAACCCTAACCCTCAGTAACCCGGCAAAGGGAAAAACATTCAGCCGTTCCCTCTAAGCGTTAAGCTTTGTGACATTAGCAAGCAGAGGGAAAATAGCAACGGAGATTAGAACTGGCTATCAAAGGGACAGACAGCGAATGAGGGGGGTGGGGTGGACAGCTAAACCACGATAGCAACAAAGTAACCCTCGGCAACACTCCCAAAGCCAAAGCTACTGCAGCACGAAGCTGCTAATTAAACAAAAGGCAACTAAATAGGTCGTGCCGCTCTGGCTTCTTTTGCAACCTTAAAGCAGAGGTGAATTAAGCACATGTAGCAGCAACCTGATACAAAACAAACACGCACACACTAGTCAAGGGGAATGTAGCCTTTAAAGGTAGCTCACGAGGAGGGATTTGTTTTTTGTTCTTTAGAGGCAGAGAGAAATACGAAGGGCTAAATGAAACACCACCGAAAACATACGATACCCTACAGCAGCTGCTCCTTGCTCTCACAGGATCCGTCGGGATGATCCGATCGCTCAAGGTGCCGGGCGAAGGAGAGGCAGAGTTCCCGCCTCCAGCCTGGTTTAAACACGGGGGAAGCCCCACCCGGCTGGCCCTATTGGTCAGCCGGGAATGACGGAGGCGGGAACCCCCATCTCGCGAGAGGGCTGAACTCTCAGCCCCCTCGCAAGGGTCGAGGCAGGCCACGCCCACAACACCACCTCCGTAAAATGCGGAAGTGGTTTTTCCTAGGACATTGTCACCCCCCCCCCTTTATGCTCACTCATGCCTCTGTTCCCGGCAGGAAATAACAGTATGTCAGAATACTACCACAGATTTAATCACATGAGCAGCAGTGGCACAATCCATGAATGTGGTAGGAAAAGTACAGTGCAGAACTCCTAAGATTTTTTTGATTAATGGGGTTGCAAACAGATTTTTTTTCCCCTGAAAGCATTTAACACAGAAATCAGCACTAAACTCCTGTTAGCTTCCACCAGGTTTCCAAACATAACTTTTACATCACGTGAAGATCACTCAGTGTCAGTGAAGGTCTCTATGTTGCTCTGAAGACAGAAATATGGCAGACATGCTTCCACACCTCATTTTGATATATGATGAGCATTGATTGTCTCTTTCAATGCATCTAGGCAAAAATACCTTTGTTCATGAACTCCACAAATACATAAACTGAATATGTCCCCTCTTTTTTTAGCCAAAAAAATGACTCCTTTGCTTACATATTTTCTCCATTGGCTTTAATTAAGCTTACCCTAAGAGGCTTTTGGTGGTAGATAACCTTGTTAGTTTAAAGAAAAGCATACACACCAGGGATTGTTCTCTGTAGCTTGCCCATCATTTACAAAGCCTGGATTTAATATCTTTAAGCTTGTCTGTTTGGGGATTCACTTTATGTAAACAGCATTTATATAAACTGCTCAGCAGATTAGAGAGGTAACTCTGTCACTTTAATTTCAGTGTTGCTTTCCAGCTGTTTTGGTCAAGCTTCATGGCTGGATTTAGCGTATTCATGCAGCAAAATGAAAATACATCTCGTTGCTAAATCCGCTTCAGAGCAGTGAAGAATAGTAGTAAACAAATCAAATGTAAATTTAAAAAGCTACCCCACTTGACACATAAAAACAAAAACATCTAACACACCAGAGAAAATGCGAAACAGAAATGTCATTCACGGTTCTGGTGGTTCTGCATTATTTATTTTCTTATTTTATTTATAAAATACATTTCTTAATAGAAATGAGAGCTCTCTATCAATCTATCAATCCATTTCAGCAACTATACGAGAATGGCAGAGGACACCCAAGGCAGATCTCCCCCACCCAAGATTTGCCAGATGTAGTTATAAGGGAGATCATATCTGTTAAAATGAATTTTAGGAAGCTGGCCCAAGGTCAGCTGATATTATCTGCAAAATTGGAAAGGTGAGATGTATTTTTTTTAGCAATGCATTTTGCACTCCTAGGCTAGAATCCCTACAACCAGTAAGGCAACATTATATTTCTTGTAATTCCTCTCTCAAAGACTGCCATGGAAAACAGCCTTGTGACAAATTCTCTCCCATCTCTCTTGTCACTTATTCCATGCCTCAAGGCCATCCTCACACAGTGTGGGTCCACAAGCATCTGCACATCATTGGCCACAACTAGAGGGAGTAAGGCAAGATATTGCTGCATTTGTTTTCATAATTAAAACCCTTGCTCATTTTTCTTATGCATTTGCTTAAATTTCATTTGTTTCTTTATTCATTCATTTACATTTTGATTTGTTTCATTACTTACATTCGTTCTCTCTCCCCCTTTTATTTTGCCACCAGAACTGATTTCCAGAATCCCCTCCTGACAGCCACTATTATTTTCTCACAATTATTCCCGCTATTATTTGCCCAGGGCATTTGAAGGGGAATGTGGCAGCCGCCCTCTCCACCAACCAGCAAGAATACCCCAGAATGATGCAACATCTGGGACAGTCTCAGAAACTCACATGCAAATTCCTGGAGTGGCCCCAGACCCTTTAGAAAAGCCATTGCTCAGTGGTAGAGCAGTTGCCGTGCATGAGGAAGAGAAGAGAACAAAAAATAAATAACCCAGGGGGAAAGACTGTATAGACCAGGAATAGCCAACATGGTGCAATCTCCAGATATCATTCAGTTCCCATCAGCCCCAGTCAGCATGGCCAATGGCCTGGGGATAATGGGAGCTGTTGTCCAGCCATTTTTGGAGGGCACTAAGTTAGAGGAGACTCTTGAGAGTCCCATGGACTGCAAGAAGATGAAACCTATCCATTCTGAAGGAAATCAGCCCTGAGTGCTCACTGGAAGGACAGATCCTGAAGCTGAGGCTCCAATACTTTAGCCACCTCATGAGAAGAGAAGACTCCCTGGAAAGGACCCTGATGTTGGGAAAGATGGAGGGCACTACCAGTAGGAGAAGGGGATGACAGAGGATGAGATGGTTGGACAGTGTTCTCGAAGCTACGAACATGAGTTTGACCAAACTGCGGGAGGCAGTGGAAGACAGGAGTGCCTGGCGTGCTCTGGTCCATGGGGTCACGAAGAGTCGGACACGACTAAACGACTAAACAACAACAACAAAGGTTGGTTACCCTTCGTATAGGCTATTATAAATAATATAGAAACAATAATATTTAATTAGCCGTGCATTCTGTGTCAAAGTCCACCTCCAATCCATGCACCTAAAAATGATGTTCCATAGCTGTTGCGGAGGATAATGGAGTGTGCTGACCTTCTCCAGCAGAATGAATCCATTCAGCAATGCTGCTTCTAAAAGAAGTGTGGAAATTACCCTATTTTTAACCTAACGTGTTGTAACCTGCTCTGTTTTCAATTGCACTGTTACACTATGACCACTTAAGCCATGTGAAAAATGAGAAATTATTTCTCTGTTATTTAGAATTATTTCACTCTGTGTTGGGCAAAAGAATCCTGCATTGCAGGGGGTTAGACACACTAGATCATAGCTGCCAAGTTTTCCCTTTTCTCGCGAGGAAGCCTATTCAGCATAAGGGAAAATCCCTTTAAAAAAGGGATAACTTGGCAGCTATGCACTAGATAAGCCTCATGGTTCTTTCCAACTCTACAGTTCTATGATTCTATGATTTCTTTGCACCTATATGCATTTCATCCTAAAGCTTAAGAGAAAAAGATTGCCATCTGCCAATATGAAAATATTCTTTTTGTTTATGCTTGTGTGCCTGCTGAGTGACTTGGAAATGAACTACCTCTGCACTCTGTAATCTGAGACTTCTGCATGAACTAATCATCATTATTGTCATCATCATAACACAAAGGAAAAGCGAGAGACAGAGAGAGAGAGAATGTGTGTATGGGGGGGGGGTGTTAAAAGAAAAAGCTAATTCCAGTTTTCCTGGTAAGTGTTGTAAACTCAAGTTTCATCATGTCACATAAGGCAAATGATGGCACAATATACCAGGCGGCATTACAAAGAGTCACCCACAAGGAAGAGAAAGCACACAGGGCATGCTTCAAAAGGCATTTGGGGAGTTATATGATACACCTGGCCAGGGACGTGGAAAATCTGGTATTTACATTTGATTCATGCTTAAAAGGATGCTCTTATACCATTATTTCCATTAGTTAAAGACAAATAGGGGGGAACCACATGATATGCTTATGATCTATTATGTGCTTGGTGAACCGGTGGAATGTAGAATTCTGCTTACCTTTACAGAGAGAGGGGGGGGGGAGAGAGAGGGAGGGAGAGGGAGAGAGACAGACCGACAGACTAGATTGGGCAGCTGGGAGCACAAAGTTCCAGGAAGAGAGAGGATACAGTACTGGGTCTAGAAAAGCAGTTTCCCATAGGAATGCATTGGAAACAGAAAAATTCGTAAGTCAAGTAAACCGCATCTAAAATTCGTAAGTTGAGAAAACCCCATCTAAACTGCAACAGTTTTCCTTTCGGATGTTGAAAAAAACGTAAGCGTGCGGCCATTTTTTCATTCGTAACTCGAAATTTTGTAAGTCGAGTACTTCGTAAGTCGAGGGACCACTGTATATATAATCCTCCAGTTTTAAAACTCTACTCACAAGCAACCATGGAGGAGATATAGCTTGGGACCAAGATACCTAAAAAAACATTTTGCCCCTTCTCAAGTCAGTGGACCTCCATCTTATCAAGAGGGGATTTGCTTCTGCGGCGCCAGAAATAGTGTCTGCGTGGACACAGACACCGGAAATAGTGTCTGCGCAGACGTGATCCAGCCCACAGAGCGATCTCCACGGGAGTGAACCGGCCCAGGCGAGGTAAACCTTGCCGACCCCTGCTTTACACTTTTGAATTCCCTCCCACTAGATATTACAGGTTGTTTTGTTTGTTTGTTTGTTGTTTGTTTGTGTTTGTGTGTTTGTTTGTTGCACCTACTGTGTACCTTTCTCTGTCAGCAAGCCTTTTAAGTGGAGATCTTTTCCCCAGGATGCATCTGTACTGGAACTATTTTAATTTTTTTTTTTATGTTAGAGTGTTGTTTATTTTGTCTCTCTGTGTTTGTGTTTCTTACATAGGAAGCTACCTTGCAATGATTCTGACCTTGGGTTGCCATTTGGGGCAGGTTTTTTTCCCCCAATTTGGCAAAATTCCCCCCTGATGTCATTTTTACACCCAAAACCCATTTTGCAATATTTTCTTTCCAGCAAGCTTTTGCTCTTTTCAATGCTAAGGTTTTTCTTTTGTTTAGACTCCCTTTATTACTTATTAGGCTTAGGAAGTTCTGGCTGTTGTTATTAATTAGTTGTTTTTATCACAAAGGTGAACTCAAAGTGACTTACAGAAACAAACATTAAAAACCAAGTATAAATGTAAGACTAAAATGTTCACTGAAGAGATGTATAAAGCTGGAGATCCAGCTCAATCCATCCCACTGGAAAAATGAACAGAAAATTAAGATCGCAAAACCTGGGTGAATTACCAAAAAAAAAAAAAAAAATAGCCTGGTGACTAAAAACAGATAGTGATGGTGCCAGATATGCCTCCATGGAGACAGCATTCGACAAACAGGGAACCACTACTGAGAAGGTCTATTCTCATATCACCACCCTTCGTGTCTCCTTCAGAGAAGGGCCTTAGATAGTGAATACAGGGTATGAGTTGGATCATGCATGGAGAAGCAGTCCTGAGCTGCATAAGACTTTATAGGTCAAAACCATCACTTTGAATTGGACTTTGAAGCCAATTGGTATCCAATGCAATTGTGCCAGGATTGTTTTACTGCTGCTTTATGTACACTTAGTGTTGTTTTTTACTTCGTCATTTTTGTTGATGGTTTTATGGTTTTGTTTTGTTTTTCATTGTTGGCATCTTCGTTATGGGTGGAGGAGATGTGAGATATAAATCCCCCAAATAAATATCAATAATAGTACGAACCACTGACCACCACTGCTTAATAACTGCTTATTGGCAACCACTGAGAGTCAGTAGTGGAGGTAGGGGCATCTCAGTAAGCCCTATGCTGGTACATGGTTGCTGATTGGCGGTGAGGGCTCAAGACATTTTGCTGCCTGAAGCAGAGCCCAAGCAGCAGCTCACACATGCAATGCTTTGAAAAGTCTTGTGCTCCATTCTGACACCAATTTCTGCCTTCATTTATTCCGCCCCACCCTATGGTACCTCCTGAAAGATCTCACCTCACTCCAGCTCCGCTGATTGTCTAGCACAGGCTTCCTCAACCTTGGCCCTCCAGATGTTTTTGGCCTACAACTCCCATGATCCCTAGCTAGCAGGACCAGTGGTCAGGGATGATGGGAATTGTAGTCTCAAAACATCTGGAGGGCTGAGGTTGAGGAAGCCTGGTCTAGCATCCCGTGGTGTGAGCTTTGGATAACAACAGCTCACCTAATTTACCAAGCAAGAGCTGGATTATGAAGTAGAACAAATGCCTCCATGGCTGGGGGGGGGGGGTTGACTCCCACCCTGGAGGTTTCACGTTGCTGGGCCAGATCTTGTGAGGGGGTGGGACTGTCAGTTTGCATTTCTTGGTACAGAAAGTATTGATCTAATGTGTAGCGATCTTTCTTATTCTAATTAATTCAAGTGGGTTCTGGAAGCTTCTCTGTGAAAGAAACTGGTGCAAGCTGGAAGTTTATAGCTGACATGCAAGTTTCTATTCTGCCTAGAAACAAGCAGAAGTTCCATGATGTTTGGGTTATTCCTTCAGAGAAACTGGCTTAATCTGGTTATAAGTTAGTGTCGGTTTAAGTTAAGTCTGCTGCAACTGGATTTCTTATGGACAGTGACAATCCTGAATGTATTGCATTTGTGACCACTATGCCCATTTGCCTTCAGTAGCAGTAAAGCTCTGCTGGATGAAATATTAATTGCGCCTGGTTTATTTTTCAGGAATCGTGCAACGTGTTTAAGTTTTTACTCTGCTAACTATATGTTGGAATCTGCTCTGGATCAAAATGAGTAGAATTCATGTTAGGGGACAACGGGCCCTTTAAATGAGCTCACCAGCTCCATCATCAGCCTTTTCCTCTCCTCATAGGTGACTGTTTTCCCAGACTTCCCTCCCTCAGTTTTAGAGTCTCCCACTAAGGTGATGAGTTGCGGCTGGTTTTCAGCGGCAGTAAAGAATTATACTGTCAACCACAACCGACCTTTGGTTGAGAGGTTTTCATCTTTTTCTCAGTGACTCTTAGGCACTGTCCATCATAGCAATTCGCCACAACTTAGGCGGAAAGGATTGAAACATAAGGGGAACCCTCCTAAGGGGTCTTGAGAAGTCGCAGGAATTCTTGGCCTGAGCTCAGGTGGGCTGGGCATGGTGCCACTCCTCTCAGGTTACCAGCCAGGTTCCTGTTGCATGGCATGTGCTACACTGGGTCCCTGCTGATCAGCTCCAACCGTCCTTGGATGGTGTTTTGAGCTTCAGATTGGAAGTCTTAGGGTCTAACAGATCCTGACCCAATTATATGTCAGCCCTGCCTTCCTCACTTCAAATAGTAAAAAGTTGTGTCTGTTTTCACCCACAATAGTGTCCTGAGTTTCCTCTAGCCTCCCCCAATTGGTCTGGGAGGAGGCATCTTCAATGCCCCTGCCATGCAATCAACAGGTTGCTAGCTGGTCAGCAACCTCTGCTTGTATTTCTGTCTACAGGTAGTTATCATAAGGGCAGAACTTCGCCTTCCCCCTTCAATTTCCCACTGGAGATCAGTTTGTCTAGTTGCCAGTCTGTACAGAAATGCTCTCTCTCTCACACACAACAAAGCAAAACATCAAAAACAATCTCACATAGTATACCCTCTCAACCATGAAGAAAACCTTTCCTATTGTACAGTTAAAGTAATGATTAACTTGGCCCTGCCTTGGTCAAGTCAAAATGTGTCCCTCTGTACTTTCATGCATGCTCTGGTTATCTCTCGCTTGGATTACTGCAATGCGCTCTATGTGGGGCTACCTTTGAAGGTGACCCGGAAACTACAACTAATCCAGAATGCGGCAGCTAGACTGGTGACTGGGAGTGGCCACCAAGACCACATAACACTGGTCTTGAAAGACCTACATTGGCTCCCAGTACGTTTCCGAGCACAATTCAAAGCGTTGGTGCTGACCTTTAGAGCCCTAAATGGCCTCGGTCCAGTATACCTGAAGGAGCATCTCCACCCCCATCGTTCTGCCCAGACACTGAGGTCCAGCGCCGAGGGGCTTCTGGTGGTTCCCTCACTGTGAGAAGCAAAGCTACAGGAAACCAGGCAGAGGGCCTTCTCGGTAGTGGCACCCGCCCTGTGGAACACCCTCCCATCAGAGGTCAGAGAGATAAACAACTACCTGCCATTTAGAAAATACCTAAAGGCAGCCTTGTTTAGGGAAGTTTTTAATCTGTGATATTTGATGTATTTTAATGTTTGTTTGAAGCCGCCCAGAGTGGCAGGGGAAGCCCAGCCAGATGGGCAGGGTATAAATAATAAAATTATTATTATTATTATTATTATTATTATTATTATTATTATTATTATTATTTCATTAGCCAGGTTAAAGCTGGAGATAATAATGCTACCTTTTCTCACAAACAGGTTTGGGCCGCGTACAGAATTTGAGTTGTGCAAATCCTATAAATGCAAAACATAGAAGTCAAGACCCTAATTACAACAATGGTTTCAAACTCAGTGGCCTCTCCTGTGTGTTTTGATTAACTCAGCCACAGCAAAGCAATTCATCCTCTGTACATTGTAATTTATAGCTTAATTTACCTTGCTGCACCTTATTGGAGAAAAGCCTTCCCTTTATTCCTTGTTCACTTTATTTTTATTACTAATAGGTTTGTTTTCCTGAATTTTTGAGCAAGTCAACAGACACCTACAAGGAAAAGGAGAAGAAAGAAAACCAGTTTCATTTCCCCCCCGAAACCTGTTTAGTGGGAGGTAATTTCTGGTGCCAACCAACCATGTGTGGGACTGCCTTTTTTTTTTTAAAGTCTAATTACACTTTAAGATAAGGATATTAATGCCATCAATCAGCACAGATAGCTTGCCATCACAGAAACTCAGCCCCTCAGCAACTCTCACATGTAACATAATTGCGTAAATTAACATCTATAAAGAATGTATTATGCATCACACTCTGTCTCTAGCTTTTGGCATGTAATCACTTAGCGCATGAAAGTGAGTCTAACAAGCTTAAATCTCAGAGAGAAAGGAGCAAGGGATAAAGTTGGAAAAGTTTGTTCTCCTTCATCTGCAGTCTGTGAAGCAAAACAGACCTTGCATTTCTGACTTATGGAAAGGATAACTATTATAGTTGAAAGTTGTTCTCCCTACATTTTCCTCCTTGTTGCAAAAGTTTAAAAAATGGCAAGCCCCATTCTAAGATCTGTTTTTTGTTTTGTTTTTAAAGAGTTGTTTAGTGTAAATCACCAACACCACCTAGAGTTTGCTCAGAATATGAGAAGCTGAAAACTGCTTTCATTATAAAAGAGATCTGTTTGGATGAATTCCATTTTACAATTCCATTTTAAAATTCCATTTTACAATTCCAAACCTAGCCATCTTAGCACACATAAATATAAAATATAATACTGTATATTGGCAACATGCAGGACATTTATTTCATATTTAACATTATATTGTTAACCTATATGTATTAAATTATTTCTATCTAAGCCTATCTCCATAGATCTGTGTGTAGGCATGCAAATCTAATAATAATAATAATAATAATAATAATAATAATAATAATAATAATTTATTATTCATACCCTGCCCATCTGGCTGGGTTTCCCCAACCACTCTGGGCGGCTTCTAGCAGGATATTAAAATACAATGATCTATTAAACATTAAAAGCTTTGATAAACAGGGCTGCCTTCAGATGTCTTCTAAAAGTCTGGTAGTTGTTCCACAGGGGGGGGGGGCGCCACTACCGAGAAAGCCCTCTGCCTGGTTCCCTGTAACTTGGCTTCTTGCAACGAGGGAACCGCCAGAAAGCCCTCGGTGCTGGACCTCAGTGTCCGGGCAGAACGATGGGGGTGGAGACACTCCTTCAGGTATACTGGACCGAGGCCATTAAGGGCTTTAAAGGTCAACACCAACACTTTGAATTGTGCTCAGAAACATACTGGGAGTCAATGTAGATCTTTCAAGACCGATGTTATGTGGTCTCGGCGGCCACTCCCAGTCACCAGTCTAGCTGCTGCATTCTGGATTAGTTGTAGTTTCCGGGTCACCTTCAAAGGTAGCCTCCATGTAGAGTGCATTGCTGTAGTCCAAGCAAGAGATAACTAGAGCATGCACCAGGTAGGGTCCGCATGCAGGTAGGGTCTCAGCCTGCATACCAGATGGAGCTGATAGACAGCTGCCCTGCACACAGAATTGACCTGTGCCTCAATGGACAGCTGCGAGTCCAAAATGACTCCTAGGCTGCGCACCTGCAGGCCCGGCTCTAGAGGTAGTCTCAGTGGCGTGGGGCACCAGGGCGCCGGGCTGGCAGGTGGGCGCTGCGCAGTGAAGCCGTGCTACGCGCTGCGCCCGCCCACCAGGGTGGGGGCGCGGAGCAATCTCCGTGCAATGGTGCCAGGGGGCCCGACCTGCTTGAGACGGCCCTGCGCACCTGGTTCTTCCGGGGCACAGTTACCCCATTCAGGATCAGGGAGTCCTCCACACCCGCCCGCCTCCTGTCCCCCAAGAACAGTACTTCTGTCCAGGGGCGTACCCAGGATCAAAACTAGGGGGGGCAAGGGGGGGCCCAAGGCATGGGAGGGGCAAGGGGCGGGGCCAAGGCACAGGAGGGGAGGTGCCACAAAGTGGGGACGTGGGCGGGGCTACAGAGCCCAGGTGAAACTGACTCCAGTCTAATAACACCAAAAGGGGGGAAATCCAGGGAAATAATAAGGAGGATCAGAGAAAGGTCAGGACAAGCAGCTATAAAAAGGGACATTCTCAATGAGCCTGCTGAGGACCAGCTGTGGTTACGCAAGAGCAAGGACAAGACATATCCCATACGCACATGGGCACTCATATTATGAATGAACAGCATCCTTTGCCAGCCTGGCACCTTCCACATGCTTTGGACCACAACTGCGCTGCCAGAGGCAGATGGGAGTTGTAGTCCAAAGCACACGGAGGGGAATCAGCTTAGCAAAGCCTGCTGTACAGAAATAAATTAAAGTTTGCCTGCTTTTGCCTTATCCCATCTTTTGCCTTATCCCATTCTGGGCTGCATCAATAGGAGTATAGCATCTAGATCAAGGGAAGTAATAGTACCACTGTATTCTGCCCTGGTCAGACCTCACCTGGAGTACTGTGATTCTATGATTATATGAAAAGTATTGAGGGAATGGAGGAGGGGGGCAAACTGCAAGTTTTAATATTGTTCCATGCCACCCCAATATCCACAACAGTGAGATTCCAGGGGCCCAGGCACTTACCCAGGGTTCATATTTCCACAGTGGAGATAGTGGTGTCTTTATGATGTATTGCTTATTTACACATATTTATAAGCTGAGCCTACAATACAGGTGCTACATAATTATACTTTGTCCATAATAATTTTCACACAACCATCTTAAGAAATCAATCTATGCCTAGGTAAGCCTGTATAGGATAGCAGCCTGAAGCACAGAAACTATCTACAGCCGCTCCTTTCACTTGAACCCCTCACAGAAATCCTGTAGAGCTGGCCTGAAAGGGACCCCCAGGGTCATCTAGTCTAACCCCCGGTAATGCAGGAATCCTGCCCACAGCGACAGTATGACAGTGCCTCCAGCTTCCAACCCCTCTAGATGGTCCAGAAGGATGTTATGCTCAATGGTGTCAAAAGCCGCTGAGAGATCCAGCAGAACTAGGAAACAGCTCTCACCTTTGTCCCTAGCCCGCTGGAGATCATCAACCAGTGCGACCAAGGCAGTTTCAGTCCCATGATGAGGCCTGAATCCCGACTGGAAGGGATCCAAATGATCCGCTTCTTCCAGGCGTGCCTGGAGTTGTTCAGCAACCACTTGCTCAAACACCTTGCCCAAGTATGGAAGATTTGAGACTGGGCGATAGTTGGCCATATTGGCTGCATCTAAAGATGGTTTTTTAAGAAGCGGTTTGATAACTGCCTCTTTCAGCAGGTCTGGGCAGGCTCCCTCACAGAGAGAAGCATTCACCAACCCGCGAAGCCCATCGCCCAGCCCTTCCTGGCTAGCTTTTATAAGCCAGGATGAGCAAGGATCAAGGAGACTCATTCAAGTCCACTCATTGTCCATAGCTTGCTGTTGGAGGCAGTCTGCCTCTGAATATCAGTTGCTGGAAATCACAAGTGAAGAGAGCTCTAATGTACTCAGATCCTGCATGTGGGATTCCCATAGGCATCTGGTTGGTCACTTTGAGACAGGATGCTGGACTCGATGGGCCTTTGACCTGATGCAAAAAGGCTCTCCTTATATTAAGTATGGTACGATCACATCTTACTTGTGAGATTTCAGCATTGCTCAGTTGAAGGCTGGCCAGCTGTAATTGCACAAATTAAACTAGAGTTTAGACTAGGTTTTCTTCCTTAATATGGTTTGATATTCAGGACCAACCAAAAGCACTTTGAAATACTAGGCAAAAATCAAGATTTTAATTGTTCTTTGAAATTAATACTTCTAGCCAGCATTAGAATAAATGATTTTTATTCTGCAATTAGCTCTGTTAAAAGCACTGCTGCTTTCTGTGAAAGGTGTTTCTCTTCATTTGTACTGAAGAGACAGGGGCTAAATGATCATACAGGGCCACCTATTCACTGTAGCAGCGATTTCAGCAAGGCTCTTATTCTTAGCTCAGAGCAGTGAAAGTGAAAAGGAAGATATGGCAGCTGAGCATGTGTTCAATTCTACGTGTCTGTCACACTGGCTGGAGGTAAACTGAAATGCAGCACATTAGCTCAATGTGCCTATAGTAGAGGCATCCATGCATGGGAGAGAATCTACATTTTGCCTTAAACTAACTGTTATCCAGTGCTTGATCATTTATTTCCAAACCAGGCACAGCTAATGTGATGTCCTGCAAACAGAACCGATCTGTAACCCCCATCAGCCATGGCCAATTGTCATGCTGTCTAGTGCTGATGGAAGTTGCAGTTGACCAACTCTTGGTGGGCATCATGGTGGCCCATCCCTGTCCTAAACCCTTGAGCTTATTCTACCCTTTGAGACTCATTTCGTTGCCATATGAATGCTTTGTAAACATTTCCCTCTGACAATAGGCACAAAGGGAAAGGGGTTTTTTTTTGCAAAGATTGTGACTCAAGTGTGACAAATACAGGGAAACAGCAGCAGAATAACCTTTAGAATCCCAAGGAAAATTGGAGGTAATGCAACAATTATAGGATGAAATGTCAGTTGGCTATTTAGGCCCACCCAACCTTTTCTTTGCGAAATATTGCTCACTTGATTTTCAAGGCAGAATGAAATATGGCATATGATTACTTGTTCTCATTATGAAATCCATACCATTTCTTTTCAGAATCACATCCTAAAGCTTTGGAGAATGGAAACATGTCAATAGGAGTAATTTAAAAGGATGTCTCAGCAACGAACAAGGCATGGTTTTTTAAAAATATGACTAGGCCTAGGATTGGGGAACCTTTTTTTAGCATGGGGGCCTCATTCTTTTGAGGGCAATCTTCCTGGGTGTAGCCAGGGTCAAAAGTGAGCAGCACAATATCTGTGATGCTCACATTTGTTGGCTATATTACTTCCACTCAAAAGTCAGGTTTCTATGCATTCACATGTACACACCTCTCGCCATCCAGGTAAATAAGAGGCATTGTCACAGTTCCATTGAACTGTAAGACACATTGAACTGTGCCTTAGTCAGACCACACCTGGAATACTGTGTCCAGTCATGGGCACCACAATTTAAGAAGGATATTGACAAGCTGGAACATATGCAGAGGAGGGCAACCAAGATGATGAACAGCCTCGAAACCAAGCCTTATGAGGAACAGTTGAGGGAGGTGGGTGTGTTTAGCCAAGACTAAGAGGAGATATTATAGGCATCTTCAAATATTTAAAGGGCTGTCAACATGGAGGATGGGGCAAGCTTGTTTTCTTAGTTCCGGAGGTTAGGACCCAAACCAAAGTTCCAAGAATGAGATTCTGTCTATCAAGAGGAACCTCACTGTGAGAAGCCAAGTTACAGGGAACCAAGCAGAGGGCCTTCTCGCTAGTGGCACCCGCCCTGTGGAACACATTCCTACCAGATGTCAAAGGAGAAAAACAACTACCAGACTTTTAGAAGACATCTGAAGGAAGACCTGTTTAGGGAAGCTTTTAATGATTAACAGATTATTGTATTTTAATATTTTGTTGGAAGCTGCCCAGAGTGGCTGGGGAAACCCGGCCAGATGGGTGGGGTATAAATAATAATAAATATTATTATTATTATTATTATTATTATTATTATTATTATATTATTATTACCTTCTGATCATAAGAGCTATGTGACAGTGGAACAGACCTTGGGATGTTGTGGAGTCTCCTTCCTTGGAGGTTTTAAAGCAGAGGTTGGGTGGCCATCTGTCTAGGATGACTGAATTGAGATTCCTGCATTGCAGAGGGTTGGACTAGTTGACCCTTGAGGTCCCTTCCAACTCTGTAATTCTATGATTCCAGCCAAGCCAAACCACTCAAGAGGTTGTGTGGTCTTGGTAGGGCCAGAGAGAGGGGCCCAGAGGGAGTATTAACATAACTCCCTTGCACAACTGAGGTTCTCCCCTGGGTTAGGCCAGGCTCCCAGTGTTTCTCTGTCTCCCCATAAGAACAGATAATTTAGCATAATAAGAACAGATATTCTATTTTGTATCTTATTCTTGTAGGAAATCAATACTTTCCTTATAGCAAGCAGGTAGTAGGGAAGGAATTGAGGCTTGGAAAGTCCCTCGGTGTAGTTCCTATTATTATTATTATTATTATTATTATTATTAATTATTATTATTCCCTGCCCATCTGGCTGGGTTGCAATGAAAAGATTTATGTCAAGAATAAATTCATAAAGTTTTTCATTCTCACAATTCTCTTCTCCCTTTTTTTCCATAAAGGCAAGCATTACCTTGCCTAGGAACCGTTTGAAACCATTTGTTCAATCAGTCTAAAGCACTGTAATCATCATTGTATTGGTTACTCCTTTGGACAGAATAACTCGGCTCCATATAGCTCAGGTGATTTTTACTGTTATGTGTGTGTCATTGTATTTCAATCTCTTGACAGTGTATGCACTGTGTAAACGTTAAATACAAATGGGGTCAATGCACAGTTTTGTCAGTTACAATTTCCTCTATAACCCAAATAGCGTACTCTCGCCTATTTACAGTGCTCCTCTTTTACTGTACTGCAGTAATTTTCTTACCAAGCTATTACTTTCTTATTCTTGAAGCCCCTATCACAGTCATTAATTCTCATGAAAAATACTGTCAAACATTTAATCTGCCACCACATTGTCATTGTTGGCCAACTCTTCAACGAACACTATCAATTTGAGTCAACTTGAATTGACATTTCCCCTTATAATAAACTAATTGAGCACTTCCCACATTAAGATAATATTCACATATATTCCGCCCTGCACTTCGCACACTTCACTCGTGTCTCACTGTCTGTCTATACCAGGCATCCCTCCAGATGTTTTGGCATACAACTCCCATGATCCCTAGCTAACAGGACCAGTGGTCAGGGATAATGGGAATTGTAGTCCAAAACATCTGGAGGGCCAAAGTTTGGGGATGCCTGGTCTATACTATATTTGCACTAAGTCCATCATTGTGCTGTTTTCACTGCCTGTTTCCCAAGATTCTAAAGGCAGGGGCAGGAGAAGGAGGCATTTGTGTGTGTACATATATGTGTGTGCAGTGCTTTTTTCTTTAAAAAAATAATATTTAGGGCTACTCTCATCATTTTATAGTTCAAATCAGGGAAAATAAATACAGTAAATGGACAAAAGTCAAAGATTCACAAAATGTTTAGGGATATACATACCCCTGCGTCCCCCCAGAAAAAAAGCACCGTGTGTGTGTAAGAAAGAAAAGAGTGCACACACACACACACACACACACAGAGTCATGGAAAATGTTAAGAGTCATGGAAAATGTGGTGTTATGACTCCCACATTCTTTGAAGAACAAAAGAGGGGACAGAGCTGTAGGTTGGGTGATGCTGGCAAGGACCAAGTGACATATGTCCTTTTGTTAGCAGAGGGGACAAGACTTGGACTGTTGGCAGTACAACATATGAAGAGGGTTTGCTCACTAGGGCTTTGCTCTGTTATTGAACCAGGCCGGCAGACATGACCCACCCCCCAAACAGGATCTAGGATCCCCCACCAATGTTTAGAATTCTGCTTTTTGAAGAACAGAGTTAATTATTTGAAGACCAACATTAGAAGAATATATAATGCTCATTGGTACAAAGCTGGCAATGATAAAGCAAACAAACAAACATCCTGATCTTGGGTAAATTTGTGGTAGATTCACTCAAAACATTATGCACATCATTCTGAAATATATCTGAATGTTAAAATATAGAATCTCTCTTTGATAGCAAGTGTTCCTTCTGAAGACCTACATATTATTTACCATATACTATGCTACTGAGGATCTTAAGTAACCATTTTCTATTCAGTTGTCACAGACTGTTGGGTTGTTTAGCGTCCTACATGAAGTATTTCATTTTAATTTGAATAAACTAGTACATTGCCATTATTTACCACATGGTGGGCATAATGCTAAGCCATAGTTTATCACAGTACAGATTAGCCTAAGTGAGTCTGAGGCTTGCACACGTTCCACTTCTACTAAAGTGTGTCTTCAAGAGTGCGACTTGCACTTCTCTTGTCCATTGACCACATTTTAGCATGCTGCTCGCACCAAACATACCGTACTTGGTTAATCTTAACAACATACTGTTGAAACATGCCAACTTCAAACTGTAGTGTGAGAAGCTGGCTTGTTTCAACAAACCATATCTAAAATTAACTCCATTATATAGTTCAGATGTAATGCTAAAACTGTTAATAAATTAAAATAGGAGCAAAAGCCTCCAATCTCTTCTTCATGGTCATATGGAGGAAACGGGAAGAAGGAGAGTACATGAGCCCAAGAACCACTGTGGCTTGTTCTCATAATGCTAAACTATAAACACTTAAACTAAACTAAACTGAGGTCCCTTTTTAAAAAAAGACCTAGATTCTCCTTCCTCAAATCAAAGTGAGGGTAATCTTGATGGACTCAAAGCTCATGAAGGATCTCACAAGTCAGTGCTGGTAACCACTACTGCAGACAATTTTTGTGGTCTTTAGTTTTGATTGATTTGTGTGCATATACCAGAATAGCCTTGAGGATTTGAATATAGATGCTTATCAGATGACACGTTCAATTCAGCCATGCCATTTCAACAGCATTTTGTTTATTCCATTCGAGAAGCTGCTTCTCTCCATTTTCTGCTTCACTCATCTTTCCCTATTATTTTATGCAGTGAAAAATCCTGGCAGCTCTCCATCAAAGTTGCTAGCACGGCTGGAGAGAGAGGGAGGATTTTTCCTGAGAACTTGTTTTGGAAACACTAAGCTAAAAATAACACTGCATTTTTACTGATTGCTGTCATATTTCTGGAGGGCATGTGTGCAAAGATCACAAGTAGTAGCGAATGTGTCATTGTCTGTCCTCCAGGAGAAAAAAACCCAAACTTTTGATAAGGCCAAGGAACATAAGAAATATGTATGTACCTGTGCTAAGTAGTTCTAAAAACAAAAGAATGATGGGAAACGTTCAGATTGGAAAGAAGAGCAAATAAGGCAAGATTGGAGCTCTGTCCTGCGGTCAAACAATTTGTGAGTTCCTTATCATTCATGCTCCTTGAAAAAAGAAGAAGACTTAATAATAATAATAATAATAATAATAATAATAATAATAATAATAATAACCCCGCCCATCTGGCTGGGTCTCCCCAGCCACTCTGGGCGGCTTCCAACAGAAAAATAAAACACAGTCATCTATTAAACATTAAAAGCCTCCCTAAACAGGGCTGCCTTCAGATGTCTTCTAAAAGTCTGGTAGTTGTTTTTCTCTTTGACATCTGATGGGAGGGCGTTCCACAGGGCGGGCGCCACTACCGAGAAGGCCCTCTGTCTAGTTCCCTGCAACTTGGCCCCTCGCAATGAGGGAACCGCCAGAAGGCCCTCGATGCTGGACCTCAGTGTCCGGGCAGAACGATGGAGGCGGAGATGCTCCTTCAGGTATACTGGACCGAGGCCATTTAGGGCTTTAAAGGTCAGCACCAACACTTTGAATTGTGCTCGGAAACATACTGGGAGCCAATGTAGATATTTCAAGACCAGTGTTATGCGGTCTTGGCGGCCGCTCCCACTCACCAGTCTAGCTGCCGCATTCTGGATTAGTTGTAGTTTCCGAGTCACCTTCAAAGGTAGCCCCACGTAGCGTGCATTGCAGTAATCCAAGCGAGAGACCAGGACCAGGTCCTCCACACCTGCCCGCCTCCTGTCCCCCACAAACAGTACTTCTGTCTTGTCAGGATTCAATCTCAATCTCAATCTACTCTAATATATTAGAGTACTTTCATGGGTAACTCAGAAACTGGATTTTGTGCATCTCTGCAATGCTATCACACCCACCTACGTTATCCATGACCTCAAAGGCACTGTTTTCAAACTCATATTTTTTCCTCCTCCATCATCAGCATCACCTTTTCACTTGGCATACCTGGGGGGAAAGGCCATAAAGATTGTCCATGGGATTGTTTAAAATGCATTGCCAGATAGATGGGCATTTGTATTCATATTTATAATTCTCCACAACATTCCCTCTCCCTGTTTCTGAGAACACAACCCACGTTTGGATAAGTGTGACATCCACCATGTTACTAAAGCGAGGGAAAGTTGGCCAGGTTACAATGGGCTGGATTTTATTTCCTCTGGACTCCTGAAAGTGCAGTGCCATGAAACCAACTATTTCGCCTATCTCCAGTTGAAATAGTTTCCAGACTCACAAAAGCCATCATAACAGAGAGAGCCTCTCTAGGGTGATTTTGTTTGGATGATAATGACTGCTATTTATCAGATACTCATGAAGGACCCTTATGATACTGCACTTTTATTTCAACATTCCTGTACTCATTATAGGTAAGAGTTTAATGCAATGTTTCAGTGGCTAATTGTCTTCGTATTTTCCCCCCTTCTGAAGTGTCACAGCCCATGAATGCAGAATCCAGACAATTACAATTTCATGATTCAATTTCAAATGCTCTTCTAAACAAGAACAGGTTCCTATGTCTTGTAGAAATGACTTTCATTTAGCATATCTAGGCAATACTTGTGTGCTTGTACATGCTTAGACGGATGTGTTGTAAACTGTTTGCTGCAATGAGACTGGATGGCATGAAGAATTTGCAATCATTTTTTTTAAAAAAACTAAGCACACCAAAGGAAACGTTTTGTTATGTTACATCCCCTTTACAACAAAAGAAGATGAAAATGTCAAAGCTGACATCTTACTGTGTTGGTTCATGGTCAGAGGTTCACTGGGTCATATGAATGAAGAACCTTCGGTTTGGAATGGTGCCATTAGGGGATTACTGTTCTACCTCATGGGATTTGTCACCCGTGCTTCTTAACTTCTGTGTCACATTGAATGGAGTGAAGGGCTTATTCACTGTTGCCACAAATGGAAATATTAGAAATTTGTGGTAGTTATGGGAGCCAGTGCAATATTGTGATTGGAGTATCATACTAGGACCTGGGAGGCCAGGATTCAAATCCTCACTCAGCTATGAAGCTCACTGGATAACCTTGGGCCAGTCACTGCCTCTCAACCTAACCTACCTCACAGAGTATGGAGGAGGAGAACCATGTACACCACGATGAGCTCCTCAGAGAAAAGAGTGTGATATATATGCAATAAATAAATAAATAGTATATTTCAGTTGGACATTAGGAAAAGCTTCTTAACAATAAGAGCAGTTCAGCAATGGAATCAGTTATTGGGTGGAAGGTGCTCGCTCATGGGTGGCCTTCAAGCAGAACCATACGCTCTGTTGGAGACAGTCAGAATCTGGATTTCCTGCACCTTGAGTTGGAAGGGTCCAGTGGCAGTCAATGTGCTACTCTCCAGATGTTGCTGGACTATAACTCCCATCATCCTTGACTATTGGCCATGCTGGCTGGGGCTGTGTATGGGAAACAATGCGGAAGACATTGTGACGAGGAGATAGGATGGCATGTCTTAGAGTTCTCCCCATAGCCGTACCGCGCCCCAAACTTAGCTTCTGTGTGGATGTTTCTTTAAGGGAAGAGAGGTGTTGCCAATTAAGAGAAGGCGCTCTATAAAAGGCAGGCATTTGGGATGGGAAGAGAGCCTGCCTACCTGCCTGCGAACTGAGATAGGTTCATAACTGCCAAGTTATCCCTTTTTTAAGGGAAATTCCATTATGCTGAATAGGCTTCCTCGTGAGAAAAGGGAAAACTTGGCAGCTATGGATAGGTTGCATGTCCTTGCTACCCAGGGAGCAGATTGGGGACATTGAGTATGTATGTTTTGTTTTCTGTAATAAAGGTTCTTTGGTTCACCTTCCACCTTCTCATTCCTTTTGTCCTGATATCTTTAAAAAGAACCGCTGCATTTGGCAAAACAGGCTGATAGAAGTTTAGCAGATTCTGGAGGGTACCACACTGGCTACCTCTAATTGACTCCAAGAGGTTGGTGTAGATTGTCTACAAGGTCCTCTCCAACTATATGATTCTAATGCATACCAGATGAAAAGCCGCACCACAATCACAAAAACACTCAAAATGGCAAGGCACTGTTAAATTTAAACAGGATGCATGTTAAAATGATAAACTGTGCTTCCTGCTAAACATTTACAAGCAGAGAGTGTGTGTTTTGCATGCAAAGAGCCATAAATATTAGAGGAAATGTAAACTGATCCAATTAGTTAGAAATTCTGTTCCTGAACATCCTCTAAAAATTTGCTTTGATGGAGATGACTAATCAGTCAATGTTGTCTTATGTATGAACCATACTCAATAAAACATCAGTGCAGGAGGTAAGTCAACAAGCAACATGTTTTCCTAAATCAAGGACAGAGTTTGGTTTTTCAAAGTTACAGTCCATGGCCAAAGAGTTAATAAGCATGCCATTGCTTACCTATGGGTCCGTTAAACTATCACAGCATGTGGGATTATCAAGCACATAGCTGTGTTGGAATTTATTGAGAAGATTAGCATGTCTGGCTCCCATTAGTGCTAATCGGAGGACTGCATGTAAATGGCTGGCAATCTGATCAGAGGATAAACTCCTTGGAGTGTGGAAAATAAGAAAACAATGAAATTCAAAGTCCCCCCTGCTACCAGTGATGGAATTTCATCTGAATAGTCAATACACAATTATTTTTCCATCAATAATGCTTGTATATACAGAAACCTGCTAATTCCCTCATTCACACACACACACACACCCGTTGTTATTTTTCTCTTCTACTGCTACTATTCTCATGCTTTTCTTCCTTGACTCTGCAAGCAAAGGACAAGAATTGGTCTTGAACAGAACTAGCTGAGAACAGGATCCATATTTCATATATCTTTTGAAGTCCATGGTTCTAATGAAAGCCTTCTTGCTCTCATATGGCAGAATTGAGAAGTGTAGAAAGAGTGGGCATATATTTAATACGCAAGCGGCAGGATTCAGCTATTACCAAAACATAAAGATGGATTATAGGATTATAGAATTCACTCTGTGTAATTCTTCAGTTGTCTACACAACAATGTGTTTAACCCAGCCACAACTGCAATCAACACATGAAGTTTTCACTTTAATACGAGGGTTAAAAATTTGTAAGTCTCATCAGTTTTACTTAGAGACAGACCTAGAGGCATGGGAAGCTGCTATATACCAGGTCAGATGATTTGTCCATCTCACCCAGTATTGACTTCTCTGACTGGCAACATCAGGCAGAAGCCCTCACCATTCTTTTAACAGGCTATGCCAAAGATTTAATTTTTGCCCTTTGGCATTCAAAGCATGTGCTGTAGCGCTCACATTCACCTTGCAGGCTACCCATAAGCATCTGGTTGGCCACTGTCAGAACAGGATGTTGGACTAGGTGGGCCATTAGCTTGACCCAGCAGCCTCAACCTTAAATTCTAAGTAAATATTTGCATTTTAAACTTGATAAATGATGTCCAACAACCCCCCTCTTCTTCACCCAGAAATAATATTTCTATTCTACCCCTTGCCACACACATGATCAATAATAAATGTTAGCTGTAAATATTTGCTCAGTAGTGCTGTAATGCATTAATCTTGAGAACAATGGGAATTCATTGTGCAATACAGTATTTTTAAAAATAAAACACACACAAAAAGAAAAAATGAAAAGCAGTCACTGTTATTATCTTTTGCTTGATTTCATTTTTTATTCTTAAACCTTATCTGTATCTGCATTGCATGGTTTCCTTTTAAAACCTTGCTGTAAGATTTTCATTGACTTTTCCATTCTACAGCATTATTGCTATGGGGAAGTCCTCTTTTTCTGGCAAGATTATCAGCACAGTCCATGAACAGCAGCTTCCAAATGATCGCTGGCAGTGACGAGATGGCTTTTCTCTTTCTTTTATTCCTTTGGCGGCAAAAAATGGATATTTAATTCTTTGCACCTGTAGTCAATTACCCATTCAATACAACTTGCATTTTACAGCGATTAGTTGATTTGCCAAACTGAAAGGCAGCCGGGTTTACGATAGCCAGCTTGCACAACAATGAAAAAAGCAAAATCTTCCTAAAACAGATTATTTTCATTTTTAAAAACCGAAAACCTCAAATGGATCGCTCTTGTTTCTAAATTAGGATTCCCCCCCCCCCCGCTTCCCAACTAAGCATTTATTTTTTTCTTCTACAAAGGAAGTCTTAGACAGATATTTTCAATTAAAGTCGTACCTTCCATTAAGCAGACAATGCTTTTAGGATTTTAGCAAGATAATAGCCTTCTTCAGACATTCTTCTCACCCCCATGCAATTGTCACAAGGTGGATGGTGAGGATGATCCCATTGAAGCTGAATGTTTGAAGCAATGAGGAGTCTGCTTTAATTGAGTAGGCTCGCCGTGCAGAAAGTAGATGGCGGGGAGGGGCTGCAAGGAAAGGTGATAGGAACATGTCACCAATGGGCAAATGGGCTTGCCCTTGCTGTCCTCCTTTGCATAATGGTACTCACATTTGTGAGGGAAGAGAATAAATGAATTACTGTAGACTAATAATAGCATCCCTTCTCATAATAAAGGAGAAAATGTGCTTCAAGTACAGTCATACTTTGGAAGTCAAACGGAATCTGTTCTGCAAGTTCATTTGACTTCCAAAGCATTTGAAAACCGAAGCTCCTGCACCCGACCAGGAGCCGTGGAAGTCCCGTTGGACGATTGGCTTCCAAAAGAACGTTCGAAAACCAGAACAGGCACTTCTGGGTTTCGATCGTTCAGGAACCAAAACGTTCGAGAACTAGGCTGTTTGAAAACAAAGGTATGATAGTATTTTGATTTCCTGTTGTTAGGGCACTATCTCTTGGAAATCCATTGGCACCACTTTTAGGGAGTTGTTAACCCCCTGGTTCATCAGTTAAGAACATTGCCAAAAGTTCTAGGAAGATGTTTACTGAATAAACTTTAGTTTTCTGAAAGAAGCACATATGTATATTATGTATGGGGGACTCCAACCTAAGCAAACCCTAGACACCACCAAGAAACACACACACACCTCCACACTCCCATTTTCACTTTCCCTGACATTGCAAATCCTGGATTTCAAGAGTCACCTGGAACTATTTCCTCTTCCAATATAAACCCACAAAAATTGTTCAGCTTTTTCTGGGAAACCCCCCAAAATAGTGATTTGAAGCTTTTGGAGCTGTTTTCACTGCTTTTTCCATCTTGTTGCCATTCATTCCCCCCGATGCCATTTTTACACCCAAAGACCAGGACATGTCAGGAATTTTCCTGGTGTATGGCAAGCCTATTTCAGCATTGCAACTATTTCCTGCTTATGGAAGGTTATGGGCTTACTTGCATCTGCTGGTCAGGGCCTGACCCTCAACAGGGGATAGATGGTAACTTGGTCCATTCTTGAAAAAGAATGCCCAGACTCCCTTCTGAAACAAAAGGTGTACCAGAATGGGAAAGCCTAGCTGCTCCTGGACACTTGATAGGGTGGGCCTTGCAGGCTATCCTTGCTGATGGAAAGAGATCTTTGGCAATGAAAACAAAAACTGAATTATACTTCTGTAATACAGTGCCAAACATATAATGTGTCTGCATCTTAAATGAAATTATGCTTGTCTCTCAGCCACCAAAATTCTGGCAGAGGGGGAAATTAATAGCAGGGAGGAAAATGGAAAGGTGAACTCATTTGAAATGTACATTAATGAGGTCTGAGAACATGTAATTATTAATGCATGTTGGGAAGTTATCAGTATGGGGTGAAGAAATCAGTAGGGGAAGAAAACCTGGAAAATAATGACTAGGACTGCTCCTCTCCAAATTGTTATTTATTTATTGCATTTATATCTCAGCTTTTTCTCCAAGGAAGTCAGGTTGGTGTGCATGGTTCTCCCCTGCTTCATTTAATCCCCACAGCAACTCTGTGGTGCAGGTTAGGCTGAGAGGCAGTGACTGGCCCAAGGTTACTCAGTGAGCTTCATGGCCAAGTGGGGATTTGTACCCTTGACTCCTAGGTTCTAGTCTGATACTCGAACCAATGTGCCACACTGGCTTGAAATCTGGCATGTCCCTTCTCCAACTCAGGGCCCCCCAAGTTCAGTTTGGGCACAAAGACAGGATATAAGTGCAGTTGGTAGCAATTCCCAGCTGGTTGCCCAGGAACGTACAAAGACAAGGGAATGTTTCTTACCATCCACTTTTTATTCAGTATTTACAGAGAGAGGCTATAGAACCCAGCCTCTTGGATTGTCCCGAGTGTTGTCCTGAGTGAATCTCCACTCCCTGTCTCTACCACTTCCTCATTCATCATTCTCGTCAACTCTCCTATGGGTACTGCTACATGCCCTCTGTCCTGGGTTCTGGGAGGGGTGGTCTGGAATGCTTTCTAAAGACACTGTGTCCATTGGCTATCGCCCCCTAGTGCTTCCTCCTCCTCCTCTCCCATTATTTCCCAACATTTCCCCTCATCTGCCTCTGAGCTGTGACCTCCCTCAAACCCCTGTTGTAAATCTAAACTGTTAGATTTACAAACCCCTGTTGTATAATCTACTGTAAATGTCTCCACCATTCCTCCTCTGTCCAGTCCCTGACAGTATGGTACTGGTATACTCACTAGGCAAGAGACCACCTTCTTGGTACTTATACTATGTCTGGTTTCACTTCACAGGGTTCATATTGTCTGGAAACTGCAAGAGCCAATGTTGTGAGCCTCTCTTCTTTTCTATGCCTTAAGCTCACAGGTTCATCTACCTAGGTCCAAATCTCAAATTATACGGTACTTGGTCCAAGCCCCAGAATCCATGACACTTGTGTTTGGGCTATGGAACTATTTAGAGCTAAATGAAAAGCAGAGGCAATCCCAGGACTGAAGGGGCTCTCTGTATATTGCCCTTTGGAAGGCTCCCTTTTATGCCAGTCAAGTCCTCCTCCTCCTGTGGGCATTGTGGGTTTAATGGGTAGTGGAAGCACTCAACTTTGGTGCTAAGCAGTTGCCATTTAAATTTCCCACAATGCCCCTCCCTGAACTGTCACTCCATGCAACACAGAAAAATTTAAATGTCAGCTGCTCAGTGATGGGTCCTCGTGGAATTCAGCAGCAGCTTCACCATGTGGTGATGAACTTAATGAAAGGCACTGCATACAGTTTTCAGAAAAGGCACCCATACGTTATTACATGCTTTCTTAGCCCTGAAAACCAACTCTGGGAAGACCTATCTGAGCAGCATTTGGCAAATCATATAAGTGTTTGGGGAAGACTCCCCATGTGGTTTTCAGCGTCTTTACATTTCCATATCTGCAGTGATTTATTTGGAATTATCTACTGTGAGAAAACACATATACCCCTGTGACATTCATCTGTGCCTCCTGGGTGATCCCTCCAATTTTGTCCTTCCTGAAACCTAAATTGTTTACTATTGTTCCATTCATCATAATGCATGTTAAAATAAATCAAGCATTATGCTGATATTAGTTTGGAGCTGTGGAAAACAAAACCCAGTGTAAATCACGGCAGAAGAAACAATGCAATGAACACAGGCGTGCATCTAATGAATAGAACACATTTTTCAGCATTGATTTTCTGGTTTCATGAAGTGCATAATATTTCACTGAGAACGGGAAAATCTCTCAGGAACTCTAGTTTGAAGAAATGATTAAAATATCTGCTATAAAAAAATCATCTGGTGTGCTTTCCCTTCAGAATCCTATATTGTATGACAACTTTTCGTCGCAGAACCTTACCAATGATGAGAGCCTAAAATGCTATTTGGGAAGAAAATGTGGTCATCTTCTATCATGCCTGCTTAATGACATAAAAGGAAATAGTGGTTTATTGTTTATTGCTTTTTGTGAATGGGGGATATCCTTATTGCAATAATGTCACTTCTACCATTAGAAGGAGTGAATTTGCTCCACTCCCTAGCCCTTACCTGAAGGAGACTCCATGGGAATTCCTTGAGGGGAGGTGGCAGGAAGGTCACCTGGGTAAGCGTGACCAATTGTGGTGGAGCAGATCTGGCCAATCTAACCTCTGCTGGTCCACATTCTGCTCACTTGCAAATTGAAAGAAATGAATTTGGTATGACTAGTTATTGTTTATTGTTGAATTTGGTCTCTTTGGTAGCATTGGTATTTAGTGTAGGGCAACTGAACAAATTAAGGTCACCTGCTCTCACTTATTCACTATTGATTTGTGGATCTTGTATTATAATTCAATAAATATAACCATTCCACCAATATGCTGGCTTTTGAGTCTTATTCAGAGGTGTGGGAGAAATAGCCACCTGTCCAACAGGGAAAGCTATAATAAAGAGCTTGCCAAGTTTAGTCATCCAGGAACTAGAAACTAGTGTTGTGCCAATTATTTCAATGTTGCGGGTGTGGGTGTTACCTTTCTCTAGCAATTAATGATGGGGAAAATGTTCAGAAATAATCAAAAGGGAGAGAAAAGTTTATTCAAATTCTCACAGGTAGCATGTGGGAGGTCGTTGCGCTTTTGAGGGGGTTGAGGGGTATTTGTAGGTATATTTCATTCATTCTACAAGTTATCTCTCCGGTGGTCCACATTCTACAGCCTTCCCAGATGTCTGTACTTCCTGAACATTCCATGAAATCCTTAAGGTAAGCTCAATCCCATAACCATTGAAATTAAAAATAATATTAGGCCCAGTATACCTGAAGGAGTGTCTCCACCCCCATCATTCAGCCCTGACACTGAGGTCCTCCTTTGAGGGTCGTCTGGTAGTTCCCTCACTGTGAGAAGTGAAGTTACAGAGGGTCTTCTCGGCAGTGGTGCCCGCCCTGTGGAATGTCCTCCCATCAGATGCTAAGGAAATGAACAACTATTTGACTTTTAGAAAATGTCTGAAGGCAGCCCTGTATCGAGAAGTTTTTAATGTTTGAAGTTTTACTATGTTTTTATATGTACTGTAAGCTTCCCAGAGTGGATGGGGAAACCCAGCCAGATGGGCAGAGTATTAATGATGGTGATGATGACGATGACGATGATAGCACCAAACTACAAACACAGAAGCCTCTTTCTCAGAAAAATAAAACATTTGAGAATTTTGAGTGCCGGCTTTGGCACAGAACTGCAACGTACACAGGTCAGATGTGACAGAATTGCAGTCCAAGGTCTCTAGAATGCTCGATAAAGGTGTTCCAGAGGGAACACCTTACTTCACTGTATATACTGACTTACCCTCATGGCAAGCTGTCCTTCTTTGACCTCAGTGTGGCTTGCCATATGGACCTCCCATTTAGGTTGGAAAGATTAATCACCAGTGCCAGGTGATGGCATGGAAATATTTCAGGCAATCCAGAGGAGTTACTATAAACATTACAGTAAGGAGAGTGGAATAATTTCCTTGAAACAGCATGGTGTAGAGATGATGTGAAAGGTAGAACGGCCTTCTGACATGATGGCAGTGTTGAGAACACCCTCACTGGAAATCCATTGGTATTCATCCAGGGCGGCCCATAACCCATTAAAAATAAAATACCAATTAAAAATATGCCTAGATATTGCCACACAAGTGTTAACATTCTGGGGGGGAAAGCATTATTAAATATTTTGTACATTGACTTCCAATTTGAATTCTATATGCTCTATTTTTCACAGAGAAATGCTATTGACTTCATAAAAGTTATTTTATTATTCCTTTGCAACAATCCTTCAGGCCATGTTGTGTGTTAGCTTCATAAAAACTAATGGGGCAGTTGGATAAAGGTTACTGGAAAGCCATCCTTCAGCTACTTCCATAGAAATTCATGAAGCAAATACTGAAATGTTGTGAATGGTGACCCCACAGCAGCCAGCCAAGTTCACATCACATTTATCACTCTAGGAAAGTATGGCTTCTTAAAAGTATATAGAATGGAAGAAGAGGTATCTACTAAGTATTGTAGAAAGTTAGTTGTTTGCTCTGCATTTCCTTTAAAAATGGCTGGCTGCCAAAGCATTGCAATTAAAGAATTTAAAGTGGATTGGTTAAATTTTCCTTCAAGATAATAGGAAGGGTTTCATATGCCAGGTTCACCATTTGCTTCATTGGGTGCAAGTATTTTATTTTCAGTATAAACGGGACTCTGTTTTTGCATCTACCTGTACACAAACACATCTAGACCAAAGGCTCCTGTTTCCAGAAAGCACTGGAAGTTTGGGGTCTGATCTCTCCACCACTTTTAATGGTTCACTGAGACATGGAAGGAAGGAAAAAGGAACACCAGGAGATTCCGGGATCAAATCAGAAACCGGGATTGCTTCTGTAATTCCGAGACTGTGACTGGAAAATTAGGAATTAGGAGGTTATGGAATATAAGAAGAGCTGTGCTGGATCAGCCCACAGGCTCAACTACTCCAACAATCTCATAGTGATGAAACAGATGCCTGGGGGAAGCCCACAAACATGATGCAAATCGGGTCCTCCCTTAAAGAGGGCATGTGTTGTGGTGAGAGCTGGCAACCAAACCGTGTGTTGTGGGTGGGTATGATTGGATAGCCTCAACACCCAATTGGTAGGTCCCTTGATCCAGGGTTCAATCAGGCCAATGGGACGCAGGCTAAATGAATCAAGGGACCTATAAATACCTATGCACGTGACCCAGAGCTTCCTCTTTCGGTGCGTGTATTGGAACACCCGCCCACCTCTCCCTACTTTTAGGGCTTGTGTGCTTGACCTTGCTATGCCATCGTGTGTTGTCTGTCATTGGCACAGGGGCACTGCAGGAATTTTCCCCACTTGGCTGATTGGCTGGTGCCATTTGGGTTTTGCCTGCCACGTAGCAAATCGTCACAACTTGTAAGGTTGCGGATAGGCTCTGGTTCAGGTGATAGGGATGGGGGAACGCTCTCGCCATCCATATGTGAAGAGTATTCCGTTAAAGGAATCCAGGGACTCAATGGTTTGGTCAGCCCTGTGAGGGGGTTGTGCCTGTGCCTGAGTCCAGGGCATAGCTGCCAAGTTATCCCTTTTTTAAAGGAATTTTCCCTTATGCTGAATAGGCTTCCTCGCGAGAAAAGGGAAAACTTGGCAGCTATGGTCCAGGGGGACATCTGGGTGGTGGACATAACTTGTTCCTGGTTTTCCACCTATCTGGGTGTTCACCCTAGGCTGATCTATGCTGGTGCCCTGGGCCAGCGCTACCTGCAATGGTGCAGGGAGCTAGTCGAACCAGAGCCTATGCAACCACTCACTTGCTGTAATCAATAAAGTTGTGGCCTAAATTCTGCCAAAAAACAAACCAAAATTTGAGTATTGTCTGAATTATTTAAGGGGGAGGTTTAAAGGTCTAAACACGCAGTGTGGGTTCACCATCATGGTGAGCACGATTTGCGGTGGGGGCTTAACAAACCACTCCTGAGTTGCAAAGGTGGAGGCATGAGTGGTCACCGTCTGATAGGTCCCTGGCTGTTGTTGGGCAAATTTGTATGTTGCGAGTTGTGGGTCAGCCCCTAAGGTATTTAAGCCAATGAGAAAGGTTTCTCTTTGGCTGCGTTTTCGGATCCCCACCCTCGCTCCGCTGTTTTTTAGACCTCTGTGTTGACATTGCTGTGCCTCTCATGGGGTCGCCTGTATTCAGGGGCCTGGTAGGAATTTTTCCATTTGGCTGATTGGCTGGTGCCATCTGGTTTTTGCCTACTGCATAGCAAATAGTCACAACTTGTAAGGCTGGTGGTTCGGCATTGGTTATTGGTTGTATAGGGGGTCTTGTTGACTGTGTTGGCCCCTTAAGTTATTGCCTGTGTGTTGGGGAATTTCCGATCAGGAATGCAGGGGCTCTATGCAGTGTCCATAACCCCAGTCGGGGGCCAGGACCACGCGGGAGCCCCTGGGAGCCTGAGGGGAGAGGGGAGGGCCAATGCACCCGGCTCCCTGTCTCTCCCTGTAGGATTTTCCCTTTTTGACAAGGCGAGTTTATTTCTGTCCTTATGTGACAGTTGGAGAACCAATGCCTACAAAACCACTCACATATTTTATATTTGTATTTTAATAAAAGTTGTGGCCAAATTCATGCCAAAAACCATTAAACAAAAATTCTGCCTATGGTGTGAGTTATTTGAGGGGTGGTTTTGGGGACCTCCACACGCAATAGCACTATCCCAAGCAACTGCTATTGAGAGGTGTACCACCAGAAATAGCACACACACCCCCAATTCCAGAAATAGTACATATCCATCGTGACTAGTAGCCATTGATCCCCACTTCTCCATTGCAAACTTTTAACAGAGAGTAAATAGATGCTGGGATACTCAGCCCCTATGAAGTCAGGAAATATGGAAGATATTATTTAGACCCTCTTATGTCAGGGATGCCCCAGAATGCTGCAAAACATGGCAATTCTCTCCAGCATAGGATTCATCTGTTGTGTCCATTGCAATCAAGAGGCTGGTGAAAATACCATACTCCAGGCACACTGGAGGCTTGGAGTATATGTGAACTACTAGCATGGGTCTACTGAGCATGCTTCAAACAGGCCGTGGGTAAAGTGACCAACTAGCCCTCTTTGCATATGCCTGTATAGTGAACTGTAGAAGTCAGTCTGGCTCCTGCAATTTACTCTTTTAAAAAATAACACAGGGTAATGGATATGTTTGTCTGCTGCAAAAACATTGCCAAGTGGAACCACTTGAATTCACTTATCCTCAGTGCAAGGCCATTGGCTATTAGTGCTACTCTCTGTAGAAATGAGGAATTAGACCAACATAACTTGTGAACCACAAGCCGAACACAATTTATTCGCATAGAGGCCTACCAAAAACCTCAGTGAATCTTGTTTTTGCTGCTCATCTAGAGCTTCCCCAATAGAGCTTGTAAAGCATACAATAAATGGACAGTGTACAGCTCTTTCCCAATAATCTCAGAATACTAGTAGACCTTCCTAGGATGAAATATCTTGTTTCCTATTCTCTGTTCCATTTATGAGAGAGAAACTGGATTTTTGACGCAACAAATCAATGGAAACTGCTGGTGATAGAATTTTTGTCTTCTCTGTTGCTGAGTTTAGTATTGCCATTTCAATGTTTACAATAGCATTTCCCATTTTTCAGTGCATCAAGGACAAAGCTGTCAGCCTCCACTTTTAAATCACCAGTAGTCTTGACCCTTTCTTCTTGTGACTTCCTATTTCAGAAAGCTGTCTTCGCATACCACTTTGCAAAGAGTGTACAACTGTGAAATTGTAATTTTAAAAAGCGAGAGTACGTAATAAAAATAATGATTATAATCTATTTGCAATAAATTCCCAATCATGGTTGTTCTGTGTTTCTGTTGCAAGAGAATAAACAAACCTGTTTTCTGTGTTGTGGGCATCCCTCAAGACCAGAATCCATGAAATCAATTACTGTACTAAATAAATTATGTATCTGTGTGGGTCTACAGTCATGCACCTGTTACATTTAGGTAGTAATGAATGGTGCTTGCAAGAATCTGGAAATGTGAAGTTTACAGCCCTGTATGCCTTCATAATGTCATATCTGTCTTTGCATTAATTCTTCTGTGATCTAACCATGCTATCAAATTTTCTGACAATAATGTAGAAGGCTGTCTTTTCTTAGTGGGAAAATGAAGAAAACGGGACCGTCTGCCAAAGCCCCAAATGCCCCATAAGGTGGAGAAATGTTGTCTTACATTGATTAGAGACAGGTGCAAGGGGAGTACAAGGGGAAACCAGTAGAGGCCTGAATGCACCAGGTGGGAAAGCTTGTACAATAACTATATTCAAACCATGTAAATGTCACACACAACTCTCCATCCAGGCAAGCAATAGGAGTTGGTCAGAATCAGTGAGCATGGTTGCCTGTGGATAAATCATGTGAGGTTCCCTTCCCCTGCCAAGAGCCACTGGGAGGGGCCACTGTATCCTAGCATAATTCATGGACCAATCCACCAGGATGGATGAAAGCCATACCAGTACAATACACATAAGACAGAGAGAATGTGAACTGCACAAATGTCATGAAATGGACATTGTGGTTCAAGCTACTATGCAGCCATGCAACTGTTTAAAGAATAGTCTCGTTCCTTTACATGGGAACCATTTAGAATTGTCTTCAATCCCATGCATACTTATTTCTGAATGAACTCGGTTTGGAATTACGTTTCAGTTAGCATCAATAGGAGTGACAACTGTCTCTCAATCAAAAGTCATTTTTGGCCCCTTTAAACTGCAAGATAAAAGCCTGTATGTCATAAAACCGGGGCTTTTCAGCCGGAACTCTCCAGAACTAAGTTCTGGCACGTCTTAGGTGGGCACCATTGTCATTATAAGAGAACAAGAGAGGTGTTCATGGTGAGTTCCAGCACCTCTTTTTCTAGAAAAATAGCACTGAGTAAAACCATCTTCCTCTAAACAGATGTTTAGTTACCATGGAGAGCTTCTTCTAGTTTAATTTCTCTCTATCTTGTTAGTCTTTACAAACACTGTGTTTGCACATTATCATCCTTCCTGCAGAACTGTTATTCTCTTGTTGTGAAGGAGTATTATGTTGGCTTTATAGCAGAATCACAACTCTAGGCTCTGTACTCACAACAACATATGATTGGTTATATAATGAGAATAAAAACAATAGCATATTAGGTAAAGAATTAACAGCACACCAGATGTAGCAATGTAATGTTGCACAACCGTTCTGCAAACTTCAGGTTTGCTACTAGGTGACAGACAGTAGGCAGAACTGCTCAAACACCTACTTTGCCTCTGTTCTCACTCAAAAGGAAAGCAGTGCCCAACTTGATGATAACAGAATTAAGGATACAAAGGAGTCAAAGCCCACAATAAGAGAAAGTGGTAAGGGAACAATCTAGCTATTTTAACTCAAATCTCCAGGGCCTAAGGAACTGCACCTGGATCTGGTCTGCGACCACTCACTCCAAAACCTTGCTCAGGAAAGGGAGATTAGCAACTGGCCAGTAGTTAGCTAAGTTTTCCAAATCCCGGGAAAGGAGTGCTTTTACCACTGCCTCCTACAAACAGGCAGGGACCACCCCCTCTGGTAAAGAGGCATTGATCACTTCCCTGGTCCAGCCAGCTGTCCCCTCCCTGCTGTTTTTTTATCAGCCAAGAGGGGCAAGAGTCTAGAGCGCAAGTGGTTGCCCTGACCGATCCGAGCACCGTGTCCACATCCTCGAGCCTTACCATCTGACACTCATCCTACACAACAGGACTAGGCTGTGCTCTGGACAGCCCATGAGATTCATCTGCTATAACAGCAGAGTCAAGGTCTTGTTGGATGCAAGCAATTTTATTCTCAAAACACTTTGCAACAAGTCACAGAGAGCTACTGTTAACCTATCACCTCCTTTGCACCAGCCTGTAAAAGGCCCTGTACAACCCAGAAAAGCGCTGCCGGACGACATGATGAAGATGCAATGGAGGCAGCAAAATATGCCTTCACTGCCACTAGGTAGGCTCGATAATGAGCCCTTACCAGTATTCAGTTGCATTCATTAGGATCTTTCATTTACTTACGTTCAAGCCATCTCCCAGCTAGTTTCCTCACCCTAAGCTCTGGAGTATACCAAGGGGGTATACTCCATCTTGGGGAATATGTCCTTATCTTTAAGGGGGGGGGGAGAGAGAGAAGACATAGGTAACTACAAACCATTGAGCCTGATACTGATTCCAGGAAAGGTCCTACAACAGATAATTAAACAGTCAGTGTGAGCATTTTGAAAAGGATGCTGTGGTTACTAAGACTTAGAATGGGTCTAGTCCAATCCCTTGCAGATAATGAAATAAGAGAAAGACTTCTGCAAAATAAACCACCATATAAAACATAAAAACACTGGATAAAAGTGCAAATGAAAGCTGGAATGGATTGACACACATTCGTATGTTCCCTACTTGACAGGCCAAAATGACATGCTTTATGGAAATGCATGACCACTGCTAGGCCGTCTCTTTTGCTGCATCTCCCCCGTAAAGCATCACTGCAAAAAAGCAAAAAAGAAAGGAAAAATTGTGTGATCACATTAGCATTTCCCTGTACACACATGCAAATGGCATGACATCATATTCCATTCAATTCTGGCTGGGTTATTAGGAAGATGCAGGCACAACCTGCATGTCACCATAATGTTTGAGGCTTAGTGGCATGGTTATTAGAATAGAATCATAGAATCATAGAATCATAGAGTTGGAAGAGACCACAAGGGCCATCCAGTCCAACCCCCTGCCAAGCAGGAAACACCATCAAAGCATTCCTGACAGATGGCTGTCAAGCCTCTGCTTAAAGACCTCCAAAGAAGGAGACTCCACCACACTCCTTGGCAGCAAATTCCACTGCCGAACAGCTCTTACTGTCAGGAAGTTCTTCCTAATGTTTAGGTGGAATTTTCTTTCTTGTAGTTTGAATCCGTTGCTCCGTGTCCGCTTCTCTGGAGCAGCAGAAAACAACCTTTCTCCCTCCTCTATATGACATCCTTTTATATATTTGAACATGGTTATCATATCACCCCTTAACCTTCTCTTCTCCAGGCTAAACATACCCAGCTCCCTAAGCCGTTCCTCATAAGGCATCGTTTCCAGGCCTTTGACCATTTTGGTTGCCCTCTTCTGGACACGTTCCAGCTTATCAGTATCCTTCTTGAACTGTGGTGCCCAGAACTGGACACAGTACTCCAGGTGAGGTCTGACCAGAGCAGAATACAGTGGTACTATTACTTCCCTTGATCTAGATGCTATACTCCTATTGATGCAGCCCAGAATTGCATTGGCTTTTTTAGCTGCTGCATCACACTGCTGACTCATGTCAAGTTTGTGGTCTACCAAGACTCCTAGATCCTTTTCACATGTACTGCTCTCAAGCCAGGTGTCTCCCATCCTGTATTTGTGCCTTTCATTTTTTTTGCCCAAGTGTAGTACTTTACATTTCTCCTTGTTAAAATTCATCTTGTTTGCTTTGGCCCAGTTGTCTAATCTGTTAAGGTCATTCTGAAGTGTGATCCTGTCCTCTGGGGTGTTAGCCACCCCTCCCAATTTGGTGTCATCTGCAAACTTGCTCAGGATGCCCTCAAGCCCATCATCCAAGTCATTGATAAAGATGTTGAACAAGACTGGGCCCAAGACAGAACCCTGTGGCACCCCACTAGTCACTACTCTCCAGGATGAGGAGGAGCCATTGATGAGCACCCTTTGGGTTCGGTCAGTAAGCCAGTTACAAATCCACTGAATGGTAGCATTGTCTAGCCCACATTTTACCAGCTTCTTTACAAGAATATCATGGGGCACCTTGTCAAAGGCCTTGCTGAAATCAAGATAGGCTACATCCACAGCGTTCCCTTCATCTACCAGGCTTGTAATTCTGTCAAAAAATGAGATCAGATTAGTTTGACATGACTTATTTTTCAGGAACCCATGCTGACTTTTAGTGATCACAGAGTTTCTTTCTAGGTGCTCACAGACTGTTTGCTTAATGATCTGCTCTAGAATCTTTCCTGGTATTGATGTCAGGCTGACTGGGCGGTAATTGTTTGGGTCCTCTCTTTTCCCCTTTTTGAAAATAGGGACAACATTTGCCCTCCTCCAGTCTGCTGGAACTTCGCCTGTTCTCCAGGAATTTTCAAAGATTATTGCCAGTGGTTCTGAAATCACCTCTGCCAGTTCTTTTAATACTCTTGGATGTAGTTCATCTGGCCCTGGAGACTTGAATACATCTAAACTAGCCAAGTATTCTTGTACTACCTCCTTACTTATTCTGGGCTGTGTTTCCCCTGCTGAATCATCTGCTCCATATTCTTCAGGTCGGGCGTTGTTTTCTTTCTTGGAGAAGACTGAGGCAAAGAAGGCATTGAGGAGTTCTGCCCTTTCTCTGTCCCCTGTTTGCATTTCACCATCTTCTCCTCTGAGTGACCCCACTGTTTCCTTGTTTTTCCTTTTGCTACGGACATACCCATAAAAGCCCTTTTTGTTGCTTTTAACCTCTCTGGCGAGCCTGAGTTCATTCTGTGCTTTAGCTTTTCTGACTTTGTCTCTACACGTGCTGGCTATATGTTTGAATTCCTCTCTGGAGATTTCCCCCCTTTTCCATTTTTTGTACATATCCCTTTTAAATCTTAACTCAGTCAAAAGTTCTTTAGATAGCCAGCCTGGCTTCTTTAGGCACCTTCCATGTTTCCGTCTCATTGGTATTGCCTGAAGTTGTGCTTTTAATATCTCCCTTTTAACAAACTCCCAACCATCATGAACTCCCTTCCCTTTTAGTATTACTGTCCATGGGATTTCACCCAGCGTTTCCCTAAGTTTTCTGAAGTCGGCTTTCTTAAAGTGTAGAATTTGGACCTTAGTATGCTTGGTTGCTCCTTTCCGCTGGATAATAAACTCCAGAAGAGCATGGTCACTCCCACCTAATGATCCTGCCACTTCTACCCCACTAACCAAGTCATCACTATTGGTTAGGACCAGATCTAAAATGGCTGATCCTCTTGTTGCTTCTCCCACTTTCTGGACAATGAAGTTGTCTGCAAGGCCAGTGAGGAATCTGTTCGACCTTATGCTCTTGGCTGAGTTTGACATCCAACAAATATCAGGATAGTTGAAATCCCCCATTACTACTATCTCACTTCCTTTGGAATGCTTGGCCATCTGTTCCAGGAAGGCATCATCTGTGTCCTCAGTTTGGCTTGGGGATCTATAGTAAACTCCCACAATGAGATCACGGTTGTTTTTCTCTCCCTTAATTTTGACCCAGATACTCTCAATTTGGCTTTGAAGTTTTAAATCCTGTATCTCTTCACAGGTATACATATCCCTAACATATAAAGCTACTCCTCCTCCTTTCCTGTTTGGTCTATTTCTCTTAAATAGATTGTATCCCTCTATTACTACATTCCAGTCATGAGACTCATCCCACCAGGTTTCAGTGATGCCTATTATGTCATATTTAGTTTGCTGTACCAAGAGCTCAAGTTCATCTTGTTTATTTCCCATGCTCTGTGCATTAGTATACAGACATTGAAGACCGTTGATCATTCCCCCATGTCTCTTATTTAAGGATATTTTCGTCCCACCACTAGGTCTGCATGCTGCTTGCTCCATTTGGTCCTTGACATTTGGATGATCATCTTCAGCATTTGATAGACTCCTACCTTCAGGACCACTGTCTCCCTCCCCCACATAAGTCAGTTTAAAGCCCTCCTGATGAGGTTTTTGAGTTTTGTGGCAAAAACATTCCTCCCAACTTTTGTGAGGTGCAGTCCATCACTTGCCAGAAGTCCATCTTCAAGAAACTGCAGACCGTGATCTAGGAATCCAAACCGTTCCTGTTTGCACCATTTGCGAAGCCAGTTGTTCACTTCCCCTATTTTTCCCTCTCTCCCTGGGCCATGTCGTTCAACTGGGAGGACAGAAGAGATGACAATTTGTGCATCTAATTGCTTCAACTTCCTGCCCAGAGCCTCATAATCATTTTTGATCTTCTGTAAGCTATGGCTTGCAGTGTCATTGGTTCCCACATGCACCAAAAGGAAGGGGTATTTGTCGGTGGGTTTTATGATTCCTTGCAGCCGTTCTGTTACATCTTTGATCTTGGCCCCAGGTAGACAGCACACCTCTCGAGACATCTTGTCAGGCCCACAGATCACTGCTTCTGTACCCCTCAGTAGGGAATCCCCAATCACCACTACACGCCTCTTCATAGGCTTGGTTGGGATTCTTCTATGTGCTGTCCCTTCCAAGGTTACCTGCATATTTCCAGAGGACTGACTTGGTTGCTCGTCTTCATATTCCTCATCAACTGTGATGAGGGAGAGATCCTCAGGTGGAGTCTGTTCCTCGTCTTCCATGAGCACTTCAAAACGGTTGTGTAATTCTAAGCACTCAGAGCGATCCCTGGGCCTTCTACTTCTATGAGTCACGTTCCTCCATACATCTGGCTGCTGTGTTGGGGAACTGACCTCCTCCTCAGGGAGATCCCCTGTCTCCTCCTTGGTGCAGACAGTGTGCTCTGCTGCATCCAAGAAAAGCTCCAGCTCTTTAATTCTCTGGAGCGTAGATACACGCCCCTGAAGCTGCTGCACCTTCTCTTCCAGAAGGGCAACCTTGTTTTCTAGTAGGGCAACCAACTTGCAATTGTTGCAGGTGTAGCTACCCACATCCTTTGGCAAGAAAACAAACATTGCACAGGAATTGCAGGTGACAATGGTTGTTCCCTCCACCTCCATCTTGAAAACCTTGAGGTCAAGGGGGAAAGAGGAAGAGGCCTAGGTCCCCCCTAACAAACGTATGAGACTTGCCGCCCTAGGTCAAAAAGATGGGTCAAACTCACACTTCTAGGTGAAAGGTCACAGCCAGAAACAAACAAGGTCACAGCCAGAAACAAACACCCACACAAGCCTGGACAGTCACCCAAATCCAAGAGGCAGCAGCCCTTCTGCTCCTTCCTCAGTCGCTGCACTCCAAGCTCTGACTAGCTCCGCCCACAGCTAATCACCTGAACTTCCTGACTCACACTTCTAGGTGAAAGGTCACAGCCAGAAACAAACAAGGTCACAGCCAGAAACAAACACCCACACAAGCCTGGACAGTCACCCAAATCCAAGAGGCAGCAGCCCTTCTGCTCCTTCCTCAGTCGCTGCACTCCAAGCTCTGACTAGCTCCGCCCACAGCTAATCACCTGAACTTCCTGACTCACACTTCTAGGTGAAAGGTCACAGCCAGAAACAAACAAGGTCACAGCCAGAAACAAACACCCACACAAGCCTGGACAGTCACCCAAATCCAAGAGGCAGCAGCCCTTCTGCTCCTTCCTCAGTCGCTGCACTCCAAGCTCTGACTAGCCAGATTATTCCAGATTTAAATTAAACAAAGCACAGTGCACATGTTTGGGTATCCTGAAGATTATTTAGAGAAGCAAAAGAAGTATGAAGAGACCAAAGAAAATCTATAGTTGTGCTGAAAACTTATAGGCTGACCAATGATGCTGCATAAAGCTACAATAGCACTGATTAATGTTTAACCAATAGCACCAGGAAAATCAATAGCACCACAGTGCTCAATTATTTTCATACACATATTTTCTTGCTTTGTTTAGATTTTCTTGAGTGTTTATTCAAGCTTGTCACAGAAGACAATCCTTCATTGGTCTGGTGAAGTTCTGAGCAGCGGTTAAAAAGTTATTGAGGCTTCCTGCCTCATAAAATTGAGGCAGCAACTACTGGGGAAATAGGACAAAAGCACCAAGGATTTCTTGAACCTCCCTTTTTTTCACAGAATGGCAATGTTTACAGAAGGAGTCACCTGGTGGATGCTTTGTACAATGCCTATTCCTTTAGTTATGGAATATTACAGTGTTGTGCATTGGTTAGATGAGAGCTCACTGGCCTTTTGGGAGCCATGGACAAATGGGGGGCTATACCCAAACCCCACACATGCATCCCCACAGTGAAATGCTTCACAGAAAACCCTGCCATACACCGAAACCCCACATTCACAGCCTGCTCCACACTGAAGCTCTACACAAACAATCCATCCCACAAGGTAACACTGAACACATGGCACAGGTTGGCTCACAGGAGGATTCCTCAGAAGCTTCAGAAGACAATACAGGTGTAGGCTGATGTGGAACATCATGGCTGATCTTGGGCATTCAATGCTCCCTATCTGGATTTGGGCCTGAAAGATGAAGGGAAAGTGGATTCATGGAGGTTGGGTTGTAAGCAAGCACAATATCATTGCTGACCATGGGGCACACCTGTTAAGTGTCAGCCTTAGCTTTCAATTTCCTGGCTTTGTGTACTTAAGCTAACATGTGGGACCCTTAACTCTGACCTCAAATTGGCAAGGTTTTTGATCATTGAAGCATTGTACTGCATCTCTGCTTTTGAACAACTTAGATTGCAAAATGGATTTATTTTTTAAGAGAACTGTTGCAACTGCCATGTCAATTTGCAGTGTTCAGCCTTCTACAGGGACCTTTTGATAGTTCAGTATTTAAGAACCTTTTACTTTATTATATCTAGCAGATTCAGCCTCAACCACTTTGGAAGTCCTTTTCAAAGTTCAAGCAGTAATTTCCAGCTTTAATACATAGAGTGCCTCTTGGGACACCCTTCTGGAAAATCTCTGCTGAGGAACAAGGAAATGGTCTGTTTGTGAATAAGAACACAAGATAAGACCTACTGGATCAGACCAAATACACAGCTAGTCCTATGCTCTGTGGCCAGCTAGAAGCCCTCCAAGAAGCCCAAAAAAACCAGGACATGAGGACAACAATCCTTTCCTGACCCAGTTTCTTAGCAATTGGTGTTTGAAAGCATGGCCCCCAGAGGTACTACATACCTATATCATGTCTAGCACTGATATTGGTATCCTTCATGAATTGTTCTCATCTATGAGAGCCAGTGTGGCACAGTGATTTGAGTGTCAGACTAGGACCTGGGTGGGAGACCGGGGTTCAAACCCCACTTGGCCATGAAGCTCACTGTGTGACCTTGGGTCAGTCACTGCCACTCAGAGTTGTTGTGGGGATTAAATGAGGAGCGGGGGGAACCTTGTACAACACATTGAGCTCCTTAGATAAAAAAAGGGGGGTCATAAATGTCATCTCTAACTGACTAACTAAATAGTCCTGTTTTAAATCCTCCTAAGTTGGTGGCCATCTCCACTTCTTATGGCAGTGAATTCCCTTAACACATTTTTTGGAAAATACTTTCCACTCTCTTCATTACCCTCCCCTCTCTGTCACTCTCTGCATCCACTAATAAACACAATTTTAAAGGTTTGGTGTCATCTATACATATTAGATAGCACTGCTCATTTGATACTTTTGCTCTTTTTAAAATGAACACTAACAAATGTATCATATTGCACTATTCCACAATGAGCACATCTTGCTACATTTTGAACTGCTGTAGTTAGATGTATCTCCTAATTATTTCACAAGAAGAAAAGTTTTTGTGAACACACAGCCAAATCCGGGTCTTTCTTTTACATTGTAAACATTAAGCTGGACATCTTAGAGGAAAAGGAAGTGGAGAAAGTGAAGGAGGAGGCTGGGGAGATGAATACTGAGATCCTGAAACACTTGACTGTAATATATTTTCTGGGATATGCTAAGAGCGTGTCATATAGCAACCCATTAGTAACTACAGAGGAGGATCAAAGGGGAATTCTAATGCATATTGTTATAATTAATCAACAAATTATTTTCATTTCTATACCATTTAATCCTTATAACATGGGTAGGAAACATACGGCTGTCTAGATGCTGTTAGACTAAGGTTACCAGACATCCCCATTTCCCGGGGACAGTCCCCGGATTTACAAATCAGCCCCCATACAAAATCCATTGAAGTGAAAAGTGTCCTCGGATTCATTGAAAAAAATCTGGTAACCTTATGTTAGACTCCAATCCCCACCTGCCCCCAGCCCATATGATCAGGAATGATTGGAGTTGTTTTCCAGCAACACTTGGAGAGCCAAAGGTTCCCCACAAGCAAAGAACTATGTTTTCAACTTTTAAATTAGGTTAAAAACACCATATTCTTGCATAAACTCATCTACCAAAACCCAGCACAACTAAAAAAAGTTCATTGACTAAAGGAAGGCATATTATTCTTGACACATGCTATATACGTAGGCTAGAATTCCAAAGCATATGAATTTATTATAAAAACCCACAATAGATTACTCCCAATTAGCTCTCAATATGCAAAGCGTTCATTTTGTTTCCTTTACCAATTACAGCTCAGGGGATAATAACCTCTTCTTTTTCCACCATTCTTTTAAAACACAAACACAAGGAAGTTCCAAACTTGAAATGGCTTGATAACAAACAAAAACAAAAAAAGAAAAGAAAAGAACTCTATGTATATCCTAACTATCTAGATCTTTGTCTTGCTGAAAATTACATTCAGCAGCTCTTGGAAATTGACTCAATTAATATGACTAGGAAGGCCGCTATTTTTGTAAGGTTCATTTGTATGTAAAATACCAAATTTACACTTGTGACTAAATTAGTAACATCAAGTGATGGAGGTTCTAGCTGAGTGATGAAGGCGCAGCACGAGGGTTAAAGAGAATTAGAATTCTCATCTATAAAATAGTGTATATGCAGTATCTAAGAAAGATTAATTGCTTTTCTTTTAGTTAATACAAGGATGCTTTATTTTTAATAGCGCGTAAAAGATATACGGTACCCAGTTGCTCCCTGGTGTAATTCCATTAGCTGCAATAGATTACTAGCACAGAAGGCAGCTCTTAGTATTTAGTATGGTAGTAATCCAAGTGCAGGGCAAGTTCTGATTTCCGATTAGATGGATACGTGAAAAACATAGTATAAAATAAATTAGCATTTAAATAGCAGCTCTCTTTGCAAATGGTCTCAAAGTGAATCATAACTAGACATGTACATTTCCAATTAAGAATCTCAGTTTGGCTATTTTAACTTAACATTTAACTTAACATGAGATATTTACAGTTTAGTACATTAGTTATACCACAGTCACATGTCTTTGTTTACTTAAAGCAAATGAAAATGATGCTCTCTAGAAAGTTTACCACAAGGGGAATAAATTATGCAAATTGTTCATATTCTGCAAATACTGTTATGACATGACACCATTCAGTAGCAAATACAGGTTGTTAGAGATAATCCCATCTCGAGATAAGGGCCTAGTGAGTCATACTGGATGCGAGTACCAGGACTTATGAGGCATTAATGGGCACTAAACAATGGTGAGAGAGGAGTGGAAATGTCAGTCTTGTACTGTATATTCATAAGTCCATTTCTGCATCAATCTGCATTTTAAAAATAAAAAATAAAACCACATGAATTATTTTGGCATTCAGTTTTTCACAAATTATGCATTTTGCATGCATATTGCAGACAGTGAGCATATTACACCTAATCAGGGTTGCCATACATCTGTGAATTCCCAGACGTGTCCTCTTTTGGGTATCCTACATGCGCAACTGGGGGGAATTTTACATTTTAAAGCAAATGTCCTGGATTTTGGTTCAGGCTTGGGCTCTGGCGCAGGCAACCCAGGCTCTGGGTCTCATTCTGTTGTGGGTGGCATGGGCTCTGGCATGGGTGACCCAGGCTCTGGCTCTGGCACAGCCAACCTGGACTCTGGCTCTAGCATGGGTGACTCGGGCTCAGCGGCGGAGGGGCTATTGGGCTCAGCAACTTTTTCTGCCCAGATTTTTACCTCTTGAAATATGGCAAGCCTATTCCTAATGTGCATTAATGTACTCATTCTTGTATGTCTTCTGAGTTGAGAATTGTGCAGTGGTACTTTGGGTTACAGATGCTTCAGGTTATAGACGCTTCAGGTTACAGACTCTGCTAACCCAGAAATAGTACCTCGGGTTAAGAACTTTGCTTCAGGATGAGAACAGAAATGGCGCTGTGGTGGTGCTAAAGTGGTACCTCAGGTTAAGAATAGTTTTAGCTTAAGAACAGACGTCCAGAACGAATTAAGTTCTTAACCCAAGGTATCACTGTACTGCAAAATTCAAAGAAATGTGAGACCTGAAAGATAATGTCATTCAGATCCATTTGTCCAGGAACTGCAAATTAGGCCAGTTCACTTAAAACTGAGGGACAAACCATCATTAAGCATCCTTACCCTGAGCAATGCAAAGAAATAGAGGAAAACTATAGAATGGGGAAAACCAGAGATCTGTTCAAGAAAATTGGAGATATGAAAGGAACATTTCGTACAAAGATTACCATAATCAAGGACAAAAGTGGTAAGGACCTAACAGAAGCAGAAGACATCAAGAAGAGGTGGCAAGAATACACAGAGGAATTATACCAGAAAGACATGGAGGTTTCGTACACCCCAGGTAGTGTGGTTGCTGACCTTGAGCCAGACATCTTGAAGAGTGAAGTCAAATGGGCCTTAGAAAGCACTGCTAATAACAAGGCCAGTGGAAGTGATGATATTCCAGCTGAACTATTTAAAATTTTAAAAGATGATGCCGTTAAGGTGCTACACCCAATATGCCAACAAGTTTGGAAAACTCAGCAATGGCCAGAGGATTGGAGAAGATCAGTCTACATCCCAATTCCAAAGAAGGGCAGTGCCAAAGAATGCTCCAACTACCGCACAATTGCGCTCATTTCACACGCTAGCAAGGTTATGCTTAAAATTCTACAAGGCAGGCTTAGGCAGTATGTGGACCGAGAACTCCCAGAAGTGCAAACTGGATTTCGAAAGGGCAGAGGAACCAGAGACCAAATAGCAAACATGCGCTGGATTATGGAGAAAGCTAGAGAGTTCCAGAAAAACGTCTACTTCTGCTTCATTGACTATGCAAAAGCCTTTGACTGTGTCGACCACAGCAAACTATGGCAAGTTCTTAAAGAAATGGGAGTGCCTGATCACCTCATCTGTCTCCTGAGAAATCTCTATGTGGGACAAGAAGCTACAGTTAGAACTGGATATGGAACAACTGAGTGGTTCAAAATTGGGAAAGGAGTACGACAAGGTTGTATATTGTCTCCCTGCTTATTTAACTTATATGCAGAATTCATCATGCGAAAGGCTGGACTAGATGAATCCCAAGCCGGAATTAAGATTGCCGGAAGAAATATCAACAACCTCAGATATGCAGATGACACAACCTTGATGGCAGAAAGCGAGGAGGAATTAAAGAACCTTTTAATGAGGGTGAAAGAGGAGAGCGCAAATTATGGTCTGAAGCTCAACATCAAAAAAACCAAGATCATGGCCACTGGTCCCATCACCTCCTGGCAAATAGAAGGGGAAGAAATGGAGGCAGTGAGAGATTTTACCTTCTTGGGCTCCTTGATCACTGCAGATGGTGACAGCAGTCACGAAATTAAAAGACGCCTGCTTCTTGGGAGAAAAGCAATGACAAACCTAGACAGCATCTTAAAAAGCAGAGACATCACCTTGCCGACAAAGGTCCGTATAGTTAAAGCTATGGTTTTCCCAGTAGTGATGTATGGAAGTGAGAGCTGGACCATAAAGAAGGCTGATCGCCGAAGAATTGATGCTTTTGAATTATGGTGCTGGAGGAGACTCTTGAGAGTCCCATGGACTGCAAGAAGATCAAACCTATCCATTCTTAGGGAAATCAGCCCTGAGTGCTCCCTGGAAGGACAGATCGTGAAGCTGAGGCTCCAATACTTTGGCCACCTCATGAGAAGAGAAGAATCCTTGGAAAAGACCCTGATGTTGGGAAAGATTGAGGGCACTAGGAGAAGGGGACGTCAGAGGACAAGATGGTTGGACAGTGTTCTCGAAGCTACGAACATGAGTTTGACCAAACTGCGGGAGGCAGTGGAAGACAGGAGTGCCTGGCGTGCTATGGTCCATGGGGTCACGAAGAGTCGGACACGACTAAACGACTAAACAACAACAACAACCCTGGAAATCAGGTAACTCCAGAGAGTTAGTGCTTTTTATATAGCTCCAAGGTCTGCTAATCTACCCAGTAGACAAGAGTACAAAAAGACTGCAGAAAGAGAATGTTAAGAATAAGTGTTTAATTGACACTGAAATGCTGAATGCCTCTGTGTATTGCTGAAGTCTTTAAAGTGAGGAGATTCCACTGGAGTATACTAAGTGGTCTCTAAACTCCATGGTGGGCACATGAAGAAGGGCCTCGGATGATGATTGCAGGGTTTCGGTCAATTTATATGGGGAGAGGCAGTCTTGAGGTATAGTGGCCCAGAGCCATTTAAGGCTTTATAGGTCAAAACCAGCACTTTGAATTTGGCCCAGAAACTAATTGGCAATCAGTGCATTCGGGCCAGGATAGGTATTATATGCTTTCCACAGTGAGCAACCTGGCTACTGAATTCTGCATCATCTGAAGTTTCCAAGCTGTATCCAGAGGCATTGCAGTGTTCCAACAGAGAAGTTATCGGAGCATAGACAACAGGAAGCATATACATGTTCTGACATAATTGTCTTCAAATCATTCTTGAATTCTGCATCTAACAAAGTCAAGTACTTCTGGTGATGGGTTGCAAATAGCTCACTTCGAAACTGTCCTCATAAATCCAGAGATGTTTGTTACTTAGATAGGTGGCTCATAATTTCAGACTGAAGGCTTATGCATCAATTCAACATCAACATGATGCTTGCTAACTACATGAATATTTATTAGTTTTGTTGATGAAAATAGTATTACTAGGGTCAGTCATTCATACAGTACATTTCATCACCCAATGCAATTGGACCATGCATTACAAGGATGCTCATAACTGCTCATATAATCAATCAAATACTAGTGGTCTGAATACAGATGCATCCAGGTGGTCTTGTGCTCAGAACTTTTTCCAAAATACAGTAGCACAGCAGCAGTGATGGCAAGAGGCTTTCATTAGCAGGTGAAGTGTAATTAAATAAAAAATGTAATGTTGAAACAGGTGAGAATGGTTAATTTATCATCACTTTGTCCATTTAATTATTCTAGCAAGGCCTCAATAGACTTGTTCATTGATGTCCTCATTGCTGGCTATTACACTAGGCATGAGAGACCAACATAGTGCCCTCTGTATAGCTCCGAGCATCTTTTACTATTGGCAATGCCGGCTGGAACTGTTGAGGGTCCATGACATTAGGATGGTGAGCACTAAGATGGGGTCTTTCTTCATTTACCATTGATACAGGTGTAGTTACTGCTTGATCTGATGTTTTTTAAGAGTGATACTGATTGCTGTTATGGCAGTACATTATTCCATAATTGTTGTTTAGTCGTTTAGTCGTGTCCGACTCTTCGTGACCCCATGGACCAGAGCACGCCAGGCACTCCTGTCTTCCACTGCCTCCCGGAGTTTGGTCAGACTCATGTTCGTAGCTTTGAGAACACTGTCCAACCATCTCATCCTCTCTCGTCCCCTTCTGTCACGGTCTGGTCGGCGGGCGTCAGGACCAGAGGCAAGATGGTGGTGAAGAAGCAGGAACAGGTGCAGGGCTGAGGGTCCAGCAGCAGGCAGTTGCAGGGTCAAGGAGCAAGGCAGAGACGAAGGTCCACAGGGCAAGAAGCAAGGCGAGGGCTCAAGGAACAAGAAGCAAGGCGAAGGTCCAAGGAACAAGAAGCAAGGCGAAGGTCCAAGGAACAAGAAGCAAGGTGAAGGTCCAGGGAACAGGAAGCAAGGCGAAGGTCCAAGGGTCGAGGATTCAGGCGTCGGCAAGACGAGGGTCCACGGAGCAAGGATCAAGACGTCGGCAAGGCAAGGGTCCACGGAGCAAGGATCAAGACGTCGGCAAGACAAGGGTCCTCGGAGCAAGGATCAAGACGTCGGCAAGGCAAGGGTCCATGGAGCAAGGATCAAGACGAAGGATCAAGGAACAAGAAGCAAGGCGAAGGTCCAAGGAACAGGAAGCAATACGAAGGTCCAAGGGTTGAGGAGCAAGGCGACGACAAGGCGAGGGTCCAAGGAGCAGGAGGCCAGATGCAACCAGGCAGGGATAGCGTTGCTGTGGCAAAGAGCTGAAGGGAAATGCCGAGCTTTTATCCCTCCCAGCTCCTGCCACCAGGTGCAGTGAGATAACAAGTGGCCTCACCTGAGAGAATACTCCTTGCCTCTCCAGCACAAGCTGAGGTCTCCACCTGTGTGGCCACGCCTTGCTTCTCCAGCACAAGCTGAGGCATGCCCCAGTCCTGCAAAGCACTACAGGCCCCAGAGCCCATACTCCTGACACCTTCTCCTTGTGCCCTCAATCTTTCCCAGCACCAAGGTCTTTTCCAGGGAGTCTTCTCCTCTCATGAGGTGGCCAAAGTATTGGAGCCTCAGCTTTACGATCTGTCCTTCCAGTGAGCACTCAGGGCTGATTTCCTTCAGAATGGATAGGTTTGATCTTCTTGCAGTCCATGGGACTCTCAAGAGTCTACTCCAGCACCATATTCCATAATACTAGGTTAATATGTAAATTTATGTGGCAGCATGCCAAAAAAATCAGGGGTGGAGGACAGCAACTATGCCCCTATAAATGGTAAATGCAGAAAGGCCCACATAAAATCAAGGCAGTATTATGGGATGAGAAGGTAAAGAATTCTCAGAAATCCCAGCACCTTTTGATGCAGCTTGAAACTTTCTCACTCATTTGTTATAAATAGTAAATAGTCACCTGAGACACCCAGTTTATCCATTGGCTTGCTATAGAAAGAAAACCTGTAACCAATACTTAGCAACTTGGGGCCATTTCACACATTACAATTTCTTATTTGCTCATTTAACAGCTCACACAAGACATCTAGTTATTTGAACAATGTGAAAAGAGAATTTATATAAAATTCCAGCAAGGCCTCTGAGCACTCACATATAAACTGTGGTGATGTTACTGCTGCAATTGTTGGAGGATTGTAGCTCAGCAGTGGACAACATTATTTGCATGCAGAAGGTCCCAGATTCATTCATTGGAGCTATTCCAACCCAATGTAGTCAGTACTGGTATTGATGGACCAATGTCCTGACTTGGTAAAAAAAACAACAACAGATACCTATGTTTGTCTAACATCTAGCACATTAGACTTATATCTGACAAACTGTATCAATATTGTGTCTTCCTCCCACTATCTCCAGTTAGTTTACTGGGATATTACACAGAATAAATTTAAAGTGTGTTGAATGGTTTTGTTGTGGTTAATCCATAAATCTAAGAAGTTGGTGAAACAAAAGGAAAGTATGAATAAAGCTAGCATCTTTATATTGGCAGTGTCACTATTCATGGTTGAACAGAGGTTCGAGTTAGCTTAGCTACCATGTTTTGTAGCCATTGATAACCCTTCTCCACCTTGAATTTCTCTAATCCTGAAAAAGGCATAGGTCTGTCAGTGGCTACTAGCCATGATAGCTAAACTGAGCTTCCAAATCCACAGGCACAGTAGAGTACCTCTGAGTGTCTTATGGTAGGAGCAAGCAACAGGAAAGTACTATTGCTTTCTTGCCCTGTGTGCGAAATTCTCGGGGACATCTGGCTGGCCACTGCTGGAATGAGGATGCTAGACTAAATTGGACAAAAATATGTTCCAGCAGAGTTTATTTAGATATTCCCAATGATACTAGTCCAATACAGGAATCATACTTTCAAGTAAATTAAACACATGAGTGGGAAGAAGTGTACTAGCTTCCCTCCCCACATCATTGTCACTCTCCATGAGTTTATACAATCTGCAGAAAAGCTATAGCACTTAGTCTGAATAGTCTGGCCTGTAAAAATACAACCTAGAGGGTATCCCCTTAAATATATAGTTTATACCAGTATTTGGTCTGGCCCATAGACTATAGAGAACCACCTGCATTCCTGGAGGCTTCCTGCAGAATCTGTGGGGGAAATGGGGGTCACCTAACAACTCTTAGCACTTTTAACAAACCACAGCTCCCAGAATTCTTTGGAGGAAGCCATGATTGTTTAAAGTGATATGGTGTTGCTTTAGATGTATAGTGCAGATAGAGTTTCATTCTTCACCTTACCTCTCCATGCCCAAAGATACTAAATATTGTAACATATCTCTCTTTTCGTGTAACTAGCTGAGACAAAATGTTCTTCTACGATGAAATATGACAACCCAGATTCTAATTTAATTTTGGGAATATTTTGTATGAGCGTATTCTTTGTTTTAACTCAAGAACTAAGCACCACCCTCATTAAGGTGCTTTTTTGTCTTCTAGTCAGACAAGTATAAGGAATGTAAAGTCGTTTCCTATCGTTAATATGCAGATGGAGTTCAATGCAAAGACATCAAAATTTTAATGCAGAATATGATATAATTCATTCACTCTCAGATCATCTCATTTTCTTCCACTGTTAGATCAAGGTGATATTCAAGGAGGATAGTTTTACATTGTAACTACTTTATGTAAATGTTTTTATATTCAGGTTACATTTAACTATTCTGTTAATTTTAAAGGACCAGAGTTATTTCATTTCCAAAAGAGAAATTCTAGTTGATTTGAGATGTGTGCTCAGTCTGCCTGCTTACTGATGTTTTGCTCACAGGTGAAACCTACATGTGAGGATGAGGGTGCCAAGCTCTGCTCCCATCCCTCTTGTTGCCATCCAACTCATAGAGCGTGTTCATGAAGCCAGTGTTTTGTAGTGGTTAAGACCGGTAGACTCGTAATCTGGGGAACCGGGTTCGCATCTCCGCTCCTCCACATGCAGCTGCTGGGTGACCTTGGGCTAGTCACACTTCTTTGAAGTCTCTCAGCCCCACTCACCTCACAGAGAGTTTGTTGTGGGGGAGGAGGGGAAAGGAGAATGTTAGCCGCTTTGAGACTCCTTCAGGATATCAAATCCAAACTACTACTCTTCTTCTTCTTCTTCTTCTTCTTCTTCTTCTTCTTCTTCTTCTTCTTCTTCTTCTTCTTCTTCTTCTTCTCCTCCATGTAATTTGGAACCTTGCACAATTGGCTCCCTTCCCAATTATTTCCACAGTTATTCCTTTCCTGTAAACTTCTTTTATGGCCGGATTTCTTAGATTCCTTTATAGTTTTATTTCAAGTTGTGGCTGTTTTGTTCTCTTCTATTGGGGCCAGGAAGGGGCGGGGATAGAAATTAGCTTGTCATCCCACAATTGAGTATAATGGAATTACCATTAGTTATACCCCACTCTTTTTGTAGGACAGATATTTCCCTTACTAATAGCTTGTGCCCTGCTAAATAACCCATGCTACAACCAGTATGTATAATCTTTCCCCATTTGTGACAGAATTAATGATAACAGTCAATTTGTTACAGTTGGATATAATTTGCTATCTGTGGATATAATTAATGCCTGACAAGATATTATGCAAATATCCCACACTACATTGAGAATTAATCACTATAAACATTTTCTAAGGACACATTATTCATTTTAATTAATTCATATTCTGTGCACACTGATAGTCTACTAAACATCTTCTAGACTGAAACTAGGTAAGTTGATTCCTCTTTCTGAACTAATGCTGGTTGGCAATGAAAGCACAATCGTTCTGACTTCCCAGACATCTTCTATGGACCGCTGCTAACGACTGTCATCACTGCTGTTAAGTATGATGGATCCGTGCTAAAGTTCCCCACTCAGGCATCTATCAAACTTACCTTGAATTATGAGGAACATATGAGAAAGGTTGTTGGAAATACCTTGCTCCCCAAATGCTCATTCAACTTCCACCACTGAAACAGGCCGCTTGGGAGACTAAAGGAAACGCCACAGGAGATAAAGATGCAAAGAGTGAGGCACTTCCTGATCTTAGAAGAAATGGTAATTATAAATTACATGATTCCATAGAATTTTATTATGTAGACAAGTTTGTAGCTAGTAGGAATGACTCTGGGTGACTTGGGCAAGGGTTATACAATCCACTAAACGAAAGGAGAGCTGCAAAGATGAGAACTCCAGGGCTGAAGCTAAATTGCAACCAGGGTTAGTGGAGAAATGATCTGCCTGGTAGTGTAGTTTTATGCACAGTGATGAAATAATGGAGCAATTTACTAGAGACTTTTCTGATCCTTCATTCACCAGCTTCTGAAGGAAACATTTCTGATATCCAAACATTCCTATATGAGTAAGCCTGGAAGTAAGGGATGGGAAATTCAATTCAGTTCACATTTAAAAGTGAATTTACCAAGTTCTCACTTATTGAAACAATACGTGAACCAAAACACAACCGTCCTTTGAAATTCACACTTCTCCGAATTTTGCAATGCAGTTCCCCAGCTAGCTAATGTGTAAAAAAAGCATATACCAGGGTAAAGTGTGCATCTAAATGCATACAATGGTGAAAATAATGTACAAAAATGCATTATAGTAGAGGGAAAGACACATGCTTTGTAAACATGTGTATATTAGTAAAAATTGCATGCAAAAATGTGTATGAGAAATTTGCACTAAAATTGATTTTCATGAGTAATTCCCCTCACAAAAAGTATGTATGTGTTTCACAAACTGATGTGAAAACGTGGAGAACTGAACTTAGGACTGGAAAAATGAGAATCGGAGAGAAACCAAAATTGACATATTCACCTACCCTAGGAGAAGTCAACTTTTATTGCTTTGAGCATAGAAATCAACCTTTATAAATAAGGAAAAATCACTCACCCACCCCATAAATTGTCAGTATTATTGTTTAGTAGCAAGACAAAGCAATGGGTTAAATGATAACAACATTATATTTGAAAGTGGCTATGGCTCAAATTATCTCTCATCCCATATTCAATTACACTGCTGAACATCATAAACATATTGATTTGGTTTTAAACAAATTAGTAGAAGACATCAGAAGAGCTCATCTAAGAAGTGTGATCCTTTTCATTTCACTAGGTGCAGGGAGGAAAAAGCCCTTCATAGTTCATGACTGCCTTTGCATCTGTGACTTATGGGCCTTTTTATACTATAATAGTCACCCTTCATGGGTGAAATATTCTATATGGATGTTGGATTTCTATTTTAATGGACACCTTCTGGAAATGTTCATTTTTAAAAGATCAGACAGTAAAGGTTCCATTCCAAAGGCCAGATTGTTTTCTTACTGGAAATAAGAAAAGTAAGTCTCCAAATCAAAGAACTCATCCTGTTCTCACATCTACTTTTAATTCCGGAGTCACTAGGTAGACTTCGTAGGCTATGTGAGTGAGCTTATTGGTTTTAGGAGAAAATGTTAATATGGATTTAACAAATAAATGTTGGATTTATAGTAGAGCTGGGGGATGGAGCAGTTTACAATGTCACTAAACAATGCATGTTGTGGTTCTGAGTACAGAATCAAGAAGAGAAAGTAGCAATGCCAACCAGGGAGGTCATCTACTAGGTTATCTACTAGGAAACACTGCTAGTGGCCAGGATGTAGGACTAGAGGAGTAAGGAATTCCCTTCACTTACATTTCATCACCGCCAGCGTGGTATGTGAGTGCATGGTGGCTGAGTAGAGGGTTCTCCAATTGTCTAAGCTGCTTTTGGCATCAACAAACTCACACCAGTTGCTAGCAATGAAGTTAAGCTTGGCACATGATCAGTCATAAATCAGATCAATGTGAACATTTAATGAAGCTCATTGACAGCATGTCCCATTTTGGTGCTTGAGGAGAAACAGGAAGTGCCACCCTGCCCTGCCGCTGCCGCCACCATCCTCCTTTCTTTTCACCTCTGGTGCTGAGGCCAGTGCTGCTTCTCTGCTGACAGTGGAGGCATGGCTCTCCCCTTCCCTATTTTATCATCACAACAACTAGGCAAATGGAGGTTAGAGACGGGGAGCAGCCCAAGGTCAACTAGTCTCCCAGGTCCTGGTCCAACACTATGACGACTACACTACACTAGCTGCCTTCAAATGTATATATATAAATGTATATGAATTTTATAAGCCACATTCATACTCCTTTCTCATTGAGAACATGAAGATAACTCAAAAGGTCACAAAGTCATAACAATAGCTAATGAGATGATATCATAATTGGTGTGCATCCTTGGTCAACTCATTGTTTGTCCATGTATGTAGGTAGGTAGAGTTGACATGTTAACTGCATCTTGACCTTTCGGTTGAAACATATTTGGCAATCTAGACAGCTGATATTTCTCATGCTTTGCCATTCTTTATCATTTCAACTGAATTTCATTGCAAAAACCCACCCTCCATTTTGGACAATGAAAGAATTACAAAATACATACCCTTAAAATTCTAACAAAATACGAATCATCTCAAAATCAGCTGCACAAATGCAGCAAGGGGCCTGTGAAATTTTACTCTGTAAAAATAAAATTAAAAATGGTATTGGAGAAAACAGGTTTTATAGAATTCTGAACAAATGGCTTTATCTCTTTTGCTCGCACACACTTTCCCATGTTCACTCTAGGCTAGAATGAATTGTGAACTACTTCATTAGATAATTATTTGATGATGAGTTAATTTCTCACCATACTTTCCTTCTTGAGAAGTCCATTGTAGGAGAAATATAATGTGTTAAAAGTATTGAATCTCACCTTTTAAAGAGATGGCATGCACAAGATTATTCCATTAAGCTCTGCAGTTTTGATTGCATAGGTGTAAGATGGGGAGGTAATCATAAGATAAAGGACAGGCAGAGCATTGGGTGATTTTCACAGCAGTTTCAGCCAGCTATGTTGTAATTTTAACGCCGATTCTTGCTACATTAATGGTGCATTAAGTTTCTAATTAAGCTACACTGAAGTAACAGCTATCAGCTGTAATGGAGTTCTGATCTTAAAAGAGGATTTTTTTTTGCTGCATATATATTCAGATTTCTACCTGGTAAAAGACTGCTTCTTTTATCTCATATACTAATAGTGACCTCATTTCATTGAGTACAAGGCATTATACAGCCAAAATGACATAATCCATGCAAAAGAGGGAGGTACTGGCAGGCTTGGGATGAGTAAAACGTGTGTGTGTGTGTTTGGAAAAAGAAAAAACCTCAAGGGAAGATTTACACCACCAGCCGCAAACCAGCCCAAGGAGGACTGATCATGCTCAGAGCTTCCCAAAACACATCCAAAACATGGAGCTGAAAATGTCCCATGCAATGTGGTTCCCAAGCAGGAACCCTGCACAATGAATTTGGGCAGATGGGCAAGAAGAACAACACACTTGTGATTCTTGTGACATCAGAATGATATTGTGGGTGGAATTCTACATTGCACTAGGACAGCAGTTGCAGACTTCAAAACACACTGAGGTGGTTGTGGAAGGTACAATGTTCATAACTATTCTTGCCACTCCTAAAAGGAGGATGAGACATGTGGTGGTGTAGCAGCATGTAGCAGTAACAAAGCTATTGCTATTCTAGACTGCGACAGAAGTATAGATCAAGGGAAGTCATCGTCCTATTCTATTCTGCCTTGGTCAGACCACACCTGGAATACTGTGCCCAGTTCTGGGCACCACAACTGAAGAAGGATATTTAAAAGCTGGAACATGTGCAGAAGAAGGCAACCAAAATAAAAAATAAAAGTGGAATAAAAAATAAAATGAAAAAAATAATAAAAATAGAAAATAGAAAAATAAAAAAGTAAAAATAAAATAAATAAAAAATAAAATAAAAAGAGAGTTCCTTGGTTGTTGGTGAGGGGAAGGGGTAAAAAGCAGTCTCTTTACCTGGCCATCAGGGGCGCGGAAGGGACGCCAAACTCAGTGGCTTCAGGCAGCTCTCTGAGGCCGCCTGTCAATCAGCCGCCAACTCGCCTACCGCTGTCCATCACCCCGGCGGTGCAGAAGGGCCCGCGGGCCTCCCGCTACCGCTCAGCCTTGGGCCATGCGGCCCACAATGCTCCGGTGGTGCAGAAGGGGCATGTGGGCGCTACTGGGGGGAAGGAACATGTGCGCCTCGCTTTGCGCCTCTGGCTTGTGTGAGCAGCTGCAGCGAAGCAGCCCCTCGAATCGGCGCAGAGGCTCTGAGGCGCGCTGGCAGTGGCCGCCTGGCTGGCTGGCTGGTTGGAGAGCGCGGAGTCTCGTGCCCGCTGGGCTCATGGTGCTCGGCCGGCCGGCCGGCGCTGTCGCTGCTGTTAAGCAGAGGTTGGATGGACATCCATCATGGATGCTTGAGTTGAGATTCCTGTATAGAAAGGGGTTGGATTAGATGACCCTCAGGGCCCTTTCAGCTCTATAATTCTATGAAATTTTGCAACTGCACAAGCATATCAGCTTACTAGACAGAATGACCCATCTCCCCCACGTGCTGTTCTGGGGATTTTCTCATACCCCTCTAAACCCATTTTCACCAGACGCAGGGAGGAAGAGAAAGTCTCACTGTGCAAACAGAAGCCTTTCGACAGAGCTTCCACTAACAGTGTTCATTAATGAATCTCGACTATTTGATTGACAAGTGAGCAGTCCCACCCATGTGTCAACTTTGACACACAAGGCTGATCTTGATAAATATCTGGCCCATGGAGACAAAACGTTTCCCTCCCCTAAGTTATAGCAATAATTTTAAACCATATTTCCTTTTTGTGTGGTTGATTTCTGCCGCAAGTAACTTCAACTTTGCATTCTGCATTAATAAATTCTGTAAGCTACAAGTGCCCTGTGTTCAATAGAGAGCTTATCTTGCATATCCACAATGATTGCCAGAGGTTCCGGTGGGAAAGAGCGATCAAAATAAAACAAACCTTTCAGCCTCAGTGTAAAAATCATGGCTGAGATTCATCCTTGATAGAACTGCTGCTGTGGTTTCAAGGGAACCACTCTAGGGACATCTGTGGAGCACTTCGAACATTCCTGTGTTTCATATACATGGTTATTCAGATGTTGAATCTTGACTGGCTTGAGGCAATGACTCCATTTATAAAAATAAATTGCAACATTTCTCACCCATTTAAGCAAAAACGTGGCAAATTGGATGGTGCCCTGCGTGACACAGTGAAGCCTCTGAGGAACCAAAGAAAGAGCTTGTCAAATCTGTGGATTCCCGTCTCCTTTAGAACTCACCTTCCCTTTTAAGGTTAGCTTTGAAGAAATGGGTAGCATGAATAAGGCGAGCTATTCCCTCAGATACTACTTCTTCCTTTCCATTCTTGTACGGCTTTCTGATATTTGGCAAAGTATTTTAAGATGAAGGGATGCCATCCTGCCCTTACAAATAACCCAAACATGTGGTGCGATGTACACCAGGATATGTTGAAGAATCTGAAGACAAATTCAGCAGGCTTTGAGGCAGAAATGTCATGCTGAAGTGGCTGTAGAGTGAAATGGGGAGTGTTGGGAAAGGATGTAGCTCAGTGGCAGAGCATGTGCTTTGCATGCAGAAGGTCCTGGGTTCAATTTCCAGCATCTCCAGGTAGGACTGGGGAAAATTCCTGCCTGAAAGGAAATCCACTACCAGTTGGTTTTGACAATATTGAGCTAGGTGAACCCAATGATCTGAGTCAAAAACATGAGCAGAAACGATCTGGAAACAACGTGTTAGACCTTTCTTGCTTGGTTGCTTCTTTGTCTGCTTAGGCTCCTCTGGACCTGTCAAACAATCATCAACAACATTAAAACATGCATCACTTTTATCATAAGATAATCTGAAAAGGTTATCTTTGTCTCTGTGTCCCTTTAAAAGAACTTCTCCATTTTTAGAAATCACACAGGTGCCCCTGTGAAAACACAGCTCAAACCCCTTCTCATCAATTTGAGAAACACTGAAAAGGTTTTGCTTCAGCTCTGGAACAAGATACACATTACTGATACTCAAATTTAGAGATTTCAGAAAAATAGTTCCTTTTCCAATGGATTTCAAGGAATTGCCATCTGCCTGTGACACGACGGAGTCCAGCTTCTCGAAAGTCTGGAACAGTCTCTTGTCGTTCACCAGATGGTGCGAAGATCCCGAATCTATGATCAGATAAGACCCGTCGTCGTCTTGGTCATCAAGCTGAGTGAGCATTACAAGCATTTTGCGTGCTGTAGGGCCCTTGCTGCTGCCGCCGCTGCTGCTGCTGCCGCTACCGCCGCTGCCTCGCCCCTTAGGCCTAGAAGCCTGTTGTTGACTTCCTGAGTCCTTCTGGGGTCGTCTGCATGTTTTGGCTGTGTGCCCAGGAATATTGCATAACTGGCATCTGACCACAGTTTTAAGGGCTTGTGCAGTCTCTGCAGATGCACCAGGTGAGGGTGAGTAGCGCTCCCCGTTGGCCTCCGCCTGTGCGCGGGTCCTGTCCTCCTCATTAAGCAATGAAGCATAAATTCCTGCTGCAGTCATTTGCTGAGGGTCTTGAGCCCCCAGCTGGGCTGCAATAGCATTATAGGACTTGGGAAGGCTATTTAGCACTGTAAAGCAATAAATGTCGTCATCCAAATTGACGTTTCTGTCAACTAGCTCCTGGCGTAGTTGACGCATCTGATGCAAATGGGCTCTCAGGTCTCCTCCCTCCTTCAGACGCAAATTAATTAATCTCTGAAAGAATAATGTTGTTGATCCGGCGCGCAACCTCAGGTGCTCGTCCCGAAGATGAGTCCAAACATCATAAGCATGGTCTAAGTTCCGAATATGAACCAGCTGTGATGGGTCCAAATGCAGAACTATTGTAGCCCTTGCCTGTGCGTTACGGTTCAACCACCTGTGGCCTGGCAAAACGGGCGGTGCGTTCTGAATCAACTCAATAAGTCCTTGCCGGATAAGAACACATTCCATTTTAACACTCCACGTTGCATAATTTGAGTCATTTAACAGAGGACACAAACTCTTGGGTGTTTGATCTGAATCCCCGGCTTTAGCCATTTTGCTTTTGTAAGCGTGCCGCTAGCTTCTGACTTCAAAGTACAAAGAAGCTGCAAATTAGGCTTTTGGCAGGCATCTGCAATTAAGCTGCCGCTTTAGAGGTTTTATTGCCGCTATAAATCAGTCCCGGTTACTCACTGCTCCATTGATTAGGAACGCAGACGTCCGTGCACTTCCTCCCCTGGAACGCAGGAACCGGTGACTCCCAAGCAGGCGAAATTCCTCAGGATCAGCTGCTGCAGATTGAGGCCTGTTTACGTGCCTGTTTTCACGCTTTTCAGAGGTCCGAAGATCGGAACCATCCTCTGCTACCACTGTTGGAATATTGGGGTGTAAATCACCAATATTCTTACTACTGCCACTGGCTTCGGTAAAGAAGACAGCAAACAATCGTAGGTGCTAATCTACGTTTATTCAGAGAGTGTGTGTTCAGCCATCACTCTCCAGTTCAGAAGAAAGTGAAAGTAGAAACAGAACAAAGAACATCACATGACAGGAGATCAAGTTACAGCTTGAGCTCCTGTGTGGGAAAGTACAGCAGTTTTATAAAGTAAACATTCATCCACATGCAGCATCTGTGCCATGCAGAGGATTTATGCTAACAAATATAAGGTAGATCCTTATGTTCCTGTGTCTGCAATGGGAATCAATGCAACATAACAAGAACCTAAATGTAGGCTGTAACATGTAGGCTGTAACATTATACAGTGGTACCTTGGTTTTCGAACAGAATGTGTTCTGGGAGTTGGTTCGACTCCTAGAACTGTTTGAAAACCAAAGTGTGGCTTCCAACTGGTTGCAGGAGTGTCCTGCAGCCAATCAGAAGCCACAGAAACTGTGCCGGACATTCGGCTTCCAAAAATCGTTCAAAAACCAGAACACTCACTTTTGGATTTCGATTGTTCAGGAGCCGATTTGTTCAGGAGCCAAGGTGTTCGGCTTCCAAGGTACGACTGTATTTAAATGTAGGAATACATTTAATTTTCATTTTACAAACTACTCTCAGATCCTTTCTAGAGAAGGAGCTATTGTCTCATTCCTAAGACCCTGACATCCAGTTGTGCTGAGAGACAGAAAAGGGTAACTAGTCCAAATATTGGTATGCGTGGACCACATCCCAGAAGGGCCTCACCACTGACCTATCAGAACAACCTCTGTGGCATCTCCTCCTTACTGCCACATACCTGCTCTCTCCCTTATGGCCTGGTCTGCCAACACTATCAAGCACAGGAAGAGGGCCAACAAGCAAGCAGTGGTTTCCAATGCTGCTGTGGTGGCGAGTTGCAACCAATAGTGTCACTGCAATGGCAAAAAAGGAGGAAGAGAAGAGGAGGAGCCGCTTCCAATGAGCAGGCAGGTAGCAATGATGGCTGCTGCTTTTACTTAACCCCGCCTCCTCCTCTTCAGCTGCCCACAGTGTTTCTCACCATGGGAGGCTTCCAGGGTCTGATGACAATAAGAAAGAGGAACGGCAGAATAGCACACATAGAAAACTGGTGTGTCAGGAAGAAAGGCTAAATTAAAGGAAGGGTGGGGAACTTGTGACCCTCCAGTTGTTGTTGTTGTTGTTGTTGTTGTTGTTGTTGTTGTTGGAGAGCCCATCCCTTGTCATCCCTTACTATTGGCCATTCTGGGTGGGGCTGATGGAAGATGACTGACATTTACAGGGCCACAGCCTAGCCTTTCATGTTACTTTTTTGAACACAGCAGTTTCTTTATTTGTTTTTCTAGGAAGAAGTCCCTACTTGAACTCTGAAGTGCTCCAATCTAGAAATGGATTCCTAACAACTTATCCATTCACTGTGATAACTAGGCCAAAGTATTTAGGTGTGCTGCTTACCCTGTCCCAAGGGCAGTAACAGACACTTTAAAATATAGTGTTTAAGTCATATTTTGTTGGAATCTTCCTCTTGATTTCTCTCCTGGAATCATGTTTCTTGAGGCTGGCAAGTGCTACACAAGACAGTTCCTTCTTCTGCACCCAAGAGACACGGTACATTATCTAAAAATGGTATGCACTGGTGCTTAAAATTAAATGTCATTTTTACTTACAGGCTCTAATGTGTGCTGGGCAGAAAAATCACACACCCGATAAGTGTGAAATAGATAAGAGAAAAGAAATGCAGGTGCCAGCTAAACATCCCCTCTAAGCTCTCCATGTTTTCCCTCTAATTCTCATGCTTCAGGCAGGCACCAGGCACACTGTCTCTCTATCTTGCTGAAGCATTTTACCTGTGGTTGTCCTAGCATTTACCTGAAATCAAAATTCGCAGAGAGCATTGGGGACACAACTATTGATGTCTGTTTCCCAGTGTAAGGGCTTGAAGTCTCAGTTGGCCCCGAGGAACAATGGACAGTGTCTTAATTGGCCAGAGTAGGCCAAGTGATAGCAGTTGGCTCTACCCTGAAGGGCATACAATCTAAAACAACAATACACAAAAAATAGTACCAGTAGCACCTTAGAGGCCAACTAAGTTTGTCATAGGTATGAGCTTTCGTGTGCATGCACACTTCTTCAGATACCATGCACACAAAAGCTCATACCTATGACAAACTTATCTGGTCTCTAAGGTGCTACTGGAATGATTTTTTTTATTTTGTTTTGACTGCGTCAGACCAACATGGCTACCTACCTGTAACAAAAAATAGTAGTTTAACATGCATAATTCACAATCCATTAATCCATAATAATCCATGCTTGATTATTATTGTAATTAATATTTTTCATTACTGTCATCCTAATATTTCATGTACTTTAGAAAGGGCTCCAGAGAATGTTCTCTGTTATCAGAATCAATGTGCCACTCAATAATATGGTGAGGCACATTTTGTAATATTGCTGTCCTAAAGATACATCACGTTTTGGACTGGTATGTCCGCAAACATTGCCAGTTGAACTAATCATTCCATCCATTCGAAGCAGAGCCCAGTTTCCCATTTCCCATTAGAATAGGAAATTAGAGGTATTTTCCTTATTGATGCTGATATTTTGCACTTGCTAACCAACGCATAAGACTTGAAGAGGAAATGGCAGCTGTACATCTGATAATCTTTGTTTAAAGATGTTTCTGGTTATATTTTCAAGTGAATTCAGTGCCTGCACTAAAAATTCATATTGCTGCAATGTTTGGAAATCTTTCAAATGAGAAACTGCCCCGAGCTAGTGGACCTTAGAGACCCTATCTTCACCCATTTGAATTAATCTGAGCCAATAATTAGGCATCCCTAGCATTTATTAGACCAGATAGCCTCAACACAAAATTATGCTGTTCTAATTAAATAAGTACATTTTAATAAGCCGCGAGTTATATGCAAAATATGAGTTTAAACCTTTTCAGCTGCAATATTTGCAAAGCCCCAAATTTTTGCACCAAAAATTAACACTAGTACCATCTTTGCTCTAAAGGCATTGGGCACATTGGTTCAGGGTACCTAAAAATCAGGGCGTCTAGTAAAGGTTTGCATGCAGAACAAGTGAATTCAGTTCTTTTTTCTTTATTTGTAGAGCCCAAGATCATGAAGCAGAATATATATCTATATTGTAACTCATGCCCATGAGCGAGATGTTGCAATCATAGTGGCTAGCTCAATGAATACGTTGACTCAGAAGGCAGTGGTGGCCACCAGCTCAGATGGCTTTAAATGTCCTATACATATTTATATAGGATAATGCTATCAATGGCTAGACTCTGCTTCAGTTGTGAGAGGTACTATGCCTCTCACCACATAGCACAATTGAAAGTGTTGGTGCTTATCTTTAAAGCACTAAAGTATACCTGAAGTATACACTAAAGTATACCTGAACGGTGTCTCCGAAAATTTTTACACATCACTTGGAAAGACAGGCAAACTAATATCAGTGTACTGGAAGAAGCAAAGATCACCAGTGTTGAAGCAATGATTCTTCAACATCAACTTCATTGGACTGGTCATGTTGTGCGGATGCCTGATGATCGTCTTCCAAAGCAACTACTCTATTCCGAACTTAAAAATGGAAAGCATAATGCTGGTGGTCAACAAAAGAGGTTTAAAGACTGTCTCAAGGCAAATTTTTAAAAATGTAGTATAAACACTGACAACTGGGAAACACTGGCCTAGGAGCGCACCAGTTGGAGAACAGCCTTTACCAAAGGTGTCATGGGCTTCGAAGAAACTCGATCTCAGGACGCAAGGGAGAAATGTGCTAAGAGGAAGGCACGCTTGGCAAATCCACACCGTTATCAACTCCCGCCTGGAAACCAATGTCCCCACTGTGGAAGGACGGGTGGATTCAGAATCGGCCTCCACAGTCACTTACGGACCCATTGTTAAAATCGTGTTTATGGAAGACAATCTTACTTGGCTACGAGTGATTGCCAAAGAAGAAGAAGTTACATGAAGGAGCATCTCCACCCCCATCGTTCTGTCTGGACACTGAGCTCCAGCTCTGAAGGGCTTCGGGAGGTTCCCTCACTGCGAGAAGTGAAGTTACAGGGAACCAGGCAGAGGGCCTTCTCGGTGGTGGCACCTAACCTGTGGAATGCCTTCCCATCAGATGTCAAGAAAATAAACAACTATCTGACTTTTAGAAGACATGTGAAGGCAAAGTTTTAATGTTTGATGTCTTACTGCATTTTAATTTGTTGGAAGCTGCCCAGAGTGGCTGGGGAAACCCAGCCAGATGGGTGGGGTATAAATGATATTAGTAGTAGTAGTAGTAGTAGTATTACACGTAACTCCTACATGTGAGCTTCCTTTGGGATCTGGTTGGCCACAGTGAGAGTAGGATGCTGGACTAGATGGGCCACTGACCTGATCTATTCTTATGTTCTTACATAACTTGATCTCTCTTTAGAGTCTATGCACCATTTATGCAATATTTTCCCTTTATGAAAGATTACAACTTTGCATAAATGCTCACTCTATTTCCAAGTTTAGTGGTAGCCATACCACCAATGTAATATATGAAGCAAGCCTTAACTGCAACATCGGTATAATATAATTTGCCACTCTAGAATTAGGATTGTATCTCTCCCCCGTCTCACATTTTTCATCATCAATCCATGTTTCTCACTTATTTAAATCTCATCAACATCAATTTTCAACAATTGAAACTATCACTAGCCAATGAGGTTGATTGTAGAGTGCTACTCGTTTTGAAAGGATCTCAAAACATTAACAAATTGAAGTAGGCAGAGTTACAAATAAGGTACTCTTTTCTTTTTTTACTCAGTTAGAAAATAATGGAAAATAAGGAAATAATGTGATTGTGTGTGTGTGTGTGTGTTTCTTGGCAATAGAACATATAAAATATCTGTCATAGAAAGTGATAACATTCCTGTTATAGGCAATGTGGAGTTGGGATAAAGAAAAGGAGGAGGAGAAAGGAGAGGGAAAATGAAGGGAGGCGGTAAAATTTCATTCTTTTACATAGTAAATGAGCAAAGCTTTTATGTCTGTGTGACATAAACAGTTGGTGTCTTTGGAAATTAAAGTCTGAGCTAATTTGACATTGGCAGTGGTGATGATTATGATGATAGCAATGGCTTCTGTGGAAAAGATTGGTTTGATTATCATATTGCATCTATGACACGGAACAAGCTTTCTGATGGATGCCCTGCTTTAGACTATTACTAAGTTTAGAATATTTTTCACAAGGTTCTGTTTCATAGGGTGCCACAAGTACAAAGCACCAAGCTGCCGAAAATGAGGGATTGAGACCTATGCAATTACAGTCAGAGGCCATAATCTATAAAAACAACACCTGAGAAATAATGTTATAACATTTCAGAATTATTTTATACATGGTTCCGTGCTGTAATAAAAGACTCATTTGGAAACAGAGCTGTGCCATTTAGATGTGAATAGCTCATTATTTGTTAATTTCTCTGTTTTTATTCGTGTGTGTGTGTGTGTTTAACTGAGAACACATACATGCTTTGTTCAACAAGAAGAGACGTTGCCAGCTCTGCAGTTCCTGCCATTATGGGACGCACTAAATTGCACCAGTAATTCTGCATTGTGTCATGATGAAGGGAAGAACTAAATGGCTGGGTTTGAAGAAGTCTAGCAGTAGCTATTGCAGCTTGAATGACAACGAGTTTTGAAACCAAATATGCAATGCACCACTCTTCATCTAAAATGGATTCCATTGCAATTCACCATAATGCATTTAAAACAAACAAACAAACAAAAACTTCCTGGTCACTTCCAGCTGTGACCAACTGATAGGAAATGGCAGCATCCAAATTGATCCCTGCTCCAAAGCAGGTGTGGAGCTTTCATAGATGTTAGATTCCTTGCAACATCTTTAGGATTATAGTTGATTTCTAGAGAAGGGCTGTTTCAAGCCAGGTGTAACAGAGGAGCGAACTCTGAGTCCAACTCCTCTGTTCCTATAAGCGTTCCTCTATTGGCCTATATATTATCTACATCCCTGTAGAGGGAACAACAAGGCACATCCATAGTTTCACAACCCAGCCCCAATACCCAAGGAAGCTCTTGGCAGTGGCAAGAGGAAAGAGAGAAATCTCTTCAAGGAAAGGCCCAAAGCAACAACTTCCCGGACCCTCAAAGAACATTGTGACAAAAAGAGCACCATGGTCGATGGTGTCCAAGGCTGCTGGGATGTCATGGAAAACCAATTGAATTGCACTCCCCACCTTTCCCCCAACAATGGAATAAGAACAAGGTTTGCCAACACTGCTGAACTGATGCACGACCTTAAAATAAAAATCAGTATTCTATTTTCTTAGAATTATGAAGCTAATGAAGAAAACACATTGAGAACATCCCCTCCCCCCCCTTTTTGTAATTTGTCCTGAATGCCTCCCTAAAATTTCATTTAAAGTCAAATTAGAAATAGCTAGTGTGTTGCGTCTAATTTAATTCTTGATTCATTTTTAGATTGCTTGGCAAACAGATTTATGCATATTAATTACTTTTCTAATGAGAAATATTTGGAAGTTGCATCTGTTGTAGCAGAGCTCGGTTTTTAAAAAACAAAAACAAATAAAGGGAGTTGTTTTTTGGTTTTTGTTGCAAAGTGAATATACAACATTAGCAGCTATTAGTTCAGCCAGCTTACACTCAGGCTGCATTCAGATGTGAGGTTTATTGCTTTAGTTTTACGGGTTATAATGCTAGTGCTTCTGCCCTAATTTCTAACATTTTGTTTTACAAAGCAGTACCTGTTGCATTATGGAATTGTGGCTTTTTGATCAATATACTACCACGCTGTGCTAAATTTTAAGTGGCAGGAAAGAACGGTATGCTAAAGTACCACCTCAAATTTCATCACACAAAGTTACAACAAAAACATCTCATGATTTACCAAGATAACATGGTTGCAAACTGTATTTTCCCCTGGAAACATGGAAATGAGCACTATGTTTTCACTAAATTCCACTAGGCTTTTATGCTGTGTGAGAGATTCCATAAAACATGGGAATTATCAGGTAATGAAAAGGCAGGAAAATAAAGTGCCGTCTGAATGCAGCCTTAGATGAAGGAATGCCTCTGTATTATCAGGGAACATGGGCCCAAGGGCCACATGACTTTTAGGCAATGTCCCAGGGGCCACTTGCCTTTGGTGCACAGGACTAGAAGCAAAAGTGGGTGGAGCAACATATGCTAATCTACTCCTACATTTCTATCTATACTTCAGGCACACAAGAAGCATTATACCGGTAGGATATCAAGGGCACATTCTAAAAAGGGAGAAACACTCACAGCGGGTAGAAAGTAGAGCTGGTAAAAAGTGTAGCCTGAGAAGAAGGGGTGTGGCTAGAAGGGGTGTGGCCTGGGAAGAACCCCAACGGTCAGAAAGAGAAGTCTGAGTTCAGCGCCAAACCTGAGCTCCACCATCCCTGCTGTATGATGAGGATGTATATTTTTGTATTTTAGGCATATCTGTTGTGCTGGATGGTGTTTATATTTGATAAAATTTGCACCTTGCTTGATAAAATATTCCATCTTAACATTTCTCACTCCAGTCACTGAGTTGCCACAGAATGTCAAATGTATAAACTTGGGGGAAGGGGACATTTGACAAAAATTGTTAATTAATTAACAGGAGCAGAGTTAACATGGGCCCTTATGTCATGTTCCCAGCATCCAGATCCCTTCCTGCTACATTTACAGATTTGAAAAAGTTCCCACTCCATGAGGATTTTCTGATGGTACATTCCATTGGACTTCCTTTTCACATAGTCTTTGGTCTACTGTCTCTTTAGTTCATCTGCATCATCTCCTAACCAATTGCCTTCCCCTTGCTGAACCAAGTTTGGGAGGGAGAAATGAAGAGTGGTGCCATTTTAGGTTTTATGCAATGAGCAAGATACTTCCTCCCTGATTTAAAAAGCCTGGTATGGGTAGGGGAAGAGGGGAGTTGGGCCAGGAGAATTGTATGCCTTCTCCCTGCCTCACTGTCGCAGCCTCTATACACTAAATCAGGATGCAGCCTAACTTTTTCAGGTGATGTGTATCCCGCTGGGGCCAATTCCTCTTTGTGCACTCCACATAAAAAGAGCCTCCACTATAAATTGGCCGAGTTGCACTTTTGTGCACCCCCAGAGGAAATAAAAAGTGATGCCTTAGAAGTGCAGAGTGACCAAACCGCTGAAGCCAGACATTGCTATGCAATATCACTGGCAAGATGTTTTATATAGCTCAACAGACTAAACCTCCTGCCACAGAATACATTAGAGAGGAATACAACCAAACTAGTTGTCACCATAATGTTTATCTTTTCAGACAATACAGTTTTGGCTATTGGAATGTTCTGACACATCAAAATCCTCTGAAGGTCATTACAGGATTGATTTTATCATTCTGCAAATTTACCAGATTAGTACTTCCTGAACAGAAACACAGCTCCCCTTCAAAAAACACTAAAACATATAGCCCAAAGATTTGTTAGTCTTTAAAGTGTCACAAGCCTCTTTCTTGGTTTTTCTACAATGCTACTTGTGGGAATGTACACAGGAAACACTCTGTGGGAAAATACACAGGAAACACTCTGTGGGAATGTACAAATGGAGTTCTCTGTGTAAGGCACAGGTTTATTGGGGGTAATCAATCAAGTGACCACTGGCGCCAGCCTGTCTGTTTACACATCTTCCTTGTTTGCATGAGTCATGTATAGGTTAAAAGGTTAATGTTTTTTACGAGGACAGAATCCTTAATAAAGGAGCTGAGGCTGAGAGGCAGTCAGCGCACTTCGCTCAGCACTCTGCTCATGCTCTCTATCTGAAACTCTTGACTCTCGTCTCATGATTTCCTCGCACCTAAGAGTCGGCTGGTTCTCCGACAAGTGGTGCCCCGTGTGAGGCTTAAAAGTTCTACGCCATTGTTGAAAGGACGCACGTCGTGGTCCTGCATCAGCTACTCACCCGCCCGGCAAGGGTTCAGACGTCTACCTCATCTCAGGATCCCCGGTGAGTTAGCTCCCAGCTGTTGCTTATCTTTCTCTTCCTGCATTTACAATGGGCTCTTCGCTTTCTGTGCCACAGAAACGTTTTCTTAAAGACTTAAAATACCTGCTGACTTCTAACAATCAGCATGCCTCAGAAGACGATCTCATTGCTTTTATTCATACTGCTTATGAGCACTGTCCATGGTTTCCGGAGGATGGAACTTGGGAATTAGATTTTTGGGACAAACTTGGTGAACATTTTCATGCTCATCCCAGCATTGGGGTCCGTGTCTTAATTACGTGGGGGAAAATAAGAGCATGCTTGGCACTAGTCGTGCCAAAGAATATCTTTCTGGCAGCTGCTTCAAGCCTCCCCTCTGCACCGCCCGCATGCACGCCTCCCCCACTGAAGCCTTCTGTTTCTCCGGCATTGCCTGCCCCCATGCCTCCTGGTCTGGACCCACCTAATTTAACTCCGCCAGGAAAACAGCAACTTTCTTTGCCTGCCACCCCACCCCCTCCAGCTTATGTCTCTCAGGTTTTGCCTGCATTTCAAAGTACCATGCCCACTGTGAAGCAGGAGGGGGGGAATACTACAAAGCTCCAGGAATCTCTTAAAGCAGCAGCTCCTTTGCTGGCTTTTGAGTCTACTGTGATTGTGCCTGCGGGACCTGGGGGAGGGGCCCCACGGCATGAGCAATTCGAACTCCGATACATCAAAGAATTGTATCAGTCAGTAAGAGACAATGGATTGCATTCCCCGTATACTCTTGGTCTCTTTGGCACTATTTTTCAACAGCAATTATTGCCAGAGGATATCAAATTACTGGCTAGAACAGTGCTCAAACCAAATCAAATGATAATTTTTATGCAAAGTTGGACCTGGGCTTGTCAACGCCGGGTCCATGATATCCAAACAAATTTGAATAATGCTGCACAGGCAGCACATGCCAATGCCGTTGCAGCCTTGGCAGCAGGGGCACCCCCCCTCCCTCCCCCTGTTATGTTGACACCTGCAGACGTCCTGGATGGTCTCACAGGAGCTGGGAATTTTTTAACAACTGCACAGCAATTGGCCCTGGATCCTCAGTATTGGGACGCCACTGTTTCAGCTGCCCAGGAGGCTTTGATGTCTGTTCCTCCTGTGAAGTTAGGAAAAGGGGGGCGATGGGGGAGCGTGCAGCAAGGACCCACTGAACCTTATGGCGCTTTCATAGATAGACTGTACAATACCCTCAGACGCCAGGTTCAAGATACAGTAGCACAAGGAGTAATCATCAGACAATTAGCCTTTGATAATGCCAATGATGACTGTAAACAAGCTTTGCGCCCGCTGGTAGCTACACCTAATGTGGCAATAGACGACATGTTAAAAGCCTGTCAATCAATCGGCTCTGAATCCCACACAGCAAAATTGCTTGCCGCTAAAGACATTCCTGAAACATGGGTGCACCAGCTGACAGAGGATCTCACCTCTGCAGGGCTTAAAATCACCCCGGAAAAAATTCAACGCACCCTGCCTATCACATACCTGGAACACAAGGATACGCAACAAGCAGCACCCCCCCCTGATACTGCAGCTGCATTTTCCAGCTGTACTCTGGCTGGTGGATCTACGACTGCTGTTAGGACATTCGAATTGGGCAAAATCATACATAGACTTGCCAACGTGTGTACTATCACCTTTGTACAATGCCCTGAAAGGACATAAGCAACCGGCAGACATCATACAGGATATGGAATCAGCCCTGGCAACGATTGATCACCATTTGCAAAAATCTATGGTGGATCGCCTGGATTCCACAGGACTATTGTCATTGGCTGTTTTTGCCACAAAATTGCTGCCCACAGCTGTTCTCTACCGGCCTGCAGAATTTTCTCAGTCTCGCGTTTGTCTTATTGGATGGCTACACCTGCCCCATACACCACTGCGAAATGTCTATACTTTTCCAGCAGCTGTTATGGACATTGTTATCGAGGGAAGACAACGTGCTGTGGCATTGATCTTTCTTTCCTCTGTCTCCTATTTCCTCCGTTCCCTGTGCTCCCCCTCCCCTATCCCCTTTGCTCTCACCCTCTTCACAGATGGGACAAAGACGAGGGGGGTGGTTGTGTGGAGGGAGGAGGGGGCCTGGAAGACAAGATTTACAACGGAGCAGAAATCCGCTCAGCGTTCTGAATTGGCTGTGGTGATTTTGGCATTTGATCCATTTCAGAATGTGAAGTTTAACCTGACTGTTGATATTCAGTATGTCTCCAGATTTTTAACATTCTTGTCAGTGGCATACATTTCCCTGCTCTGGATGATGATTTTGTTGCATTTGTCTCTCTCTTTGAAGCAAGAGCAGGTCTTTTCTTTGTTTTTTGACCCTCTGCTGAGCCATGCCACCTTTCACCAATCTGCCAAGGTTCTTGCCAAGTCTTTTCAAATACCAATTTCTCAGGCACGAGACATTATCTCGCAATGTTTTTCTTGTTCTAAAGCCCCTACCATGTTTCCTTCTGATGCTGTCAATCCCAGAGGGATTGCCCCTCTCTCAATTTGGCAAATGGATGTCACTCTCACCCCGTTGTTAGCCTCTTTTTTCAAGACTGCACCTCACGGTGGACACGTCTTCGGGCTTCATCTGGGCGACGCCCTTAAAAGGGGAGACAGCCAGGCACGTAATACAGCACACTCTGCGCTGTTTTTCAGTCATGGGAAAGCCTAGCAGCATCAAAACGGATAATGGCCCTGCGTATATTTCTAAGCGATTTTCTGATTTCTGTACATTGTGGAATGTGAAATTAACTCATGGTATTCCTTTTAATTCTACAGGACAAGCAATTGCTGAGCATTCAACTTTTAAATCTCTGCTTTTTCCACAACTAAGTGGAAAGAACGCTCCTATTGCTGAAATATCTTATATTGTGCATCAAGTGCTTTTTAATCTTTTATACCCACATAATAAGCAGCTTCCTCCAGCAGTATTACATTTTAGAAAAGAGGAGGAGCTGCCTCGCTCCCTTGTGTCTTTCAGGAAACATCCGGATCCAGCATGGCGTGGCCTTGTACTGCTGATTACCTGGGGACGTGGATATGCCATCGATGGGGACCCTCTGTGGGTGCCAGCACGCTGCGTACGACCCTGGCAATCATCTACAGCTTCTTCTTCAGCCCATTCAGTCGCAGATGCCGCTGAGGGAGGAGGCAGACCTTTCTACACTCTTTCTGGAGGACAGCACCTGTCACCCGGTCTGACACACCATTGCACCTGGCGGCATCGTGCTCTAAATATGGCTGCACTCCGTTAAGATCACCTTCCATTTATTCGATCTGCAAGCCATAATCGCTCTAGGCGTGCTGCCATTTTACAGAAGTATCAAAGACATGACTCTTATCATTCCATATGGAATAATAATACCTATGTACAGGATATTTCTCAGTTTGCGAAATTGCTTGACTATTCTGATTGTTGGATTTGCTTACATATTCCCTCACAGTCAAGACACGGGTATATTACTGCATGGTATTCCTATTAATGATTCTTTTAGAATTAGTAATAATATGAGAGATAATCGTATTAGTTCACCCCCTGTTATATTATCATTATTAGAAGTAGCTCCACGATGTTTTCGTCTTAATCACGATAGTAGCAGATTTTTAGGTCATTACCCTTATTGTAATTGGACTTATGAGTATGTTAATGGTAGCTCTTGTTTTCTTAACATCACTACCCAAAGCGGCAGGCCCAAGGTAACACTTACTAATGTTACCAGATACATGACATATTACCAACAGGCTACATGCCGTGATTTTCATTCATGGTTTGATTGGATGAAAAAGAGTTGGAGATCCACATGCGTGTTACAATCAAATCTGTGGCTTTTGTGTGGTAAGAAAGCATACAAAGAGATTCCCTCTGCTTTTTCAGGGACTTGCACTCTAGGGGTAGTGATACCACTGGTGTATAAGTTAGATGCTCTTCCTCACACCCGCTTGCGCAATAAACACGAAGTCAATGCCCCTATAACACAATATATTGATACTCAGATAGCTCGTAGTATTTTGCCATTATTAGGAGTAGCAAAATGAATTATAGAGATTTGCATCACTTAGCTAACTGGACAGAGGCTTTGTTCAATGACACAGTTAAAGGCATGAAACTGATCAATACAGAATTACAGGATGTGATTTTAGCCTCGAAAAGAGGCGTATGTGCCTTAATACATAGTCATTGTTGCATGTATGTGCAAGATAATGGTCCTAACATTACTCATACTATACAAGAAATGGAAAACTTGGTGGCTGCACGGCCCTTGCAACCTGCCATGGGTTTTGATCCATGGGTATGGCTGCTGTCTTGGTTGCCTAACGGTGCCTGGATCAGGAAAACACTTTTGACGCTTATAGGATTAGCCTGTGGCTTGGTTATGTTATGTTGCTGCATTCAATGTTTACCCTCCCTCTTTGGTCAATGTATGACCTGGTTTCAGGCTGCACACCTCTCCACTGGAATTTCACGTGGAGCCTTCATTGCGAGGTATCAGCGACTCCCTATCTGGCTTCCCACGTGTTAATTAACCCTGTTGCTTAAAAATAAAAAGAAAGAGGTGATGTGGGAATGTACACAGGAAACACTCTGTGGGAAAATACACAGGAAACACTCTGTGGGAATGTACAAATGGAGTTCTCTGTGTAAGGCACAGGTTTATTGGGGGTAATCAATCAAGTGACCACTGGCGCCAGCCTGTCTGTTTACACATCTTCCTTGTTTGCATGAGTCATGTATAGGTTAAAAGGTTAATGTTTTTTACGAGGACAGAATC